>NC_135233.1:1075164680-1075486138 GCF_051348905.1 Ranitomeya variabilis
CTACTGTGAATTACTTTTCTAATGTCTAATTTTCTGCAGCTGATTGTCCGGCATATGACATGTTTACACCTCCCTAAATGGCCAAACTCCCCACACGGGGCTGTGGTATCGCGACTTGGCGCAAGCACCCGTGAGACAGCTGTTTGCCTGAAGAGGTGGGTGTGCTCGCTTTTGGTCGACGGCATTGGTACTGGGTCCCTCATAGTACAATAAAGTGTCTCTGGCGGTGGTGGTGCGCACCCAACGTCAGACACACTGTTGTAACATGAGGGGCCCTGGGCCTGTACCGCCGGCCACAAGAGAGTTCACCCACCCCCAGGTCAAACATTGCTCTACCACTTCCACAGTTATCTCTCACACTTCCACCAATGTTTAGTCTATGCGCTGACATCCTTCCATACCTGCCACTGACAATACCATTGTGTTGACATGTATGATGGTACATCACATAGTCAGGGGCAGTGTCCTCTATTTACCACAGTAAATACTTTGCGCTAAATTAGTAGGTCTGAAACAACGCGGAGGATCCCACCCCTGAACCTAATGATTGCACCCTTTAGTGTCTTTGTTTTAATGCGAAACATTCACATTTATTTGTTGTTTTTTGACTACTAACTGGCAGACACTCATTACAATCGGCCTCCGTTGACCACACCACTGCTGCCCATGTACCCCTGGAACCTATTTTACAGTGCCTACAGCCAGCCCATTTTATTATGTTAGGCCTTCGAAGCCTGTCTGCGGTCCTTCCTTCCACTAGGCCTCCACTGACCAGACCACTGCTGCCCGTGTACCCCTGGAACCTATTTTACAGTGCCTACAGCCAGCCCATTTTATTATGTTAGGCCTTCGAAGCCTGTCTGCGGTCCCTCCTTCCACTAGGCCTCCACTGACCAGACCACTGCTGCCCGTGTACCCCTGGAACCAATTATAAAGTGCCTACAGCCAGCCCATTTTATTATGTTAGGCCTTCGAAGCCTGTCTGCGGTCCCTCCTTCCACTAGGCCTCCACTGACCAGACCACTGCTGCCCGTGTACCCCTGGAACCAATTATAAAGTGCCTACAGCCAGCCCATTTTATCATGTTAGGCCTTCGAAGCCTGTCTGCGGTCCTTCCTTCCACTAGGCCTCCACTGACCAGACCACTGCTGCCCGTGTACCCCTGGAACCAATTATAAAGTGCCTACAGCCAGCCCATTTTATCATGTTAGGCCTTCAAAGCCTGTCTGCGGTCCTTCCTTCCACTAGGCCTCCACTGACCAGACCACTGCTGCCCGTGTACCCCTGGAACCAATTATAAAGTGCCTACAGCCAGCCCATTTTATTATGTTAGGCCTTCGAAGCCTGTCTGCGGTCCCTCCTTCCACTAGGCCTCCACTGACCAGACCACTGCTGCCCGTGTACCCCTGGAACCAATTATAAAGTGCCTACAGCCAGCCCATTTTATCATGTTAGGCCTTCGAAGCCTGTCTGCGGTCCTTCCTTCCACTAGGCCTCCACTGACCAGACCACTGCTGCCCGTGTACCCCTGGAACCAATTATAAAGTGCCTACAGCCAGCCCATTTTATTATGTTAGGCCTTCGAAGCCTGTCTGCAGTCCCTCCTTCCACTAGGCCTCCACTGACCAGACCACTGCTGCCCGTGTACCCCTGGAACCAATTATAAAGTGCCTACAGCCAGCCCATTTTATTATGTTAGGCCTTCGAAGCCTGTCTGCGGTCCCTCCTTCCACTAGGCCTCCACTGACCAGACCACTGCTGCCCGTGTACCCCTGGAACTAATTATAAAGTGCCTACAGCCAGCCCATTTTATTATGTTAGGCCTTCGAAGCCTGTCTGCGGTCCCTCCTTCCACTAGGCCTCCACTGACCAGACCACTGCTGCCCGTGTACCCCTGGAACCAATTATAAAGTGCCTACAGCCAGCCCATTTTATCATGTAAGGCCTTCGAAGCCTGTCTGCGGTCCTTCCTTCCACTAGGCCTCCACTGACCAGACCACTGCTGCCCGTGTACCCCTGGAACCAATTATAAAGTGCCTACAGCCAGCCCATTTTATCATGTTAGGCCTTCAAAGCCTGTCTGCGGTCCTTCCTTCCACTAGGCCTCCACTGACCAGACCACTGCTGCCCGTGTACCCCTGGAACCAATTATAAAGTGCCTACAGCCAGCCCATTTTATCATGTTAGGCCTTCGAAGCCTGTCTGCGGTCCTTCCTTCCACTAGGCCTCCACTGACCAGACCACTGCTGCCCATGTACCCCTGGAACCAATTATAAAGTGCCTACAGCCAGCCCATTTTATCATGTTAGGCCTTCAAAGCCTGTCTGCGGTCCTTCCTTCCACTAGGCCTCCACTGACCAGACCACTGCTGCCCGTGTACCCCTGGAACCAATTATAAAGTGCCTACAGCCAGCCCATTTTATTATGTTAGGCCTTCGAAGCCTGTCTGCGGTCCCTCCTTCCACTAGGCCTCCACTGACCAGACCACTGCTGCCCGTGTACCCCTGGAACCTATTTTACAGTGCCTACAGCCAGCCCATTTTATTGTGTTAGGCCTTCGAAGCCTGTCTGCGGTCCCTCCTTCCACTAGGCCTCCACTGACCAGACCACTGCTGCCCGTGTACCCCTGGAACCAATTATAAAGTGCCTACAGCCAGCCCATTTTATTATGTTAGGCCTTCGAAGCCTGTCTGCGGTCCCTCCTTCCACTAGGCCTCCACTGACCAGACCACTGCTGCCCGTGTACCCCTGGAACCTATTTTACAGTGCCTACAGCCAGCCCATTTTATTATGTTAGGCCTTCGAAGCCTGTCTGCGGTCCTTCCTTCCACTAGGCCTCCACTGACCAGACCACTGCTGCCCGTGTACCCCTGGAACCTATTTTACAGTGCCTACAGCCAGCCCATTTTATTATGTTAGGCCTTCGAAGCCTGTCTGCGGTCCCTCCTTCCACTAGGCCTCCACTGACCAGACCACTGCTGCCCGTGTACCCCTGGAACCAATTATAAAGTGCCTACAGCCAGCCCATTTTATTATGTTAGGCCTTCGAAGCCTGTCTGCGGTCCCTCCTTCCACTAGGCCTCCACTGACCAGACCACTGCTGCCCGTGTACCCCTGGAACCAATTATAAAGTGCCTACAGCCAGCCCATTTTATCATGTTAGGCCTTCGAAGCCTGTCTGCGGTCCTTCCTTCCACTAGGCCTCCACTGACCAGACCACTGCTGCCCGTGTACCCCTGGAACCAATTATAAAGTGCCTACAGCCAGCCCATTTTATCATGTTAGGCCTTCAAAGCCTGTCTGCGGTCCTTCCTTCCACTAGGCCTCCACTGACCAGACCACTGCTGCCCGTGTACCCCTGGAACCAATTATAAAGTGCCTACAGCCAGCCCATTTTATTATGTTAGGCCTTCGAAGCCTGTCTGCGGTCCCTCCTTCCACTAGGCCTCCACTGACCAGACCACTGCTGCCCGTGTACCCCTGGAACCAATTATAAAGTGCCTACAGCCAGCCCATTTTATCATGTTAGGCCTTCGAAGCCTGTCTGCGGTCCTTCCTTCCACTAGGCCTCCACTGACCAGACCACTGCTGCCCGTGTACCCCTGGAACCAATTATAAAGTGCCTACAGCCAGCCCATTTTATTATGTTAGGCCTTCGAAGCCTGTCTGCAGTCCCTCCTTCCACTAGGCCTCCACTGACCAGACCACTGCTGCCCGTGTACCCCTGGAACCAATTATAAAGTGCCTACAGCCAGCCCATTTTATTATGTTAGGCCTTCGAAGCCTGTCTGCGGTCCCTCCTTCCACTAGGCCTCCACTGACCAGACCACTGCTGCCCGTGTACCCCTGGAACTAATTATAAAGTGCCTACAGCCAGCCCATTTTATTATGTTAGGCCTTCGAAGCCTGTCTGCGGTCCCTCCTTCCACTAGGCCTCCACTGACCAGACCACTGCTGCCCGTGTACCCCTGGAACCAATTATAAAGTGCCTACAGCCAGCCCATTTTATCATGTAAGGCCTTCGAAGCCTGTCTGCGGTCCTTCCTTCCACTAGGCCTCCACTGACCAGACCACTGCTGCCCGTGTACCCCTGGAACCAATTATAAAGTGCCTACAGCCAGCCCATTTTATCATGTTAGGCCTTCAAAGCCTGTCTGCGGTCCTTCCTTCCACTAGGCCTCCACTGACCAGACCACTGCTGCCCGTGTACCCCTGGAACCAATTATAAAGTGCCTACAGCCAGCCCATTTTATCATGTTAGGCCTTCGAAGCCTGTCTGCGGTCCTTCCTTCCACTAGGCCTCCACTGACCAGACCACTGCTGCCCATGTACCCCTGGAACCAATTATAAAGTGCCTACAGCCAGCCCATTTTATCATGTTAGGCCTTCAAAGCCTGTCTGCGGTCCTTCCTTCCACTAGGCCTCCACTGACCAGACCACTGCTGCCCGTGTACCCCTGGAACCAATTATAAAGTGCCTACAGCCAGCCCATTTTATTATGTTAGGCCTTCGAAGCCTGTCTGCGGTCCCTCCTTCCACTAGGCCTCCACTGACCAGACCACTGCTGCCCGTGTACCCCTGGAACCTATTTTACAGTGCCTACAGCCAGCCCATTTTATTGTGTTAGGCCTTCGAAGCCTGTCTGCGGTCCCTCCTTCCACTAGGCCTCCACTGACCAGACCACTGCTGCCCGTGTACCCCTGGAACCAATTATAAAGTGCCTACAGCCAGCCCATTTTATCATGTTAGGCCTTCGAAGCCTGTCTGCGGTCCTTCCTTCCACTAGGCCTCCACTGACCAGACCACTGCTGCCCATGTACCCCTGGAACCAATTATAAAGTGCCTACAGCCAGCCCATTTTATCATGTTAGGCCTTCAAAGCCTGTCTGCGGTCCTTCCTTCCACTAGGCCTCCACTGACCAGACCACTGCTGCCCGTGTACCCCTGGAACCAATTATAAAGTGCCTACAGCCAGCCCATTTTATTATGTTAGGCCTTCGAAGCCTGTCTGCGGTCCCTCCTTCCACTAGGCCTCCACTGACCAGACCACTGCTGCCCGTGTACCCCTGGAACCTATTTTACAGTGCCTACAGCCAGCCCATTTTATTGTGTTAGGCCTTCGAAGCCTGTCTGCGGTCCCTCCTTCCACTAGGCCTCCACTGACCAGACCACTGCTGCCCGTGTACCCCTGGAACCAATTATAAAGTGCCTACAGCCAGCCCATTTTATTATGTTAGGCCTTCGAAGCCTGTCTGCGGTCCCTCCTTCCACTAGGCCTCCACTGACCAGACCACTGCTGCCCGTGTACCCCTGGAACCTATTTTACAGTGCCTACAGCCAGCCCATTTTATTATGTTAGGCCTTCGAAGCCTGTCTGCGGTCCCTCCTTCCACTAGGCCTCCACTGACCAGACCACTGCTGCCCGTGTACCCCTGGAACCAATTATAAAGTGCCTACAGCCAGCCCATTTTATTATGTTAGGCCTTCGAAGCCTGTCTGTGGTCCCTCCTTCCACTAGGCCTCCACTGACCAGACCACTGCTGCCCGTGTACCCCTGGAACCTATTTTACAGTGCCTACAGCCAGCCCATTTTATTATGTTAGGCCTTCGAAGCCTGTCTGCGGTCCCTCCTTCCACTAGGCCTCCATTGACCAGACCACTGCTGCCCGTGTACCCCTGGAACCAATTATAAAGTGCCTACAGCCAGCCCATTTTATCATGTTAGGCCTTCGAAGCCTGTCTGCGGTCCCTCCTTCCACTAGGCCTCCACTGACCAGACCACTGCTGCCCGTGTACCCCTGGAACCAATTATAAAGTGCCTACAGCCAGCCCATTTTATCATGTTAGGCCTTCGAAGCCTGTCTGCGGTCCTTCCTTCCACTAGGCCTCCACTGACCTGACCACTGCTGCCCGTTTACCCCTGGAACCTATTTTAAAGTGCCTACAGCCAGCCCATTTTATTGTGTTAGGCCTCCGAAGCCTGTCTGCGGTCCCTCCTTCCACTTGGCCTCCACTGACCAGACCACTGCTGCCCGTGTACCCCTGGAACCAATTATAAAGTGCCTACAGCCAGCCCATTTTATCATGTTAGGCCTTCGAAGCCTGTCTGCGGTCCCTCCTTCCACTAGGCCTCCACTGACCAGATCACTGCTGCCCGTGTACCCCTGGAACCAATTATCAAGTTTATAAGCGTGTCCCAAGGAACACTCCGGTATAAAACATCAGAAAATATAAAAATAAGTATTTTGCTTATAATAAAGAAAATACTGGAGAGATATCAAATGCATACATTTTAACATTAAAAACAAAAACACATACAACCAAAAACTGGTACAGTACCAAAATTGGCCACCAGCTACAAAAACTTTCTCCTGCAAGTAGTTAACTGAAAGGTTTTTTTCCATTGAAAACACAGATATGGCATCCACCGAGTGTTGTCCTGTCGCGTCTTCTTTATATTATTGCAAAGAAGCTGCAACTGAATAAAGCTGTGCTTCAACCTTCTGGCTTTCGGCCTATAGTATCAGATATTAAACTGCATTTGGCCTTCAACTTTGGTTACGGCCTACTAACGGTGTCTGCCCCTCCCTGGTGTTGCCCTCAACTGAATAAAGCTGTGCTTCAACCTTCTGCCTCTCATTAAGTGCTGTGTTTTTAAAAATTGGTGGTTAGGGCCTACTAACGGTGTCTGCCCCTCCCTGGTGTTGCCCTCAACTGAATACAGCTGAGCTTCAACCTTCTGGCTCTCATTAAGTGCTGTGTTTTTAAAAATTGGTGGTTAGGGCCTACTAACGGTGTCTGCCCCTCCCTGGTGTTGCCCTCAACTGAATAAAAATGTGCTTCAACCTTCTGGCTTTCGGCCTATAGTATCAGATATTAAACTGCATTTGGCCTTCAACTTTGGTTACGGCCTACTAACGGTGTCTGCCCTCCCTGGTGTTGTCCTCAACTGAATACAGCTGAGCTTCAACCTTCTGGCTCTCATTAAGTGTTTTTTAAAAAACAAAATGGTGGTTAGGGCCTACTAACGGTGTCTGCCCTTCCCTGGTGTTGCCCTCAACTGAATAAAGCTGAGCTTCAACCTTCTGGCTCTCATTAAGTGCTGTGTTTTTAAAAATTGGTGGTTAGGGCCTACTAACGGTGTCTGCCCCTCCCTGGTGTTGCCCTCAACTGAATAAAGCTGTGCTTCAACCTTCTGGCTTTCGGCCTATAGTATCAGATATTAAACTGCATTTGGCCTTCAACTTTGGTTACGGCCTACTAACGGTGTCTGCCCCTCCCTGGTGTTGCCCTCAACTGAATACAGCTGAGCTTCAACCTTCTGGCTCTCATTAAGTGCTGTGTTTTTAAAAATTGGTGGTTAGGGCCTACTAACGGTGTCTGCCCCTCCCTGGTGTTGCCCTCAACTGAATAAAAATGTGCTTCAACCTTCTGGCTTTCGGCCTATAGTATCAGATATTAAACTGCATTTGGCCTTCAACTTTGGTTACGGCCTACTAACGGTGTCTGCCCTCCCTGGTGTTGTCCTCAACTGAATACAGCTGAGCTTCAACCTTCTGGCTCTCATTAAGTGTTTTTTAAAAAACAAAATGGTGGTTAGGGCCTACTAACGGTGTCTGCCCTTCCCTGGTGTTGCCCTCAACTGAATAAAGCTGAGCTTCAACCTTCTGGCTCTCATTAAGTGCTGTGTTTTTAAAAATTGGTGGTTAGGGCCTACTAACGGTGTCTGCCCCTCCCTGGTGTTGCCCTCAACTGAATAAAGCTGTGCTTCAACCTTCTGGCTTTCGGCCTATAGTATCAGATATTAAACTGCATTTGGCCTTCAACTTTGGTTACGGCCTACTAACGGTGTCTGCCCCTCCCTGGTGTTGCCCTCAACTGAATACAGCTGAGCTTCAACCTTCTGGCTCTCATTAAGTGCTGTGTTTTTAAAAATTGGTGGTTAGGGCCTACTAACGGTGTCTGCCCCTCCCTGGTGTTGCCCTCAACTGAATAAAAATGTGCTTCAACCTTCTGGCTTTCGGCCTATAGTATCAGATATTAAACTGCATTTGGCCTTCAACTTTGGTTACGGCCTACTAACGGTGTCTGCCCCTCCCTGGTGTTGCCCTCAACTGAATACAGCTGAGCTTCAACCTTCTGGCTCTCATTAAGTGCTGTGTTTTTAAAAATTGGTGGTTAGGGCCTACTAACGGTGTCTGCCCCTCCCTGGTGTTGCCCTCAACTGAATAAAAATGTGCTTCAACCTTCTGGCTTTCGGCCTATAGTATCAGATATTAAACTGCATTTGGCCTTCAACTTTGGTTACGGCCTACTAACGGTGTCTGCCCTTCCCTGGTCTTGCCCTCAACTGAATAAAGCTGAGCTTCAACCTTCTGGCTTTCGGCCTATAGTATCAGATATTAAACTGCATTTGGCCTTCAACTTTGGTTACGGCCTACTAACGGTGTCTGCCCTCCCTGGTGTTGTCCTCAACTGAATACAGCTGAGCTTCAACCTTCTGGCTCTCATTAAGTGCTGTGTTTTTAAAAATTGGTGGTTAGGGCCTACTAACGGTGTCTGCCCCTCCCTGGTGTTGCCCTCAACTGAATAAAGCTGTGCTTCAACCTTCTGGCTTTCGGCCTATAGTATCAGATATTAAACTGCATTTGGCCTTCAACTTTGGTTACGGCCTACTAACGGTGTCTGCCCCTCCCTGGTGTTGTCCTCAACTGAATACAGCTGAACTTCAACCTTCTGGCTCTCATTAAGTGTTTTTTAAAAAACAAAATGGTGGTTAGGGCCTACTAACGGTGTCTGCCCCTCCCTGGTGTTGCCCTCAACTGAATAAAGCTGAGCTTCAACCTTCTGGCTCTCATTAAGTGTTTTTTAAAAAACAAAAGGGTGGTTAGGGCCTACTAACGGTGTCTGCCCTTCCCTGGTCTTGCCCTCAACTGAATAAAGCTGAGCTTCAACCTTCTGGCTCTCATTAAGTGCTGTGTTTTTAAAAATTGGTGGTTAGGGCCTACTAACGGTGTCTGCCCCTCCCTGGTGTTGCCCTCAACTGAATACAGCTGAGCTTCAACCTTCTGGCTCTCATTAAGTGCTGTGTTTTTAAAAATTGGTGGTTAGGGCCTACTAACGGTGTCTGCCCCTCCCTGGTGTTGCCCTCAACTGAATAAAGCTGTGCTTCAACCTTCTGGCTTTCGGCCTATAGTATCAGATATTAAACTGCATTTGGCCTTCAACTTTGGTTACGGCCTACTAACGGTGTCTGCCCCTCCCTGGTGTTGTCCTCAACTGAATACAGCTGAACTTCAACCTTCTGGCTCTCATTAAGTGTTTTTTAAAAAACAAAATGGTGGTTAGGGCCTACTAACGGTGTCTGCCCCTCCCTGGTGTTGCCCTCAACTGAATAAAGCTGAGCTTCAACCTTCTGGCTCTCATTAAGTGTTTTTTAAAAAACAAAAGGGTGGTTAGGGCCTACTAGCGGTGTCTGCCCTTCCCTGGTCTTGCCCTCAACTGAATAAAGCTGAGCTTCAACCTTCTGGCTCTCATTAAGTGCTGTGTTTTTAAAAATTGGTGGTTAGGGCCTACTAACGGTGTCTGCCCCTCCCTGGTGTTGCCCTCAACTGAATACAGCTGAGCTTCAACCTTCTTGCTCTCATTAAGTGCTGTGTTTTTAAAAATTGGTGGTTAGGGCCTACTAACGGTGTCTGCCCCTCCCTGGTGTTGCCCTCAACTGAATACAGCTGAGCTTCAACCTTCTTGCTCTCATTAAGTGCTGTGTTTTTAAAAATTGGTGGTTAGGGCCTACTAACGGTGTCTGCCCCTGCCTGGTGTTGTCCTCCACTGAACAAAGCTGAGTTTCCACCTTCTGGCTCTTTTTTTTTTTTTTAAATTGCTGGATGGGGCCTAATAGCTCTGTTTGCTCCTCCCTGGTGTTTGTCCTCAACTAAAAAAAGCTGAGCTTCAACCTTATGGCTTTCGGCCTATAGTATCAGATATTAAACTGCATTTGGCCTATTAGTGTGTTTGGGCCCTTAAAACAGTGTCTGCTGCTCCTGGGTTTGCTACTCCACTCAACAAAGCAATGCCGCCTGTTTAGTCCTGTTACCAATTTTGAACTGCATTTAGCCTACTTTATTCTTTGGCCCTATATATGTTTCCTCCTCATCCTGCCCACTGCCCAGCCACTGCTACATGAGTCTGCTGGTACATTGACCTAGACCACTACATTCCCCTTGCACTCTACACAGCCAGAATCTGACCCTGCTGAAAGTCAGGTTCCCCTTCCCGCATGTTATACCACCTTACACAGGGACAAAGAGGAAGGTGCAGATGAAAGTGCAGGTTCCTTCATCAGGTGGGGGGGCATACTCGTTGGCGACGTCACTGGCACATGGCCCCTCAGAGTACGCAAAAGTGTCGCTGCTGGTGGGAGGCGCCCCCGCCGTGCAAACACACCGCTGTACTTTGAGGGGCCCTGTGCCAGTGCCAATGCCAACGAGTGGGCCCCCCTGCTTGCTTAGGATCACAGCACTTGCAAACTTGACATACTTACATCTCACTGCTCCACCGCCGTGACGTAGTCCATGTTTCCTGTGCCCACTAAAACCTTGAACCAGCCCTACCCCCCACAACTTTTGCCAAATCACCCCCAATTTCCAGTGCCCAACTATTATTATAAAGTTAATTTAGATTGACAAGCTTCAGAAAACAAGAATGGATGTTTTTGGCATTAAAATGGGCACTGTAGGTGTTTTCCTGGCCTCCACTCACTGCCGGCTATGCTTCCCCATTGACTTGCATTGGGTTTCGTGTTTCGGTCGATCCCCGACTTTTAGCGATAATCGGCAGACTTCACTCGACTCGACTCTGGACTAAGTCGGGTTTCACAAAACCCGACTCGATCTTAAAAAAATGAAAGTCACTCAACCCTATTGGCTACCAAACAAGCAACTCTTGTAGACCGTTTGGTTCAGGCATTCCCAGCACACGGTGGCGGTGATGGTTCTCACACGAGCTGCAGGGGGCAACATGGCAGAGGTGTTAGAGAGGCACAAATCAGAAGTGGCGTTGGACAGAGGGGTTTTATGACCAGGTTGTGGAGTGATTTCGCAATGACCACAGACACGACAGGTACTGCAGCATCAATTCAAAGTGACAGGAGACAACATTTGTCCAGTATGGTTACCAACTATTTTTCATCCCTTATCGATGTTCTCCCTCACACGTCATTCCCATTTGATTACTGGGCATCCAAAATAGACACCTGGCCTGAATTGGCTGAATATGCATTACAGGAGCTCGCTTGCCCAGCTGCTAGGGGGCTATCAGAAAGAGTATTCAGTGCTGCAGGTTCAATACTGACAGAAAAAAGGACTCGTCTGGCTACCCAAAATGTGGATGATCTAACCTTCATTAAAATGAACCAATCATGGATTTCTAATTATTGATTAACTGCATTTTGCCTATTCCTTTTTTGGCCCTACTAACTGTGTCTGCCCCTCCTTGCAATCGTCCTCCACTGACCACACCAATGCTGCCTGTGTACCCCTGTAGCCTAATTTAAACTGCATAGAGCCTGCTTTATTATTTTGGGCCTAGGAAGTCTGTCTGCGGTCCCTCCTTAAAATCGTCCTCCGCTGACCACACCAATGCTGCCTGTGTACCCCTGTAGCCTAATTTAAACTGCATAGAGACTGCTTTATTATTTTCGGCCTAGGAAATCTGTCTGCGGTCCCTCCTTGCAATCATCCTCCGCTGACCACACCAATGCTGCCTGTGTATCCCTGTAACCTATTTTAAACTGCATAGAGCCTACTTTCTATTGTAGGCCTACTACCTGTGTCTGTCTCAGCCAGTCCACTCCTTACAGTTGTCCTCCACTGAACAAAGCTATGCCGCCTGTTTACTCCTGTTACCAATTTTAAACTGCATTTAGCCTACTTACTTATTTGTGCCTAGTAACTGTGTCAGCCTCTCATAACAGTTGTCCTACCACGCTGAAACAAGCTAGGCCGCCTGGTTAGTCCTGCTAGCTGTTTTGAACTGCATTTAGCCACCTTTCTTTATTGTAGGCCTCTGTCTGTCTGTCTGTGCCACATATTACAACTGTCCCCCGCTGAAACAAGCTAGGCCGCCTGGTTTGTCCTGCTAGCAGTTTTGAACAGCAATTAGCCACCTTTTTTATTGTAGGCCACTGTCTGTCTGTCTGCACCACACATTACACTTACAACTGTCCCCCGCTGTAAAAAGCTAGGCAGCCTGTGTACACCTCTTACCAATTTAGAACAGCATTTAGCCAATTTACTTATTTGGGCCTAGTAACTGTGTCAGACTCTCACAACAGTTGTCCTCCACCGCTGAACCCAGCTATGCCACCTGTGTACTCCTTTTACCAATTTTTAACAGAATATAGCCTTCCTTTTTATTTTAGGCCTACTTAGTGTGTCAGAGCCACTAATTACACATGCCCTTCTCCCCTGAACCACGCTATGCCGCCTGTGTACTCCACTTTCCAATTTTGAACTGCATTTTGCCTAATTACTTATTTAGGCCTACTTATTGTGTCTGTCTCCCATTACAGTTGTCCTCCACAGAATAAAGCTGAGCTTCAATCTTCAGGCTTTCAGCCTATATTGTCAGATATTAAACTGCATTTGGCCTACTTGTCTGGTTGGGCCCTACTAACTGTGTCTGCTGCTCCTGGGTTTTCTCCTGTTTGGTTTTCCTGAGCTTCAATCTTCAGCCTTTTAACATTAAACTGCAATTGGCCAACTCGTTTGGTTGGGCCCTAGTAACGGTGTCTGCTGCCCCTCGCTTGTCTCCTCCACTGAATAAAGCTGAGCTTTAATCTTCAGGCTCTCATTAAGTAGTTGTTGTTAATATAACACTGCAGTTGGCCTACTAGTGTGGTTGGGGCCTACTAACGGTGTCTGCCGCTCCTTGGTGTTCTCCACTTAACAGAGCTGAGCTTCAATCTTCAGGCTCTCATTAAGTTGTTGTTGTTAATATAACACTGCAGTTGGCCTACTAGTGTGGTTGGGGCCTACTAACGGTGTCTGCCGCTCCAAGGTGTTCTCCAGATTTACTTGCCTGAGCTTCAATCTTCAGGCTCTCATTATATAGTTGTTGTTAATATAACACTGCTGTTGGCCTACTAGTGTGGTTGGGGCCTACTAACGGTGTCTGCCGCTCCTTGGTGTTCTCCACTGAACAGAGCTGAACTTCAATCTTCAGGCTCTCAATAAGTTGTTGTTTATATAACACTGCAGTTGGCCTACTATTTTGGTTGGGGCCTACTAACGGTGTTTGCCGCTCCAAGGTGTTCTCCAGGTTTACTTGCCTGAGCTTCAATCTTCAGGCTCGCATTAAGTTGTTGTTGTTAATATAACACTGCAGTTGGCCTACTAGTGTGGTTGGGGCCTACTAACGGTGTCTGCCGCTCCTTGGTGTTCTCCACTGAACAGAGCTGAGCTTCAATCTTCAGGCTCTCATTAAGTTGTTGTTTATATAACACTGCAGTTGGCCTACTACTTTGGTTGGGCCTAGTAACGGTGTCTGCCGCACCTTGGTGTTGTCCTGTGTTATTTTCCTGAGCTTCAATCTTCAGGCTTTCGGCCTATATTTGTAATATTAAACTGCATTGGGCCTACTAGTGTGGTTGGGCCCTTAAAACCGTGTCTGCCGCTCCTGGGTTTTCTCCTGTTTTGTTTTCCTGAGCTTCAATGTTCAGGCTTTCTGCCTAAATTTTAAATATTAAACTGCATTTGGCCAACTACTTTGTTTGGGCCTAGTAATGGTGTCTGCCGCACCTTGGTGTTGTCCTGTGTTATTTTCCTGAGCTTCAATCTTCAGGCTTTCAGCCTATATTTGTAATATTAAACTGCATTGGGCCTATTAGTGTGGTTGAGGGCCCTTAAAACGGTGTCTGCCGCTCCTCGGTTTTCTACTCCACTGAACAAAGCAACGCCGCCTGGTTAGTCCTGTTACCAATTTTGAACTGCATTTAGCCCACTTTATTATTTGGGCCTATATCTGTGTTTCATCCTCATCCTGCCCATTGCCCAGCCAGTGCTAGATGAGTCTTGTGGCACATTGACCCAGACCACTACATTCCCCTTGCACGCTACACAGCCACAATCTGACCCTGCTTACACTCAGGTTCCCCTTCCCACATACTATACCACCTTACACAGGGACAAACAGGAAGGTGCAGATGAAAGTACAGGTTCCTTCATCAGGTGGGGGTCATACTCGTTGGCGACGTCACTGGTACAGGGCCCTTCATAGTACGCAAAAGTATCGCTGCCGGTGGGAGGCGCCCCCGCCGTGCAAACACACCGCCGTACTTTGAGGGGCCCTGTGCCAGTGCCAATGCGAACGAGTGGGCCCCCCCTGCTTGCTCAGGATCACAGCACTTGCAAACATGAAATACTTACCTCTCACTGCTCCACCGCCGTGACGTAGTCCACATTTTCTGGGCCCACTAAAAACTTGAACCAGCCCTACCCCCCACAACTGTAGCCAAATGACCCCCAATTTCCAATGCCTAACTATTATTATAAAGTAAATTAAGATTAACAAGCTTCAGTAAAAAGAAAGAAGAAGCTTCAGAAACAAGAAAGGATGTTTTTACCATTACGATGGGCACTGTAGGTGTTTTCCTGGCCTCCACTCACTGCCGACTATGCTTCCCCATTGACTTGCATTGGGTTTCGTGTTTCGGTTGATCCCCGACTTTTGGCGATAATCGGACGATTACACTCGACTCGACTTTTGACAAAGTCGGGTTTCGCGAAACCCGACTCGATCCTAAAAAAGTGAAAGTCGCTCAACCCTAGACAGGATATCAAGCTAAATTCCATCCCTCAGGATGCTAACTGTAATAGCTTTCAATACATAGCAACGTATAATCTAGTCAACAGGTGAGCATCCCATGTTAACACCATAAATTGGTAACTACATATAGAGACAGACGTCTATCAAGTGTCAGAGGGATCTAACGTTTTAAAACATATTTTATGTATCTTTTCATGTTTGTGCATTTTATTTCTCTATTTATACTATTATGGTATATCTTTTTTTTTTGTTGTTGTCTCTCGGCTGCATTTAGTTGGCCTGGTTGAGAGACTGAACCCCATTTTAATATTTTTCAAGCTTTTAACTATTTAAAAGTAATAAAGTATTGACCTTTTAGCAATTTCAAATTTTAGATTATTATGTATCTCAGCTCCAATTAGTAGGCAATTCCATTAAGATCCATATTCAAGCACATAAACACACACCAGTAACTTTCCTTTAAGGGTGCAAACCAATTATTTTATGCAGGTGCGATTCTTTAATTGAACAAGTGCCGCCAATAATTACACACAGGAGGGGAGGGCACGCTGCTACATAAGAGCAGACAAACTTGGGAGCAGCAATAACCCTGACGAAGAGGGCTAGAGCCCTTGAAATGCATTGGTTGGTTAGCTGCTCTAGCACACCTGCTCTTTCTGGCCCCATAGCTTGGTGATGTCACCTGTAGCTCCACCCACCTCTCCGACCACTCAGCGTTGCTTCCGGCTGGGGCACGCGAGGTTTTGAGGTCTTGTGGCACTTGCCGCATCTATCGTTCTAACCCACCGTCCTGCTACGGTGGCGCTACAGCGGCAACACAGATTCCTCGGAACCGCTCCTATCTATACCAGTGAGACAGTGAGTACAGCCCCATTACATAAGCATGCCTAAGCCGTGATATATCAGTACTATTAACTGTCTCACTGCAAGAAGATTGCCACTCATTTTTTATGCACGGGTAACTGTCTCTATTTAAAGTAACCTACTTCAAACACCACCTGACGGCAACTTCCATACTCACCACCAACGAAACCTTGCTTCACTCCTGACGTTATCAGTAGTAAGTATACTTAACGTTGTGAATAGTGTTGAGCGATACCGTCCGATACTTGAAAGTATCGGTATCAGAAAGTATCGGTCGATACCGGCAAAGTATCGGATCTAATCCGATACCGATACCCGATACCAATACAAGTCAATAGGACTCAAGTATCGGACGGTATTCCTGATGGTTCCCAGGGTCTGAAGGAGAGGAAACTCTCCTTCAGGCCCTGGGATCCATATTAATGTGTAAAATAAAGAATTAAAATAAAAAATATTGCTATACTCACCTCTCCGACGCAGCCTGGACCTCACCGAGGGAACCGGCAGCATTCTGTGCTTAAAATGCGCGCGTTTCCTTCCTTCCGTGACGTCACGGCTTGTGATTGGTCACGTGCCGCCCATGTGGCCGCGACGCGACCAATCACAGCAAGCCGTGATGTAATTTTCAGGTCCTGGATGCCTAATTCTAGGCATTCAGGATTTTAAAATTACGTCCCGGCTTGTGATTGGTTGCGTGCCGCCCATGTGACCGCGACGCGACCAATCACAGCAAGCCGTGACGTAATTTCAGGTCCTGAATGCAGAAATAGGCATTCAGGACCTGAAATTACGTCACGGCTTGCTGTGATTGGTCGCGTCGCGGTCACATGGGCGGCACGCAACCAATCACAAGCCGGGACGTAATTTTAAAATGCGTGCGTCTCCTGCCTCCCGTGACGTCACGGCTTGTGATTGGTCGCGTCGCCCATGTGACCGCGACGCGACCAATCACAAGCCGGAACGTAATTTAAAAATCCTGAATGCCTAGAATTAGGCATCCAGGACCTGAAAATTACGTCACGGCTTGCTGTGATTGGTCGCGTCGCGGCCACATGGGCGGCACGCGACCAATCACAAGCCGTGACGTCACGGAAGGAAGGAAACGCGCGCATTTTAAGCACAGAACGCTGCCGGTTCCCTCGGTGAGGTCCAGGCTGCGTCGGAGAGGTGAGTATAGCAGTATTTTTTATTTTAATTCTTTATTTTACACATTAATGTTGTTTCGATACCGATACTCGATACCACAAAAGTATCGGATCTCGGTATCGGAATTCCGATACCCACAAGTATCGGCCGATACCCGATACTTGCGGTATCGGAATGCTCAACACTAGTTGTGAGAACTGGATCACAGACATTTAGAATCACACTTGTAAAAGGGTGTATATCCTTCTAAGCAGGAGGAACCATTCAGCCTTGGAAAAAGCACTTTTAGTCATCACGACACCAGTAATAATTGTGGACACAAATGAATCACGGTCCCCAACCGCATATTGCCATTCAGTACCTAAGTGAGTAGAAATTCTATATCTCACCATTCTACTATATTTATTTGATTAACATAAAAGCACCTGCTTTTTTTTTTTCTCTCTTAAGGCCCCGTCTCACATAGCGATTTACCAACGATCACGACCAGCGATACAACCTGGCCGTGATCGTTGGTAAGTCGTTGTGTGGTCGCTGGGGAGCTGTCACACAGACAACTCTCTCCAGCGACCAACGATCAGGGGAACGACTTCGGCATTGTTGAAACTGTCTTCAACGATGCCGAAGTCCTCCTGCAGCACCCGGGTAACCAGGGTAAACATCGGGTTACTAAGCGCAGGGCCGCGCTTAGTAACCCGATGTTTACCCTGGTTACCAAAAAAACCAAACACTACATACTCACCATCTGATGTCCGTCAGGTCCCTTGCCGTCTACTTCCTGCTCTGACAGTGCCGCCGTACAGTGAGAGCAGAGCGCAGCGGTGACGTCACTGCTGTGCTGTGCTCTCACTGTACGGCCGGATCTCAGTCAGAGCAGGAAGCAGACGGCAAGGGACCTGACGGACATCAGATGGTGAGTATGTACTGGTTTTTTTTTTTTTACATTTACGCTGGTAACCAGGGTAAACATCGGGTTACTAAGCGCGGCCCTGCGCTTAGTAACCCGATGTTTACCCTGGTTACCAGTGAAGACATCGCTGGATCGGTGTCACACACACCGATTCAGCGATGTCAGCGGGACCTGAACGACCAAAAAAAGGTCCAGGCCATTCCGACACGACCAGCGATCTCACAGCAGGGGCCTGATCGCTGGTATGTGTCACACATAGCGAGATCGCTACTGAGGTCATGTTGCGTCACAAAACTTGTGACTCAGCAGCGATCTCGCTAGCGATCTCGCTAGCGATCTCGCTATGTGAGACGGGGCCTTTATCCTTTAAAAAGACTCTACCAGCACCTATAGGGGTTTATCAGAAAATCTACCTCATCATCAATGATGATCTAATGAGTAAGTGCTTTTTGAACTTATATCCACTTTACTACACACATTTATACATTTATTTTTTGCTTATGTAATGTAGACAGCGCAGGTGAATGCTATATATATTTTTTTTACCAAGTATCTATACTACTTATCTAACAGATCCACACAGAACCTGTTGTATTCACCAGCAGCATTCTACAGTAAGCAATTGTCTCTTCACCAGCAACTGCCTGTAGCGCCAGTGTTTCCCCTTTTTATCTTTACAATTGTAGAAGATAATAGATTAACATATCAGTCTCTGTGCACTGGAGGAAGGTGGCTGGAAGATTTCTCGGTGACGCAGCATGCGGCGTGAGATGTTTCTGATCTGGTCCCGCAAACGGGCGATGCAAAGTCCCCTTGTGGCAATGAATCCTCCGGGTTCTTTGGCATGTGGTCTTCTGATCCGGGCACATGGTGGGGTAGAGATGAAGGTTGGTGGCACAGTGGAAAAATCAGAAAGTTCAGTAGACAAGGCAGCAGTAGAAGCACACAGTCCAGCTGACACAGCCACAGGCACGATCGGGTCCTCAGCAGGCACCTCAAGGATGGGACTAAGCAGTGCCTCAGCAGTGGTAAGCAGAGCCGAGGTATGCACTGCTCACTACCCCAAGTGGATGTCTCTCTGGGCTGAGGGTAGCATGTGTCAGCAGGCACAGCTAGCTGGCATGGGTCCATCAAGAGGGAGTCAACCATCTCACTGCTCACAAGCTCATTCCCCACCAAAAGTCCCGTCTTCCCGCTCACACCGCTATATATGTCAGACCCTCCCCCACTAGTCTGGTGTTTAGAACTGTGGCAGTCAGGAACCTCTTCTCCCTGGAATATTGGTGACAGCCCCAACAGTTCCAGCCCAGACACGTAAGGGGGACCATTGAGTCGGTACACCTCCCTACACTCCCCCCTCTTTTTGCTCACCATTCCACGAGCGAGACTCTTTGAGGAGAGCATGACTGTTTCTTTTTATCCTGTGTGATTTGTTGCCAGACAAAATTCTCTAGGTCATAGCAATTGGGGGATTTGCCAGCTGTTGTTCGTTTGGAGCATCTCAGATTAGGAGAAGTAGTGGAATTTTCCTGTAGGGCAGAATCTGGCTGTGAAGAGAGGGCCATGGGTGAGCCTGCATCCTCTGAATCCAATCCTTCAGAACTTAATCCTTCATCCCCTTCTTTGCCATCTTTCATTGGCGTATGGTTTCCCGCAGGGGTCTCGGGCTCTTCAGCTGTCCAAACTGGGTTTTTAGATAGGCAAGGTCGGAGCATATTCTGGTGAAGAGTTTGAGTGGGAGCATCCTCTTTTCATTCAAGCTAGACTTCGTACATCGGCCCCTCAAGACTAATTCTCTTCACCTGATAGGGGTCTTTCTCCCAACGATTGTCCAGTTTGTCCAGAGGATGCTTCTCTCGTACTAAGACACGGTCTCCAATTTGAAACTCCGTCGCTTTGGAAGGGGTCTTTTCTGCATGTTACAACTCCAGTAATCTAGTCTGGACCAACCGATGGAAAGTCTGCAGATGAAGCCAATGGTTCCAAACCCAGGAGGACACCCCCATCCATGGGTAGTCCGCTTCCGGGTCCAATGCCAACTCTGTGATTCCTTTTCCTTCTCTGCCAAACAGGAGCGAGAAATTTGCATATCCCATGGTTCGATGTACTCGATTATTACATGCCCACACCAGTTCAGAAACGTACTCTGGCCACCGGGCCTTCTGATCTTTCTCTAGAGTTCTTAGCATCTGAATCAGTGCACTGTTAAATCATTCACAAGCACAATTACCTTGGGGATGATACGGTGTGGTGCGGGACTTATCAATCCGGTACAGATGGTGCAATTCATCCATTTCTTTTCCCAAAAAACAAGCTCCCTGATCGGAGTGAATTCTCTTTGGACACCCATAGGGTTGAATTAAGCTCTTACAAATTGCGTACACAGCGGACTCTGCAGTTTGGTCCCGAGTAAGAGTCAACATAGCAAATTTTGAGAAGTGATCCACCATTAACAGGCAATGTTCATAGCCCTGATGGGCTCGGCCGATGGTCAAATAGTCTATCGTCATGAGTTCCAGAAGAGCTGAGGATACAATGGACTGTACGGGAGCTTTCTGCTCTGGCTGTTTAGCCAGTTCAAATGTCCAGTACATTCTACAGGCCTATCTTCCTGTTGAAGCTGAACCCACTCATCTAGAGTCTGTACCAGTATGCGATCTTGGACTGAGTAATGTATCTGTCACTGCTTTTCCACCACCATCCTGGTGGACCTCCGAAATCTAGGGACCTCATCATCTTCTAGCTCTTCATCTCTGTCCTGCTCAGGTCTGGTACTCTTCCTCCTGGAAAGGGCATCAGTGTGGGTATTTTCTGCCCCCCTTTTGTAGGCAATCTTATAGCGGAATTTCACCATTCTGGCTACCCATCGCTGTTCCAAGGCCCCCAGTCTCGCATTCTCCAGGTGCGCAAGTGGGTTGTTATCAGTGCTCACCAATACTTCAGAGCCAGACAAATATTCTGCAAATCTCTCCATCATAGCCCACACCAACGCAAGCAGCTCCAACTTGAAAGAGCTGTAATTGTCCAGATTGCTTTTGGAATCGTGAAGGGACCGCCTTGCATAAGCGATCACCCTCTCTCTTCCGTCCTGCATCTGTGTCAGTGTGGAGAATGAACGGTTCCGAGAAATCCGAATAAGCCAGGATAGGGGCTTCGGTGAGTGCCTTTGTGAGATCTTGAAAGGCCTCTTCTTGGATCTCCTTCCAGCAGACCTTCCAGTTCTTGGCACCCAAAGGTACCTTTTTCAATAGTTCCTGTAAGGGCTTTGCCTGTCGAGCTAAGTTCTTCACAAAACGCCTGCAATATCCGGTCAATCCTAGGAATACCCGCACATCCTTCACAGTCTCTGGAGTGGGCCATTATTGAATTACGGTGACCTTCCCTCTGGAGGGTTCTACCCCTTTGACATAAACGTCATGGCCCAAGTGTTCAATTTGCTTATGGAACAAATGGCTCTTCTGGGGCTTCACTTTTAGTCCATGCCTCTGAAGGCGGACCAACACTTATTCTAAGCATTGCAGATGTTCCTCAAATTAATCCGCAGAGACTATAATGTTGTCTAGGTAGATGAGCGTAGATTCACAGTTCAAATCCCCTAAGCACCTCTCCATGAGACATTGAAACATTCTGGGAGCGTTGGTTAAGCCGAAGAAGGGAAGAATGAAGGCAGTCTTTGTTCAATCTTGTTCAGACATGGGGACTTGCCAGTAGCCGTTGGCAAGGTCCAGTGTAGAGAAGAACCTAGCTTTCCCCAGAGCAGACAGGTACTCTTCAATCTGGGGTAATGGGTACATTGGTGACAGTCCCAACAGTTCCGGCCCAGGCACGCAAGGGAGAGCGTTGGCTCGGTACATCTCCCTACATTGATATCCAAGAAATTATTTATTTAACCACTTACTTATATGAAAAATAAAGCTCTACATCAGAATCAGTGTCTGGCCTAAGTCTATACGTATTAAGATTTGTGGATAAATAGCCCATATTATTCCTGCTATAGGGTGTGTCTATGGTCATTTCATAGACTATTAGCCCAATTCATTATTTGAACTTTGTTTAACCCTTTCACTCCTTGGCTATTTGTCAATATTTTTGTTTTCCTTTCCTTCTTCATAACTTTTTAATGTTTATATCCCCATGGCCATATGAGGGCTTGTTTTTTTTGTGGGAGGAGTTGTACTTTTAAATTACATCATTTATTTTATCAGGTGATGCACCGAAAAACAGCAAAAATTCCAAGTGCATTGAAATCGCAACAAAAGTGCAATTCCACAAGTGTTTTTTTTTCTTTTTTATTTACCATGTTCACTACACAGTAAAACGTACCCAGCAATATGATCTTCCATATCAGTACATGTACGCAGACACCAAACATGTATTTTTTTTATTTCAGTGGGGAAAAAATATAGCTTTTGATGCCATTTTCAGAAACATTTTCATTTTTGGGACCTTGAGCTTGGTGAAGGCTTATTTTTTGCTCCCTGAGCTGACATTTTTACTGGTACCATTTTGATGTAGATACAATATTTTGAGTCCCTCTAATTGAATTTACTGCAATGTTGCAGTGACCAAAAATGTATTTCTGGTGTTTTGATTTTTTCCAGTGCACCATTTACCAATCAGATTAACCTATTTTATTATTTGAAAACTCCAACTTTTATGAACTTGGCGATAACAAATATGTGTATGTTTTATTTTACATAGTTTTTTTCATGGGGTAGTTTGAACTTTAAATGTTTTATTTTTTTCATAATTTTTTATACTTTTAAATTTTTAATGCATTTGAGAGTCCCCTTAGGTGACTTGAAGCTGCGATCATCTGATCTTGTGTGCTATGAATATCACTGCATGGGTACTGCTATGTATACTGAAATTCACCATCTCCTATGAATGCCAGCTGAATGATGGCTTTCACAGGAGGATTGCAATGACCAAAACAGGGGTCTTTAGCAGACCGACGGCTGTCCTGGAAATCCATCAGCACCAGCAATCACACCACAGGGGTGATGGGCACATGGAATGAAGCGATCTCTGTTGGTGTGCGTTAATGTTGCTGTCAGAGATTGACACTGGCATTTAACAGGTTAACAGATGTGGGAGAAGCTCCACTCCATCTATTGATTAGTGATGATCGAATAGTGAAATATTTGGATTCGTGAAAATCAGTACAAATAATTTCTAATATCAATACAATTAAATCTTAAAACTATTAAGGGATTCTAGAGAGAAATATGCTGCCCGGTGTCTGAAAGCTTGGACTCAATCGCAGATCATAGATCTTGCAACAGGATAATGACCCAAAACGCACAGCTAAAAACACCCAAGAATGGCTAAGGCTACTTTCACACTAGCGTCGGTACGGGGCCGTCACCATGCGTCGGCCCGACGTACCGAAGCATGCTGTGAAATAAATGCACAACGATGGCAGCGGATGCAGTTTTTCAACGCTTCCACTGCCCCATTGTAATGTCCGGGGAGGGGGGGCGGAGTTCCGGCCGCACACGAGCGGTCAAAAATGGCAAACGCGACGCACAAAAAAGGTTACATGTAACTTTTTTTGTGCCGACGGTCCGAAAAAACCCGACGCATCCGTCGCACGACAGATGCAACGTGTGGCAATCCGTCTAAATGCGTCGCTAATGCAAGTGTATGGAGAAAAAACGCATCCTTGGGGGAATGTTTGTCAGCCCATACACTTAGTGTATGGGCATTACAAGTCTAGGAGACCCGCTCCTTTAAATTGTACATAGTTTTTAATGAGGCCTTCCTCCACCTATCTTTTTCCACCACTAGATCACCAGCGTTCACGTGTTCCGTGCTGCTACAGACAGTCAATTGTTTTACAAGGTTGTCTGTGATCCCCATTAAATATTTTTTAAAAATGTATCCCCCTTGGGGAAATGTTTGTCAATCAATACACTTTGCGTATGGGCATTACAAGTCTAGAGACCCGGTCCTTTGTAATGGGACAGTTTTTCATGAGGCCCTCTTCCATGTTTCTCCAAGGGGGGATTGAGGTGTGTGCAAATTTGGGTCAAGGCGGCCCTAGCATTCAATGCATGGGGAAACAGTATGGCAGGACCAACTGAACAATGTGAAGTGGGTTTCCTGTGGTTATCCAGTACCTGGGTTCATAGCCTTATTGGGTGCATATGACTTGGTAGCAGGGCAGGCCTTGCAGTTAATACATAAGAAAATAGTATGGCAGGACCAACTGAAGAATGTGAAGTGGGTTTTCCTGTGGTCATCCAGTACCTGAGTTCAAAGGCTTATTGGGTTGCATATGGCTTGATAGCAGGGCAGGCCTTGCATTCAATGCAACATTTTTTCAGGAAGCCCTCCTGTACCTCTCGTGAAAGGCACTCACTTCATAGGCAATAACAGCATAGGAGACCCACCATTTAATAATGGTCCTTTAAGAATATTAATGCCGCTTGATGTCCCTCTAAAAAATAGGCTTTGAGACTCTAAGAGTCCCTCCTTCATAAATGAAACAAGATGTGTCTCCTTATGTGTCACAAGCCACATGGCCAGCTAGGGTTTTTAAATGTTACAAAGACATTTCCCAGTGAATGCATTTGTATTGGTTGAAAGCAATGTTAAAGTTGAAAAACGCATAAAAAACGCTGCGTGTGAACATAGCCCAAGTCGTTGAGGAGCATTTTGGTCGGGGGTTAATTATTTTTGCCTTATATATGTCATTACCCTGGAAAGGATGTACCATAACATATTTCCCAGCAAAAGCCATTTTAGTTTCGTTTTTGTATGTTTTTTGGTGCACCTGTAAAAATGGTGTGAAACTCTGACAACATTGCTTTCAGCTGTGATCTTAGAATGTCAGAAATGCTTCCAGGGGCGATCCTCATGATATTCCTATGTCATTTGAGCAGTGTTTTCATCATTTTCAGACATTTTTAGACCTTAAACGGACCCTCGGGGATAGCGGTAAAAATATTTAGGTTTCCCATAGACTTACATAGGGCTCGTTGCTCGGGTCGAGTACCTGAGTTTTCCAATTTGCTTGACCCGAGCAATGAGCACCCAAGCATTTTAGTGCTCGCTCATCACTAGTCCCAACCTCTGACTCTGTCCCTGACTCCACCAGGTTAACCCAGTGTGCCGTTAGGGAAATGTATTGTCCCTGTCCACAAGAACTTGTCCATGTTTCTATAGTTAGGTGGACCTTCACTGTGACTGCATTGGCCAGAGCACGTCTCATATTGTGTAACACATGCTTATGTAAAATGAGGACAGTGCAGCGCCCCAGAGTCCTGGTCGTTGCAGTACTGTGTGTTATGACCCCAATGGCAGAGGGTCTCAGTACCAAGTCTGCAAACACAAAAAGCTAGCTCATAGGGAGTGGTAACTAGGCTGACCGTATACCTGATCCTAACACCACAAATAACAGCAGCCGGGGAACGTGCCTACGTTGGTTCTAGACGTCTCGCGCCAGCCGGAGAACTAACTACCCCTACAAGGGAAAAGATAGACCTTTCTTGCCTCCAGAGAAAAGACCCCAAAAGTTAGATACAAGCCCCCAACAAATAATAACGGTGAGGTAAGAAGAAAAGACAAACGTAAGAATGAACTAGGTATTTAGCAAAGAGAGGCCCACTGACTAATAGCAGAATATAGTAAGATGTCTTATACGGTCAGCAAAAAAACCCTAACAAAATTTCCACGCTGGATATTCAAGAACCCCCGAACCGTCTAACGGCCCGGGGGGAGAATACCAGCCCCCTAGAGCTTCCAGCAATATCAGGAATCACATTTAGAACAAGCTGGACAAAAATCTAAGCAATGCAAATAGCCAAAAAACAAGAAAGCAGGACTTAGCTTAGTTTTGCAAGAACCAGGACAGCAGACTGGAGTAAACAGAAAGGATCTGATTACAACGATGCCAGGCACCAGACTGAAAGTCCAGGAAGCTTACATAGCAACACCCCTGAACTAACGAGCCAGGTGGAACCCAAGCTGAGGAAAGAAACTCAAGATGTCATGACGCTAGTGACCACAAGAGGGAGCCAAATAATCCAATTCACAAAAGTACCCCCCCCTTAAGGAGGGGTCACCGAACCCTCACCAAGACCACCAGGACGATCAGGATGAGCAGCGTGAAAGGCACGAACCAAATCGGCCGCATGAACATCAGAGGCGACCACCCAGGAATTATCCTCCTGACCATAGCCCTTCCACTTGACCAGATACTGAAGCCTCCGTCTGGAGAGACGAGAATCCAAGATCTTCTCCACCACGTACTCCAACTCGCCCTCAACCAACACCGGAGCAGGAGGCTCAACAGAAGGAACCACAGGCACAACGTAGCGCTGCAACAAAGACCTATGGAACACGTTGTGAATGGCAAACGACACCGGAAGATCCAAGCGAAAGGACACTGGATTAAGGATTTCCAAAATCTTATAGGGACCGATGAAACGAGGCTTAAATTTAGGAGAGGAGACCTTCATAGGAACAAACCGAGAAGACAGCCACACCAAATCCCCAACACGAAGTCGGGGACCCACACCGCGGCGGCGGTTGGCAAAACGCTGTGCCTTCTCCTGTGACAACTTCAAGTTGTCCACCACATGATTCCAGATCCGCTGCAACCTATCCACCACAGAATCCACCCCAGGACAGTCGAGGGCTCAACATGTCCCGAGGAAAAACGAGGATGAAAGCCAGAGTTGCAGAAAAATGGCGAAACCAAAGTAGCGGAACTAGCCCGATTATTAAGGGCAAACTCAGCCAATGGCAAGAAGGTCACCCAATCATCCTGATCTGCAGAAACAAAACACCTCAAATAAGCCTCCAGAGTCTGATTTGTTCGCTCCGTTTGGCCATTAGTCTGAGGATGAAAGGCAGACGAAAACGACAAATCAATGCCCATCCTAGCACAAAAGGATCGCCAGAACCTGGAAACAAACTGGGATCCTCTGTCAGACACGACATTCTCAGGAATGCCGTGCAAATGAACCACATTCTGAAAGAACAAAGGAACCAGATCGGAAGAGGAAGGCAGCTTAGGCAAGGACACCAAATGGACCATTTTAGAAAAGCGATCACATACCACCCAGATGACAGACATGCCCTGAGACACCGGAAGATCTGAAATGAAATCCATGGAAATGTGTGTCCAAGGCCTCTTCGGGACAGGCAAGGGCAAGAGCAACCCGCTGGCGCGAGAACAGCAAGGCTTAGCCCGAGCACAAGTCCCACAGGATTGCACAAATGACCGCACATCCCGTGACAAGGAAGGCCACCAAAAGGACCTAGCCACCAAATCTCTGGTGCCAAAAATTCCCGGATGCCCTGCCAACACCGAGGAATGAACCTCGGAAATGACTCTGCTGGTCCACTTATCAGGAACAAACAGTCTGTCAGGTGGACAAGAGTCAGGTCTACCAGCCTGAAATCTCTGCAACACACGTCGCAAATCCGGAGAAATGGCTGACAAGATTACTCCCTCTTTAAGAATACCAACTGGCTCTGCAACTCCAGGAGAGTCAGGCACAAAGCTCCTTGAAAGAGCATCAGCCTTCACATTCTTGAACCTGGTAAATACGAGACCACGAAGTCAAAACGGGAGAAAAACAATGACCAACGGGCCTGTCTAGGATTCAGGCGTTTAGCAGACTCGAGATACATCAGATTTTTGTGATCAGTCAAGACCACCACACGATGCTTAGCACCCTCGAGCCAATGACGCCACTCCTCAAATGCCCACTTCATGGCCAACAACTCTCGATTGCCAACATCATAATTCCGCTCAGCAGGCGAAAACTTCCTAGAGAAAAAAGCACATGGTCTCATTACAGAGCTACCAGGGCCTCTCTGCGACAAAACGGCCCCTGCCCCGATCTCAGAAGCATCCACTTCAACCTGAAAGGGAAGTGAGACATCAGGCTGGCACAAAACAGGCGCCGAAGTAAACCGGCATTTCAGCTCTTGGAAAGCTTCCACGGCTGCAGGAGCCCAGTTAGCAACATCAGAACCTTTCTTGGTCATATCCGTCAAAGGTTTAACAACGCTAGAAAAGTTAGCGATAAAACAACGGTAGAAGTTAGCAAAACCCAAGAACTTCTGAAGACTCTTAACTGACGTGGGTTGAGTCTAATCATGAATAGCTCGGACCTTGACTGGGTCCATCTCCACCGCAGAAGGGGAAAAAATAAAACCCAAAAAGGGAACCTTCTGTACTCCAAAGAGACACTTTGAGCCCTTAACAAACAAAGCATTCTCACGCAAAACCTGAAACACCATCCTGACCTGCTTTACATGGGAGTCCCAATCATCAGAAAAAAACAGAATATCGTCCAGATAAACAATCATAAATTTATCCAAATACTTCCGGAAAATGTCATGCATAAAGGACTGAAACACTGAAGGAGCATTAGAGAGCCCAAAAGGCATCACCAAGTACTCAAAATGACCTTCGGGCGTATTAAATGCAGTTTTCCATTCATCTCCTTGCTTAATGCGCACAAGGTTGTACGCACCACGAAGATCTATCTTGGTGAACCACTTGGCACCTTTAATCCGGGCAAACAAGTCAGACAACAGAGGCAAAGGATACTGAAATTTAACAGTGATATTATTCAGAAGCCGATAGTCTATACAAGGTCTCAAAGATCCGTCCTTCTTGGCCACAAAAAAGAATCCCGCACCAAGAGGGGAAGAGGATGGACGGATATGCCCCTTCTCCAGAGACTCCTTGATATACGAACGCATTGCGGTATGCTCAGGTACAGACAGATTAAATAATCTTCCCTTAGGAAATTTACTACCTGGAATCAAATCTATAGCGCAGTCACAGTCCCTATGAGGAGGAAGAGCACTGGACCTGGACTCGCTGAATACATCCTGATAATCAGACAAATACTCAGGAACTTCCGAAGGAGTAGAGGAAGCAATAGACACCGGCGGAGAATCACCATGAATTCCCTGACAGCCCCAACTTGACACAGACATTGCCTTCCAATCCAAGACTGGATTATGGGTCTGTAACCATGGCAGACCCAAAACGACCAAATCATGCATTTTATGCAGAACAAGAAAACGAATCACCTCCCGATGTTCAGGAGTCATGCACATGGTTACTTGTGTCCAAAACTGCGGTTTATTTTCCGCCAATGGATTAGCATCAATACCTCTAAGAGGGATAGGATTTACCAATGGCTCAAGAATAGTGTTGAGCATTCCGATACTGCAAGTATCGGGTATCGGCCGATACTTGCTGTATCGGAATTTCCGATACCGAGATCCGATATTTTTGTGATATCGGGTATCGGGTATCGCAACAACATTAATGTAATAATGTGTAAAAAAGAGAATTAAAATAAAAAATATCGCTATACTCACCTGTCCGACGCAGCCGGGACCTCAGCGAGGGAACCGGCAGCGTTGTTTGTTTAAATTTCGCGCTTTTACTTGGTTACGTGAAGTCCCGGCTTGTGATTGGTCAGGGCGGCCATGTTGCCGGGACGCGGACCAATCACAGCAAGCCGTGACGAAATTACGTCACGGCTTGCTGTGATTGGTCCGCGTCCCGGCAACATGGCCGCCATTAACCAATCACAAGCCGTGACGTCACGGGAGGCTGGACATGCGCGTATTTTGAAAAGCGCGCGTGTCCAGCCTCCAGTGACGTCCCGGCAACATGGCCGCCATTAACCAATCACAAGCCGTGACGTCACGGGAGGCTGGACATGCGCGTATATTGAAAAGCGCGCGTGTCCAGCCTCCAGTGACGTCCCGGCAACATGGCCGCCATTAACCAATCACAAGCCGGGACGTCACGGGAGGCTGGACATGCGCGTATTTTGAAAAGCGCGCGTGTCCAGCCTCCAGTGACGTCCCGGCAACATGGCCGCCATTAACCAATCACAAGCCGGGACGTCACGGGAGGCTGGACATGCGCGTATTTTGAAAAGCGCGCGTGTCCAGCCTCCAGTGACGTCCCGGCAACATGGCCGCCATTAACCAATCACAAGCCGGGACGTCACGGGAGGCTGGACATGCGCGTATTTTGAAAAGCGCGCGTGTCCAGCCTCCCGTGACGTCACGGCTTGTGATTGGTTAATGGCGGCCATGTTGCCGGGACGCGGACCAATCACAGCAAGCCGTGACGTAATTTCGTCACGGCTTGCTGTGATTGGTCCGCGTCCCGGCAACATGGCGCCGTGACCAATCATAAGCCGGGACGTCACTGGAGGCTGGACACGCGCGCTTTTCAAAATACGCGCATGTCCAGCCTCCCGTGACGTCACGGCTTGTGATTGGTTAATGGCGGCCATGTTGCCGGGACTCGGACCAATCACAGCAAGCCGTGACGTAATTTCGTCACGGCTTGCTGTGATTGGTCCGTGTCCCGGCAACATGGCCGCCCTGACCAATCACAAGCCGGGACCTCACGTAACCAAGTAAAAGCGCGAATTTTAAACAAACAACGCTGCCGGTTCCCTCGCTGAGGTCCCGGCTGCGTCGGACAGGTGAGTATAGCAATATTTTTTATTTTAATTCTTTCTTTTACACATTAATATGGTTCCCAGGGCCTGAAGGAGAGTTTCCTCTCCTTCAGACCCTGGGAACCATCAGGAATACCGTCCGATACCTGAGTCCCATTGACTTGTATTGGTATCGGGTATCGGTATCGGATTGGATCCGATACTTTGCCGGTATCGGCCGATACTTTCCGATACCGATACTTTCAAGTATCGGACGGTATCGCTCAACACTACTCAAGAACAAAACCACAACGCTTGGCAAATGACAGATCCATGAGACTCAGGGCAGCACCTGAATCCACAAAAGCCATAACAGGGTAGGAAGACAATGAGCAAATTAAAGTCACAGACAAAATAAATTTAGGTTGCAAATTACCAATGGCGACAGGACTAACAACCCTTGTTAGGCGTTTAGAGCATGCTGATATAACATGTGTAGAATCACCACAGTAAAAACACAACCCATTCTGACGTCTATGATTTTTCCGTTCATTTCTTGTCTGAATTCTATCACATTGCATTAGATCAGGTGTCTGTTCAGACAACACCACCAAAGGATTAGCGGTTTTGCGCTCCCGCAAACGGCGGTCAATTTGAAAAGCCAGGGCCATGGAATCATTCAGACTTGTAGGAATGGAAAAACCCACCATCATATTCTTAATGGCTTCGGAAAGGCCATTTCTGAAATTTGCGGCCAGAGCACACTCATTCCACTGAGTAAGCACGGACCATTTCCGAAATTTTTGGCAATACACTTCAGCTTCATCCTGGCCCTGAGAGATAGCCAGCAAGGCTTTTTCTGCCTGAATTTCAAGATTGGGTTCCTCGTAAAGCAATCCGAGCACCAGAAAAAACGCATCAATATTTGCCAATGCCGGATCTCCTGGCGCCAACGAGAAAGCCCAATCCTGAGGGTCGCCCCGCAAGAAAGAGATTACAATTTTAACTTGCTGAGCTGAGTCTCCAGATGAACGGGGTCTCAGAGATAGAAACAATTTACAATTATTCCTGAAATTCCTAAACTTAAAACGATCTCCAGAGAACAATTCAGGAATAGGTATTTTTGGTTCAGACATAGGACTACTGGTAACAAAATCTTGTATACCCTGCACGCGAGCAGCAAGCTGATCCACACTAGTAATCAAAGTCTGGACATTCATGTCTGCAGCAAGCTCAAGCCACTCTGAGGTAAAGGGGAGGAAGAAGGAGAAAAAAAAAAAAAAACTCAGAATTTCCTTTCTTATTATCCCACTTCTGCAATGCATTAAACATTCACCTTTGGCCTGGCATACTGTTATGACTAGTGTTGAGCATTCCGATACTGCAAGTATCGGGTATCGGCCGATACTTGCTGTATCGGAATTCCGATACCGAGATCCGATATTTTTGTGATATCGGGTATCGGTATCGAAACAACATTAATGTAAAAATGTGTAAAAGAGAGAATTAAAATAAAAAATATTGCTAAACTCACCTCTCCGACGCAGCCTGCACCTTACCGAGGGAAGCGGCAGCGTTCTTTGTTTAAAATTCGCGCTTTTCTTTCCTTTACGTGAGTCCCGGCTTGTGATTGGTTGCGTGCCGCCCATGTGACCGGGACGCAACCAATCACAGCAAGCCGTGACGTAATTTCAGGTCCTTCAGGATTTTAAAATTACGCTCCGGCGTTGTGATTGGTTGCGTCGCAGTCACATGGGCGACGCAACCAATCACAGCAAGCCGTGACGTAATTTCAGGTCCTTAAGGATTTTAAAATTACGTCCCGGCTTTGTGATTGGTTGCGTCGCAGTCACATGGGATACGCAACCAATCACAAGCCGTGACGTCACGGGAGGCTGGACACGCGCGCATTTTAAAATTTTAAATTGTGCGCGTGTCCAGCCTCCCGGCTTGTGATTGGTTGACCGCGGCGCAACCAATCACAAGCCGGGACGTCACGGGAGGCTGGACACGCGCCCATTTTAAAAAGCGCGCGTGTCCAGCCTCCCGTGACGTCACGGCTTGTGATTGGTTAATGGCGGCCATGTTGCCGGGACGCGGACCAATCACAGCAAGCCGTGACGTAATTTCGTCACGGCTTGCTGTGATTGGTCCGCGTCCTGGCAACATGGCGCCGTGACCAATCATAAGCCGGGACGTCACTGGAGGCTGGACACGCGCGCTTTTTAAAAAGCGCGCGTGTCCAGCCTCCCGTGACGTCACGGCTTGTGATTGGTTAATGGCGGCCATGTTGCCGGGACGCGGACCAATCACAGCAAGCCGTGACGTAATTTCGTCACGGCTTGCTGTGATTGGTCCGCGTCCCGGCAACATGGCCGCCCTGACCAATCACAAGCCGGGACTTCACGTAACCAAGTAAAAGCGCGAATTTTAAACAAACAACGCTGCCGGTTCCCTCGCTGAGGTCCAGGCTGCGTCGGACAGGTGAGTATAGCGATATTTTTTATTTTAATTCTTTCTTTTACACATTTATATGGATCCCAGGGTCTGAAGGAGAGTTTCCTCTCCTTCAGACCCTGGGAACCATCAGGGATACCGTCCGATACTTGAGTCCCATTGACTTGTATTGGTATCGGGTATCGGTATCGGATTGGATCCGATACTTTGCCGGTATCGGCCGATACTTTCCGATACCGATACTTTCAAGTATCGGACAGTATCGCTCAACACTAGTTATGACCCCAATGGCAGAGGGTCTCAGAAGTAGTATCAAGTCTGCAAACACAAAAAGCTAGCTCATAGGGAGTGGTAACTAGGCTGACCGTATACCTGATCCTAACACCACAAATAACAGCAGCCGGGGAACATGCCTACGTTGGTTCTAGACGTCTCGCGCCAGCCGGAGAACTAACTACCCCTACAAGGGAAAAGATAGACCTTTCTTGCCTCCAGAGAAAAGACCCCAAAAGTTAGATACAAGTCCCCAACAAATAATAATGGTGAGGTAAGAAGAAAAGACAAACGTAAGAATGAACTAGGTATTTAGCAAAGAGAGGCCCACTGACTAATAGCAGAATATAGTAAGATGTCTTATACGGTCAGCAAAAAAACCCTAACAAAATTTCCACGCTGGATATTCAAGAACCCCCGAACCGTCTAACGGCCCGGGGGGGAGAATACCAGCCCCCTAGAGCTTCCAGCAATATCAGGAATCACATTTAGAACAAGCTGGACAAAAATCTAAGCAATGCAAATAGCCAAAAAACAAGAAAGCAGGACTTAGCTTAGTTTTGCAAGAACCAGGACAGCAGACTGGAGTAAACAGAAAGGATCTGATTACAACGATGCCAGGCACCAGACTGAAAGTCCAGGAAGCTTACATAGCAACACCCCTGAACTAACGAGCCAGGTGGAACCCAAGCTGAGGAAAGAAACTCAAGATGTCATGACACTAGTGACCACAAGAGGGAGCCAAATAATCCAATTCACAACAACTGTGGCTCCGCCACTAAGGGGAGCTATGGTACGTCTGATGGCACTGAAGGAGTTCATCTGATCAGGTATCACACACACCAATACATTTCACCGCCGGGCCTCCAGGGGGAGCTAAGGGTTCTATTTACTAGGCCACTCTCCACACACTGGTAAAACTGGGGGTCAGGCAGGAAGTTAGACAGAAAGCTGACTGGATGGGAACCAGGCAACACCTTGTGGCAGAGGGTGTTGCGGGAGAAGATTCAGTAGGGTCCCTGTCAGGGGTGGGATCCTGACAGGGGCTTGGCAACTTGAGCGAACGTAAAGGGACCGTGCCTGCACAGTATAGCGGCGGTGCCCGAGAAGGGATTGGAAGCGAGATAGATTGTGCTGAGTGAGAAACGAGATCAAAGCAACAAGGAGAATACCAGTAGGGGTCGTGCTGAAAGACCGAGGCAACATCCTACTGAGGCGCAAACAACCGGTGGCCGGAACGCCGAAGGAAGTATTTCTACATACAGCTTCAGGCAATACTTCGAACCTACGGCAGGACAATCAGTCTCAGGCGGGCTGTCTCACCTAAATCACCTATGCAGTCTTGGGGGGCAACTTGTGGAGAGGGGCGACTCTAGGGTCCCGGAAGAGCTCCGAGCCTACCCGTCAAACGGGTGCCGTCCTAACCGCCACATCAGGGAGGGATGGAAGATTAGCAGAACATCATCTAATCGTGTTGTGAGGGAACTTAAGAAACAGACACAACAGTTGTGGGAACTTTCCGTAAGCACAGCAGGGAAGGACCACAACACATAGCGCTAGAAGGAAGGCACAGATTTCCACCTGTTAAGAGAACTCTGGAGGTGCCATTGGACCGGCCGGACTTGCGCAGCCTGGTTATCCGGATTCCAGACTGAGGACCCAGAGATCTTCAGTAAAGAGGTAAAGAGACTGCAACCTGGTGTCCTCGTTATTTACTGCACTGCACCATTGCACTGCACCACTACAGCCTCACCACTACCCTCATCTACCCACCACTATCACCTTTGACTGTGCGCCCCTCGGCAGGGTCACGGACCGGGCCTAGCCACCGTGACAACCCCAGAGCAGAGACTCAGAGGCCCGGTACCGGGTACCCCTCGGCCCTGCGGCAGTGGGGGGGCACTACAATTTGGCGTCACGAACAGGATCTACTTAAGCCTGACGAATCAGGTCATGTGTGCCTTGGGACTGTGATTTATCGTGCTTGGACTGTACTTTACTGCCAGGACTGTGTATTGCCATTCACCGCCAAAAGTTCCCGCCAAAAGCTGCCGCCATTGCAGCGCCACAGGGAGCGCAGAGGGAGAAGAAGGGCGTGCCATGGGAGGAGACTACCAGAGCGGCGTGAGAAGTGGCGACCGCCCCCTCCGACTCCTGCTGCGAGATGACGATCTACCCAGGAACCGAGGAGAACCGCCCCCTGATTTGCAACGGCGGGAAGCGGGTGACGGAGAAGCTCGGCTCTGGAGAAATGGCGGAGTCCTATGCATGCACTGCCACCGACTATCAGACCATGACAATGAACAGCAAGTGCCGGAACAAGGAAGGAGCAATTCCGGCTCGCCCTCATCCACCGGGAGCGGACCCGCGTCCCCCGCAGCGGAAGGACCCGAAGCCCTTGGAACAGGCAGCGGAGCTGAACCTACCCATCCCGACTTTGGAGCCAGCGGAGGAGGAACCGCGGCGGGTGGAGCCGCGTTCGGGGACCACATTGGAGGAGCCGCGGTCCGAGCTGCAGCCGACTCCAGCGTCCTCGTTAGTGGGCCAGATCGACATCGGTGGAACCACATCAGGCGCAGGTATGGAAGACGCCCCTGCTCCCCCGCTCGATCCCGCTCCCGCGACCGACCCTCACCCCAATAGGAGCCGACTCCTCTCGGCGGAATTAGTGGTGTTACCCCCTGACGCCATGGGGAAGCTGGTACCCCCGCTGCCGACTAGGATGGGAGAACCCGTAGACGTGGGCCCAGACGGGGTGATCCTCCAATGGGACACCCCGTGGATTGGGCCAGATGGGGCTCGGGAAGAAGGGTTCACCCTTGCTGTGCTTACCTGGGAACAATACAAACAATGATTGATTCTACATTGGAAAAGACAAAAAGAGGCAGAACTGACTGACCCGCCGAGAGTGCAACCACCTACGTGTGATAAGGAGGACATGGTAAAGCGGGGAACTGTGTTGGCCTTCCACCCGAAGAGGGGATGGGGTTCCATACAGGAGCCGGGGCTACCGACTGATGTTTTCGTTACCGGTTGCAATGTGAAAACTCCCTGCTGTGGCCGAGGTGGTGACCCCTTGCAAAAGGGGGATCAGGTGACTTACACCCGTCATCGGAATGCGTACGTATGGTACGCCCGGAATGTCCACCGCTGTGAACTAGGGAGAGTGGCATCTGTTGCTTCAACCATGATGGAACCGGGTGTGGCAGATCTTACCAACATTGCCACCGTACGTCTTATTGCAGCAACTGAGCTGGCAGCCAGAATCCGCCTTCAGGTTCAGGCATCAGGTGGTCTAACTGCACCGGGAAGATTCACCAGTGACACTGGCGTGGCATCAGCAATGGATCAAGGATTGAAGCCTGCACAGTCGGAAGGTATCCACTTTCGGCTGATGTCTTGCGACATACTATGAGCATAAACCTCGATACCCTGAAAATATAAATAGTTAACTGTTTGTTTCCTGATTTGCTGCTGAACCCGTCTAGGGTTAACTTTTAAAGGGATCCCTTTGTTGACCCGGGATCCCTATTGTTTTGTTTGTTTTTCCAAGTTTGCACAAGTTTCCAGAACTGCCGCAATCATGAACAGTGCATGATACAAACTTTTTGTAAATAGTTTGCACCTTCTTAAAGGCGCTCCCTACTGGTTTTACTTAAAGAGAGACTCTTTGCGAAGATACCGCACCGGAGCCTTTGCTGAGTATGGACTGGTAGCCTGAGAAGATATGCTACCTCATAAAGACTTGATCCCCTCTTAAAGGGGATGTTCATCTGTGTACTTATGAGTAATACTGCCTTAGAACAGTAAAGTGATAACGACGCCTTGAAAGAAAATGATAATGTTTACATGTAAAAGTTATATGTATTGAACTAGTTAATTGTAAGAGAAATGCTGATAATGTTCATTGGAAGAAAGTGTGACAGCTAGAAGAAAGGTGCAGTAGGCCCGTAGGGGTAGACATAGTGTCCTGCATAGTTGTTAGTAAGAAAGTAAGGATGGAAGTTAATGCTCTAAGAAAATGTTTGATAATGTTGATAGAAAATGAGGATAGAAGGTGAACCCTGAGTCCTCCATAGAAAACTAGTTTATTGTAAAGAAAGAGTTTAATAATGTGTTACAGAGGACAGAAAGTGAACCCGTAGGGGTTAGTCAGTGAGTCCTCCTAGGAGCCATATGAAGATGGCTCAGTATTCCTAAACTGAAAGTATGTTATGTTCTATACTGTGTATAGTAGTTGAAAAGACAGAAGGCTCGGGCTGAAAGAAGCGGTCCTGTAAGAAAGGAGAGGCAGTAGGTCTGGCGCCGTTAGGACAGGCGGTCCTGCAGATTTAAAGAAGGAGAATGTAGCACAGTTGCTTAAGCCTTATAATGTGTATAAGAAGGTCTTTAGTGGATTTAGAGTGTGCATCCTTAAAGGCAATGTTAACTTATTGTTCCAGAATTTGTACTAAGTAGAATACCCGGTTGGGTAAGAGAAGTTATTTATAGCCTGTTGCTGTGATATTTAACCATGTTTTGTAACGTTCAAGTGTCCTCACCTCCCATAAAGGGAAGCTCTGTTCAAGTATACTTATTGTTATTGCACTCAACAAATTGCATGTCTTTTTGCTAACTTGTATTGTTGTTTTCTTCCCAGTCCCGGAGTACTGGATTTAACCGGGGGGGAGTGCAGCGCCCCAGAGTCCTGGTCGTTGCAGTACTGTGGCTCCGCCACTAAGGGGAGCTATGGTACGTCTGATGGCACTGAAGGAGTTCATCTGATCAGGTATCACAGACACCAAAACATTTCACCGCCGGGCCTCCAGGGGGAGCTAAGGGTTCTATTTAATAGGCCACTCTCCACACACTGGTAAAACTGGGGGTCAGGCAGGAAGTTAGACAGAAAGCTGACTGGATGGGAACCAGGCAACACCTTGTGGCAGAGGGTGTTGCGGGAAAAGATTCAGTAGGGTCCCTGTCAGGGGTGGGATCCTGACAGGGGCTTGGCAACTTGAGCGAACGTAAAGGGACCGTGCCTGCACAGTATAGCGGCGGTGCCCGAGAAGGGATTGGAAGCGAGATAGATTGTGCTGAGTGAGAAACGAGATCAAAGCAACAAGGAGAATACCAGTAGGGGTCGTGCTGAAAGACCGAGGCAACATCCTACTGAGGCGCAAACAACCGGTGGCCGGAACGCCGAAGGAAGTATTTCTACATACAGCTTCAGGCAATACTTCGAACCTACGGCAGGACAGTCAGTCTCAGGCGGGCTGTCTCACCTAAATCACCTATGCAGTCTTGGGGGGCAACTTGTGGAGAGGGGCGACTCTAGGGTCCCGGAAGAGCTCCGAGCCTACCCGTCAAACGGGTGCCGTCCTAACCGCCACATCAGGGAGGGACGGAAGATTAGCAGAACATCATCTAATCGTGTTGTGAGGGAACTTAAGAAACAGACACAACAGTTGCGGGGACTTTCCGTAAGCACAGCAGGGAAGGACCACAACACATAGCGCTAGAAGGAAGGCACAGATTTCCACCTGTTAAGAGAACTCTGGAGGTGCCATTGGACCGGCCGGACTTGCGCAGCCTGGTTATCCGGATTCCGGACTGAGGACCCAGAGATCTTCAGTAAAGAGGTAAAGAGACTGCAACCTGGTGTCCTCGTTATTTACTGCACCGCACCATTGCACCGCACCACTACAGCCTCACCACTACCCTCATCTACCCACCACTATCACCTTTGACTGTGCGTCCCTCAGCAGGGTCACGGACCGGGCCTAGCCACCGTGACAACCCCAGAGCAGAGACTCAGAGGCCCGGTACCGGGTACCCCTCGGCCCTGTGGGGGGGCGCTACAACAGCACAATGGGAAAAAATAGTGTTGGCTGGGAGTCAAATATCTTGGGGCTGTCACAGCGAAGAGGTCTCAGAAAGATTCCGTTCCCACAAGGTGAAAATGGCTAAATTTCCAAGGCTAGCAATCTGCCAATATGGGTGTTTAGCATTTGGGCCTGTGGGTGCGTGGCTGGATATACAGTGGGGCAAAAAAGTATTTAGTCAGTCAGCAATAGTGCAAGTTCCACCACTTAAAAAGATGAGAGGCGTCTGTAATTTACATCATAGGTAGACCTCAACTATGGGAGACAAACTGAGAAAAAAAAATCCAGAAAATCACATTGTCTGTTTTTTTATCATTTTATTTGCATTTTATGGTGGAAAATAAGTATTTGGTCAAAAACAAACAATCAAGATTTCTGGCTCTCACAGACCTGTAACTTCTTCTTTAAGAGTCTCCTCTTTCCTCCACTCATTACCTGTAGTAATGGCACCTGTTTAAACTTGTTATCAGTATAAAAAGGCACCTGTGCACACCCTCAAACAGTCTGACTCCAAACTCCACTATGGTGAAGACCAAAGAGCTGTCAAAGGACACCAGAAACAAAATTGTAGCCCTGCACCAGGCTGGGAAGACTGAATCTGCAATAGCCAACCAGCTTGGAGTGAAGAAATCAACAGTGGGAGCAATAATTAGAAAATGGAAGACATACAAGACCACTGATAATCTCCCTCGATCTGGGGCTCCACGCAAAATCCCACCCCGTGGGGTCAGAATGATCACAAGAACAGTGAGCAAAAATCCCAGAACCACGCGGGGGGACCTAGTGAATGAACTGCAGAGAGCTGGGACCAATGTAACAGGCCTACCATAAGTAACACACTATGCCACCATGGACTCAGATCCTGCAGTGCCAGACGTGTCCCACTGCTTAAGCCAGTACATGTCCAGGCCCGTCTGAAGTTTGCTAGAGAGCATTTGGATGATCCAGAGGAGTTTTGGGAGAATGTCCTATGGTCTGATGAAACCAAACTGGAACTGTGTGGTAGAAACACAACTTGTCGTGTTTGGAGGAAAAAGAATACTGAGTTGCATCCATCAAACACCATACCTACTGTAAAGCATGGTGGTGGAAACATCATGCTTTGGGGCTGTTTCTCTGCAAAGGGGCCAGGACGACTGATCCGGGTACATGAAAGAATGAATGGGGCCATGTTTCGTGAAATTTTGAGTGCAAACCTCCTTCCATCAGCAAGGGCATTGAAGATGAAACGTGGCTGGGTCTTTCAACATGACAATGATCCAAAGCACACCGCCAGGGCAACGAAGGAGTGGCTTCGTAAGAAGCATTTCAAGGTCCTGGAGTGGCCTAGCCAGTCTCCAGATCTCAACCCTATAGAAAACCTTTGGAGGGAGTTGAAAGTCCGTGTTGCCAAGCGAAAAGCCAAAAACATCACTGCTCTAGAGGAGATCTGCATGGAGGAATGGGCCAAAATACCAACAACAGTGTGTGGCAACCTTGTGAAGACTTACAGAAAACGTTTGACCTCTGTCATTGCCAACAAAGGATAGATTACAAAGTATTGAGATGAAATTTTGTTTCTGACCAAATACTTATTTTCCACCATAAAATGCAAATAAAATGATAAAAAAAACAGACAATGTGATTTTCTGGATTTTTTTTCTCAGTTTGTCTCCCATAGTTGAGGTCTACCTATGATGTAAATTACAGACGCCTCTCATCTTTTTAAATGGTGGAACTTGCACTATTGCTGACTGACTAAATACTTTTTTGCCCCACTGTATCTGTTTTCTAGTAAATGTCTGAGGCAGGATTAACTGAACGCTGTGCTGGGACAACGAAGTGGATGTGCTTGCTTACTGTTGTGTGTGCAATCGTTGAATGTGGGCAGGAGGCATCAGCGCCTGCTTCATGGTCAGCAGATTGGGAAGGCTGTAACACAGGGGAATAGGCAGTGGTTTCACCTTCAGACACAGATTTGGTACCCAGGCATTCCACCCATCTACTGGGTTGCTTGGCTGCCAAATGCTTTTGCATGCTGTTGGTCCTCAGATTGGCAGTGTTTTTGCCTCTTTTTAGCTTGGTTTGGCAGATGATGCAAATTCCAGTTGTTTTATCTGAATGACTTTCAGAAAAAAAAACTACCATGCAGAGGAACAACTCACCCTTGGCCTGTTATCTAGACGAGTTGGGGGGCTCTGTGGAACAGTTGACTGAATTCTACATCTGGGCAATCCACTATCTCTTCTTGTCTGTTTTCTTGCTACGGATCCATCCCTCTCTGTACTGCTGTGCTCCTTAGGCGTACCACCGTGCCAGGTTGGATCAGTGGCCTCATAGTCTTCAAATTCCTCAATCTGATCCTACTTCTGAGCTGCAATTTTAGGCTGACCTGATGGCAACTGTGCCTCTTAAGTATCCTCCACCTCTTCAGACATCAATTGACCTTCCCCAACATGGCTTTCTCCTGGCCTTGGGTGGTGAAATGTTTGGGCATCACTGCACTCCACCTCCTCATGACTCTCTTTAATGGTGCACATTGAGAGACCTGACAAATTACAAGAAGACATAAAAAAATCCTCAGAGTGGCCAGCATTGGGTCCTATTTCTCCAGGGACTCATAATGGTGGGAGGAAGAAGGACAGAGGTTGAGGATTTAGAGGCCCAGCCTCTTGGTTACTGAGACTGGACCTTGTGAAAAACTTTATGGTGCTGCTTGTCAACACACTGGAGCCATATAACCCACAACATCCTCACACTTGTCTGGGTTCGTTAGTGTGTAGCATGCTGAATAAATTTTGAGAGGAACCTTGAACAAAATACAGTCACCTTCGGATCTGTCACATGGACTTGGTGGGCACCACCACATCCACGTAACTTAACGTCACCCTTTCTAATCTTGAATGCATTATATTTATGAAATAAAAAAATACTGGTTTTATTTTTCTCAAGTACCCTTACAAAGGTCTTAGGTACAAATTCATTGTATCAAGCAATATGTGGCTATTTTTTTTTTAGATTGCCTAGCTGATACACTCCAGAAGCGGAATAATGAAGATTATTGCCCCTGCTAAATTGTCACATAAGATTATCTGTACCCAGATTGCGCCATTCGCACAACTGCTAGATAAAGAAATGCTATTTTTTAAACCAATAGAAAATTATGATTTTTTAAAAAATCACCTTTCTGACACACTCCATATGTGGAGTAATGAAGACTTTTGCCCCTGCTAAATTGTCACGTAAGATTAACTCTACCCAGATTGCGCCAGTCGCACAACTGCTAGATAAAAATACGCTATTTTTTAAACCAATTGAAAATTTTGATTTTTTTTTTCAATTGTCTTGCTGAAACACTTCAAATGCAGCATAGTGAATATTATTGTCCCTGCTTAATAGTCACATATAGTGTTGAGTAGGGTTGAGCGACTTTCATTTTTTTAAGATCGAGTCGGGTTTTGTGAAACCCGACTTTATCCAGAGTCGAGTCGAGTGCAGTCGGCCGATTATCGCTAAAAGTCGGGGATCGACCGAAACACGAAACCCAATGCAAGTCAATGGGGAAGCACAGTCGGCAGTGAGTGGAGGCCAGGAAAACACCTACAGTGCCCATTTTAATGCCAAAAACATCCATTCTTGTTTCTGAAGCTTGTCAATCTTAATTAACTTTCTAATAATAGTTGGGCATTGGAAATTGGGGTCATTTGGCAAAAGTTGTGGGGGGAGTAGGGCTGGCTCAAGGAAACGGGCACAGGAAACGTGGACTACGTTACGGCGGTGGAGCAGTGAGAGGTAAGTATGTCAAGTTTGCAAGTGCTGTGATCCTAAGCAAGCAGGGGGGCCCACTCGTTGGCATTGGCACTGGCACAGGGCCCCTCAAAGTACAGCGGTGTGTTTGCACGGCGGGGGCGCCTCCCACCGGCAGCGACACTTTTGCGTACTCTGAGGGGCCCTGTGCCCGTGACGTTGCCAACGAGTATGCCCCCCCCACCTGATGAAGGAACCTGCACTTTCATCTGCACCTTCCTCTTTGTCCCTGTGTAAGGTGGTATAACATGCGGGAAGGGGAACCTTACTTTCAGCAGGGTCAGATTCTGGCTGTGAAGAGTGCAAGGGGAATGTAGTGGTCTAGGTCAATGTACCAGCAGACTCATCTAGTAGTGGCTGGGCAATGGGCAGGATGAGGAGGAAACAGATATAGGGCCAAAGAATAAATTAGGCTAAATGCAGTTCAAAATTGGTAACAGGACTAAACAGGCGGCATTGCTTTGTTCAGTGGAGTAGCAAACCCAAGAGCAGCAAACACTTTTTCAAGGGCCCAACCACACCAGTAGGCCAAATGCAGTTTAATATCTGATACTATAGGCCAAAAACCAGAAGGTAGAAGCTCAGCTGTATTCAGTTGAGGACAAACACCAGGCAGGGGCAGACACCATTAGTAGGCCGGAACCACCAATTTGTTTAAAAACAGCAGTTAATCAGAGCCGGAAGGTAGAAGCTCAGCTTTATTCAGTTGAGGACAACACCAGGCAGGGGCAGACACCGTTAGTAGGCCGGAACCACCAATGTGTTTAAAAACAGCAGTTAATCAGAGCCGGAAGGTAGAAGCTCAGCTTTATTCAGTTGAGGACAACACCAGGCAGGGGCAGACACCGTTAGTAGGCCGGAACCACCAATTTTTTTTAAAAACAGCAGTTAATCAAAGCCAGAAGGTAGAAGCTCAGCTTTATTCAGTTGAGGACAACACCAGGCAGGGGCAGACACCGTTAGTAGGCCGGAACCACCAATTTTTTTTAAAAACAGCAGTTAATCAAAGCCAGAAGGTAGAAGCTCAGCTTTATTCAGTTGAGGACAACAGAAGGCAGGGGCAGACACCGTTAGTAGGCCGGAACCACCAATTTTTTTTAAAAACAGCAGTTAATCAGAGCCAGAAGGTAGAAGCTCAGCTTTATTCAGTTGAGGACAACAGAAGGCCGGGGCAGACACCGTTAGTAGGCCGGAACCACCAATTTTTTTTTAAAAACAGCAGTTAATCAGAGCCGGAAGGTAGAAGCTCAGCTTTATTCAGTTGAGGACAACTTGAATCAGGGACTGCAGACAGACTTAGCAGGCTGTCCCCTGTGTGGACCATGCATCCAATACATTAAGCCATTGAGCCACAAAGGACACGTAACCTTCCGTGGCCATGCCTACAGGTCCATGTGTCTGTTGTCAGGTGTACCTTTGTCAGTGTAGGCCTAGTGGAAGGAGGGACCGCAGACAGGCTTCAAAGGCCTAACACAATAAAATGGGCTGGCTGTAGGCACTTTATAATTGGTTCCAGGGGTACACGGGCAGCAGTGGTCTGGTCAGTGGAGGCCTAGTGGAAGGAGGGACCGCAGACAGGCTTCGAAGGCCTAACACAATAAAATGGGCTGGCTGTAGGCACTTTATAATTGGTTCCAGGGGTACACGGGGAGCAGTGGTCTGGTCAGTGGAGGCCTAGTGGAAGGAGGGACCGCAGACAGGCTTCGAAGGCCTAACACAATAAAATGGGCTGGCTGTAGGCACTTTATAATTGGTTCCAGGGGTACACGGGCAGCAGTGGTCCGGTCAGTGGAGGCCTAGTGGAAGGAGGGATCGCAGACAGGCTTCGAAGGCCTAACACAATAAAATGGGCTGGCTGTAGGCACTTTATAATTGGTTCCAGGGGTACACGGGCAGCAGTGGTCTGGTCAGTGGAGGCCTAGTGGAAGGAGGGACCGCAGACAGGCTTCGAAGGCCTAACACAATAAAATGGGCTGGCTGTAGGCACTTTATAATTGGTTCCAGGGGTACACGGGCAGCAGTGGTCTGGTCAGTGGAGGCCTAGTGGAAGGAGGGACCGCAGACAGGCTTCGAAGGCCTAACACAATAAAATGGGCTGGCTGTAGGCACTTTATAATTGGTTCCAGGGGTACACGGGCAGCAGTGGTCTGGTCAGTGGAGGCCTAGTGGAAGGAGGGACCGCAGACAGGCTTCGAAGGCCTAACACAATAAAATGGGCTGGCTGTAGGCACTTTATAATTGGTTCCAGGGGTACACGGGCAGCAGTGGTCTGGTCAACGGAGGCCGATTGTAATGAGTGTCTGCCAGTTAGTAGTCAAAAACAACAATTAAATGTGAATGTCTCGCATTAAAACAAAACAAAAACACTAAAGGGTGCAATCATTAGGTTCAGGGGTGGGATCCTCTGCGTTGTTTCAGACCTACTAATTTAGCGCAAAGTATTTACTGTGGTAAATAGAGGACACTGCCCCTGACTATGTTAAGTACCATCATACATGTCAACACAATGGTATTGTCAGTGGCAGGTGTGGAAGGATGTCATTGCATAGACTAAACATTGGTGGAAGTGTGAGAGATAACTGTGGAAGTGGTAGAGCAATGTTTGACCTGGGGGTGGGTGAACTCTCTTGTGGCCGGCGGTACAGGCCCAGGGCCCCTCATGTTACAACAGTGTGTCTGACGTTGGGTGCGCACCACCACCGTCAGAGACACTTTATTGTACTATGAGGGACCCAGTAGCAATGCCGTCGACCAAAAGCGAGCACACCCACCTCTTCAGACAAACAGCAGTCTCACGGGTGCTTGCGCCAAGTCGCGATACCACGGCCCCGTGTGGGGAGTTTGGCCATTTAGGGAGGTGTGAACATGTCGTATGCTGGACAATCAGCTGCAGAAAATTAGACATTAGAAAAGTAATTCACAGTAGTCCACAGGCAAGAGCTTCTCATAGGAAAGCTAGGTGTCGGCCGGGCAAGGTAAGGCAAAAGATTTCGAAATCCAGTTGTGGTTCATTTTAATGAATGTTAGATCGTCAACATTTTGGGTAGCCAGACGAGTCCTTTTTTCGGTTAATATTGAACCTGCAGCACTGAATACTCTTTCTGATAGGACACTTGCTGCCGGGCAAGCAAGCTCCTGCAATGCATATTCTGCCAATTCTGGCCAGGTGTCTAATTTTGATGCCCAGTAATCAAATGGGAATGACGGTTGAGGGATAACATCGATAAGGGATGAAACATAGTTAGTAACCATACTGGACAAATGTTGTCGCCTGTCACTTTCAATTGATGCAGCAGTACCTGTCCTGTCTGCGGTCATAGCAAAATCACTCCACAACCTGGTCAGAAAACCCCTCTGTCCAACGCCAATTCTGATGTGTTCACCCCTAACACTCCTAGTCTGCTGCCCCCTGGAGCTCGTGTGAGAATGATCACGTGCGCTGTGTGCTGGGAATGCCTGAAGCAAATGGTCAACAAGAGTTGATTGTTTGGTTGCTAATATTAGTTCCAAGTTCTCATGTGGCATAATATTTTGCAATTTGCCTTTATAGCGTGGATCAAGGAGGCAGGCCAACCAGTAATCGTCATCGTTCATCATTTTCGTAATGCGTGTGTCCCTTTTTAGGTTACGTAAGGCATAATCCGCCATGTGGGCCAAAGTTCCAGTTGTCAAATCTCCGGTTGTGATTGGTTGAGGGGCAGTTTCAGGCAAATCTACGTCACTTGTGTCCCTCAAAAAACCAGAACCCGGCCTTGCCACGCAACCAATTTCCAGTGCCCCCGGGAAAGCTTCCGCATTAAAAATATACTCATCCCCATCATTCTCCTCGTCCTCCACCTCCTCTTCGCCCGCTACCTCGTCCTGTACACTGCCCTGACCAGACAATGGCTGACTGTCATCAAGGCTTTCCTCTTCCTCTGGTGCAGACGCCTGATCCTTTATGTGCGTCAAACTTTGCATCAGCAGACGCATTAGGGGGATGCTCATGCTTATTATGGCGTTGTCTGCACTAACCAGCCGTGTGCATTCCTCAAAACACTGAAGGACTTGACACATGTCTTGTATCTTTGACCACTGCACACCTGACAACTCCATGTCTGCCATCCTACTGCCTGCCCGTGTATGTGTATCCTCCCACAAAAACATAACAGCCCGCCTCTGTTGGCACAGTCTCTGAAGCATGTGCAGTGTTGAGTTCCACCTTGTTGCAACGTCTATGATTAGGCGATGCTGGGGAAGGTTCAAAGACCGCTGATAGGTCTGCATACGGCTGGAGTGTACAGGCGAACGTCGGATATGTGAGCAAAGTCCACGCACTTTGAGGAGCAGGTTGGAGAAACCAGGATAAGTTTTCAATAAGCACTGCACCACCAGGTTTAAGGTGTGAGCCAGGCAAGGAATGTGTTTCAGTTGGGAAAGGGAGATGGCAGCCATGAAATTCCTTCCGTTATCACTCACTACCTTGCCTGCCTCAAGATCTACTGTGCCCAGCCACGACTGCGTTTCTTGTTGCAAGAACTCGGACAGAACTTCCGCGGTGTGTCTGTTGTCGCCCAAACACTTCATAGCCAATACAGCCTGCTGACGCTTGCCAGTAGCTGGCCCATAATGGGACAACTGGTGTGCAACAGTGTCATCTGCCGATGGAGTGGTTGGCCGACTGCGGTCTGTGGAAGAGCTGTAGCTTCTGCAGGAGGACGAGGAGGAGGAGGAGGAGGGGGTGCGAACGCCTACAGCCAACTGTTTCCTAGACCGTGGGCTAGGCACAACTGTCCCGAAATTGATGTCCCCTGTGGACCCTGCATCCAGCACATTCACCCAGTGTGCCGTGATGGACATATAACGTCCCTGGCCATGCCTACTGGTCCATGCATCTGTAGTCAGGTGCACCTTTGTACTCACAGATTGCCTGAGTGCATGGACGATGCGCTGTTTAACATGCTGGTGCAGGGCTGGGATGGCTTTTCTGGAAAAAAAGTGTCGACTGGGTAGCTCGTATCGTGGTTCAGCGTACTCCATCAGGGCCTTGAAAGCTTCACTTTCAACTAACCGGTAGGGCATCATCTCTAACGAGATTAGTCTAGCTATGTGGGCGTTAAAACCCTGTGTACGCGGATGCGAGGATAAGTACTTCCTTTTTCTAACCAGAGTCTCATGTAGGGTGAGCTGGACTGGAGAGCTGGAGATCGTGGAACTTTCGGGTGTGCCGGTGTACATGGCAGACTGAGAGACGGTTGGAGACGGTATTGTTTCCACCGGTGCCCTAGATGCAATATTTCCTCCTACAAAACTGGTGATTCCCTGACCCTGACTGCTTTTGGCTGGCAAAGAAACCTGCACAGATACTGCCGGTGGTGCGGAAAATGGTGGCCTTACAGTGACGGAAGGGATGTTGCGTTGCTGACTAGCTTCATTGGCCGAGGGTGCTACAACCTTAAGGGACGTTTGGTAGTTAGTCCAGGCTTGAAAATGCATGGTGGTTAAGTGTCTATGCATGCAACTAGTATTTAGACTTTTCAGATTCTGACCTCTGCTTAAGCTAGTTGAACATTTTTGACAGATGACTTTGCGCTGATCAATTGGATGTTGTTTAAAAAAATGCCAGACTGCACTCTTCCTAGCATCGGATCCCTTTTCAGGGATTGCAGACTGAGCTTTAACCGGATGGCCACGCTGTCCTCCAACAGGTTTTGGCTTTGACACGCGTTTTGGGCCAGATACGGGCCCGGCAGATGGAACCTGTTGTGATGTTGATGCCTGCTGCGGCCCCTCCTCCACCTCCGCTTCTGAACTACTGCCGCCTGCACCCTGTTCCCCCAATGGCTGCCAATCGGGGTCAACAACTGGGTCATCTATTACCTCCTCTTCGAGCTCGTGTGCAACTTCGTCTGTGTCACTGTGTCGGTCGGTGGTATAGCGTTCGTGGCGGGGCAACATAGTCTCATCAGGGTCTGATTGTGGATCAGTACCCTGAGAGGGCAATGTGGTGGTCTGAGTCAAAGGAGCAGCATAGTACTCTGGCTGTGGCTGTGCATCAGTGCACTCCATGTCAGAATCTACTTGTAATGGGCATGGCCTGTTAAGTGTTTCACTTTCTAAGCCAGGGACGGTATGTGTAAAGAGCTCCATGGAGTAACCCGTTGTGTCGCCTGCTGCATCCTTCTCTCTTGTTGTAGTTTTTGCTGAAGAGGACAAGGAAGTGACTTGTCCCTGACCGTGAACATCCACAAGCGACGCGCTGCTTTTACATTTACCAGTTTCAGAAGAGGAGGCAAAAGAGCTAGAGGCTGAGTCTGCAATGTAAGCCAAAACTTGCTGTTGCTGCTCCGCCTTTAAAAGCGGTTTTCGTACTCCCAGAAAAGAGAGCGTTCGAGGTCTTGTGTAGCCAGACGACGAAACTGGCTTCCACAGCTCCAGACTTAGGTGGAATATTTTTATCCCCACGACCACCTGATGCTCCACTACCACTACCATCATTACCAGCTGACAATGAACGCCCCCATGTTGCTGTCAAACAACTTACACGGTGAGCTATAACTTCAGTATGATTTCAATATCCCTTCACAGGTTGGTGAGACCACAAGGAAAATCAGGCACAATGTTACACACTCTGTTTTCTGTGGCACCAAATCACAGAGATGCCACACACGCAGGACTGTCACTCAAGCACAAATGTCAATATTAATCTCCCACTGTTTTCTTTTTTTTTTCTTTTTCAGGGAGACTTTAGAAACAAAATAATAAAAAATAAATAGGCTTTCTATGGCCCACTGAGTGAGAGATGGCACACACAGGAGTCAGGAGTGGCACACAAGCCCTGACTGAGGCCAATATTTTTCTCCCACTGATTGATGTAGTGATTTTTTTTCAGGTAGATTTTAGAACCCAAATCAAGCAAAAAATAAATAGGCTTTCTATGGCCCACTGAGTGAGAGATGGCACACACAGGAGTCAGGAGTGGCACACAAGCCCTGACTGAGGCCAATATTTTTCTCCCACTGATTGATGTAGTGATTTTTTTTCAGGTAGATTTTAGAACCCAAATCAAGCAAAAAAATAAATAGGCTTTCTATGGCCCACTGAGTGAGAGATGGCACACACAGGAGTCAGGAGTGGCACACAAGCAGAAAGGGCAATATTAATCTCCTACTGTTTGAATTTTATTTTTTTTCAGGGAGACTTTAGAAACCAAATAATAAAAAAACAAAGGCTTTCTATGGCCCACTGAGTGAGAGATGGCACACAAAGGAGTCAGGAGTGGCACACAAGCAGAAAGGGCAATATTAATCTCCTACTGTTTGATTTTTTTTTTTTTTTCAGGGAGACTTTAGAAACCAAATAATAAAAAAAAAAGGCTTTCTATGGCCCACTGAGTGAGAGATGGCACACACAGGGATGGCACTCTAGCAGAAATGCCAATCTTAATCTCCCACAAAAAAAAAACAAAAAACAGGGACTGTCCTACAATTACTATCTCCCTGCAGTAATCTCAGCCAGGTATGGCAGGCAGCAATAAGGAGTGGACTGATGCACAAATTAAATAAAAAGTGTGGACAAACAAAAAAGATAGCTGTGCAGAAAGGAAGGAACAAGAGGATTTGTGCTTTGAAAAAAGCAGTTGGTTTGCACAGCGTCGTACCCACACAGGCACAGCATCGCAGCTATCAGGGTCAGGGAGCCTTCTAGGGCAGCCCAATGAGCGACAGCGCTGAGGAAAAAAAAATGTAGCTTCCACTGTCCCTGCAAACAAAAGGTGGTGTTGGACAGTGGAAATCGCTACAGCACAAGCGGTTTGCAGCTTTATGTACCCTGCCTATCACTATCCCTGCTTCTGAAGAAGCGGCAGCAACCTCTCCCTACGCTCACATCAGCAGCAGTAAGATGGCGGTCGGCGGGAACGCCCCTTTATAGCCCCTGTGATGCGGCAGAAAGCAAGCCAATCACTGCAATGCCCTTCTCTAAGATGGTGGGGACTGAGATCTATGTTATCACGCTGCCCACACTCTGCGTTCACCTTCATTGGCTGAGAAATGGCGCTTTTCGCGTCATTGAAACGCGACTTTGGCGCGAAAGTCGCGTACCGCATGGCCGATGCAACGCTGGGATCGGCTCGGTTTCATGAGACGCCGACTTTGCCAAAAGTCGGCGACTTTTGAAAATGAACGACCCGTTTCGCTCAACCCTAGTGTTGAGCATTCCGATACCGCAAGTATCGGGTATCGGCCGATACTTGCGGTATCGGAATTCCAATACCGAGTTCCGATACTTTTGTGGTATCGGAAATTGGAATCGGAAGTTCCCAGTGTATGGTTCCCAGGGTCTGAAGGAGAGGAAACTCTCCTTCAGGCCCTGGGATCCATATCCATGTAAAAAATAAAGAATTAAAATAAAAAATAGGGATATACTCACCCTCTGATGCGCCCTGGTAGTAACCGTCAGCTTCCGTTTCTAAGAATGAGCAGTTTAGGACCCTCGATGACGTCGTGGCTTCTGATTGGTCGCGTGCCGCTCATGTGACCGCTCACGCGACCAATCACAGGCGTGATTGAGGAGTTTAGGGCCTGCGATGACGTTGCGGCCTGTGATTGGTCGCGTGAGCGGTCACATGAGTGGCACGCGACCAATCAGAAGCCGCGACGTCAATGAGGGTCCTAAACTGCTCATTCTTAGGAACGAAGGCTGCCGGCTACAACCAGAGCGCGTCAGAGGGTGAGTATATCCCTATTTTTTATTTTAATTCTTTATTTTTTACATGGATATGGATCCCAGGGCCTGAAGGAGAGTTTCCTCTCCTTTAGACCCTGGGAACCATCAGGATACCTTCCGATACTTGGTGTCCCATTGACTTGTATGGGTATCCGGTATCGGTATCGGCGATATCTGATACTTTTCGGGTATCGGCCGATACTATCCGATACCGATACTTTCAAGTATCGGATGGTATCGCTCAACACTAGTCATGTATGATTATTTCTCCCCAGATTGCACCATTCGCACAACTGCTAGGCAAATATTAGGTATTTTAATCAATAGATGAAGAATATTATTTAGCAATTAGATTTTAAAATGGACGTTAATATATGCTGCCACTGAGGAATATTATTTTGCGGTAAAAAAAAAAATATAGGCTGCTACACAGGAATATTATGTAGCTACTCCCAAAATGGTTTTGTATATGATGGTACTACCTAATATTATTTCCCTCTGTAAAGAGATGAACTGTATATTTTGGTAGTGGATGAAACCCTCACTATTTCAACCTAATACCACAGTCTGTTTATAATACTAACTACTATGCAACACAGTGGAAAATAACAGAGATCTGCAGCATGTACTTGCAATGATTAAACACCCAGGTGCCTGCCTGTGTTTCACTCTCCATCCTAATATATGTCTCCCTACTTAAATCCCCACCTAATAATCAAATAATCTCTTCACAATCAATCTTCAGCTCTTAATAGAGCTTTTTTTTATAGAATAACGCTCATTATAACTTTCTATCACTCTCCCTATGCTCCTTTCACTCTCCCTATGTTGAAACTACGCTCTCCGTATGCTGTTTCCATCTGCAATGTGCGCAAGATGGCACCGACAGCCTTTAATTAGTCCCTATGACGTTGGAAGGCCAGCCAATCACAGTAATGCCACACCAAAGATGGCGTCAGCATTACTGTGATTGGCAAGCCAGACCATCATATTCATCAGCTGCAAATAAAGCACCTAACATGCTGGGTGGGTCACTCGAATATACAGAAGTGAATATCTAATTACTCACTGAGTAACAAATAGCCCGAATACTGTACTATTCTTGCAAGTAACAAATAGCGCAGAATGTATTTGCTCATCACTACACATGATGTCTGATGAAATCAGCCATCATCTGCTAGAAAACATGCAGGTTCGGGGTATGTCAGCATCAAAGGCAGAGATACGACTTTTGACATACATCTACGTCAAAGGTCATGAAGGGGTGAAGTCACATTTCTTTTTCTTTGTCTTGATGTTTTTTGTGCCAAATTATTTCAAACTAGAACATGAATTTTTGCATAAAATAAAAATTATTTTTTTCTGTCTCCATTTATTTATTTTTTTCCTTTTTTTTTTAAAGCAAAAAGTTGCACGGTCTGCAAAATTTGCACAAAAAATTCAGACAGATATAAAATCTCTCCATGAGGAGATTGGAAACCATTTTTACCAAAATGTGAAAAAGTTGCAATTTTTGGAAAAGTCAAAACCATCTGGAATCCTAAAACTCCACAAGTATACAGTATTTGATTGGAACCAGTTTATATGTAACACTTATTAATGTTAGATAACACAAGAGCCACCATTCACAATAAATTAAATCACAGCTCACCACCTCCTCCTCCTGTACAATGTTCTATATGTTGTAGATAATGCAGGGTCCACTATTCACTATAGGTGAGATCACAGCTCACCTCCTCCTCTTCCTGTACAATGAATGACTGATATTTTTATATACACAAAATGAACTACAAACATAGAGTTTTTGGTTGTGGCTTCTGTCGTTACTTGTTGTGATTTTGTTTGGGAATACATAGAGTTTTTTAAATGCATTGTGCCCTAGTTGTGACCATTTGTTATAATTCTCTAGGTGACTCTAAAAATGTGTGAGGATACATGTACAGTATATATACCATATGTGTATGTGTATATATATATATATATATATATATATATATATATATATATATATTCTATATACTGTATATACATATATAGAATATATATTCAAGCCCAAAAAATACAAGCAAACTGTGTGAAGAAAGTCTACAGTAATCAAAGCCTTCTAAATATTTACTCTATTCTCTACTTATTGGCTTATTATATTCCCATTCCTTCCAGGCAACAAAATCATCAACATTTAGGATAAAAAAGTGAAATTACTGAATGTTACCTCGTGCATTGTCAGATGTGGTCTCTTCATATCTAGAATGTGCAGATTTCCAATGATTGGTAGCGGTCGCGGTCCGGGGGGCAAATTATAAGCATTTTTTTTCTGTCCAAAGAAGAACAGGACAAAAAGAAAACATAAAATAATAGACAGAACCAATGTGATGGGATCAGATGGGATCATAATACCAGGAAGGTTTTCTGTAGAGAGACAAATATAAACAAATAAGTGTGCAAACATCTATAAACATTATCCTATATTTATTTATTTATGTATTGCATGTCTTTCTTTCTTTTTCTTTCTTTCTTTCTTTCTGTCTTTCTTTCTTTCTTTTTTTCTACATTTACACAGAATATCTATAAATCTATCCTACCGTACCTAAAATCCTTCTGCATTCTCAGTATTATTTTTCTATCCCTCAGCATTTATGCTTACATTGTTAATGAAATGTCCCCGACTGATCCTGCTCTTCTGTGTGATTTTGCAGTTCTGATTCACATTATATAACACTGAAAATGTAACGTGATATTTACAATCCGCCCAGAAATTCGGGCCAATAAATTGTTTTCTTTGAGATTTGCTGATCCACGGAGCAAAGTTTTCCCGTAATAGAGTTCAGCTACAAATTAAAAATTAAATCTAACTGACTGGAGGACCCAACATGTCCATGAATAGCACAGACCAGTGGTGAGGATTTTCAGATCGGTGGTCTACATTCTCCTACAGCTGGAGCCGGTTATACACATGTCATAGCTGTTGGCTGATTGTAGGCTCGGTGGATTGCTATTCTCCATGCAAATGAAAGCTCGGACAACCAATGGGGATGGAGGAATAAGTTGCTGTCAGACACCTCCTGGGAAGACGTATCGCCAAAGAAAACAAACAGGGCAGCGTGTTAAAGTTCAAATTGCTGGATCCTTCTCTTTACCCAAATTATCCGTTGAATGGGATATTGGAGGCCTTCATTGATAGTCAGTCAATCCCACCAGTAAAGGAGTGTTCAGATGACTTTTATCTAATGTGTATGCTGGCCTTTACAGCTGAGGGGCTTTGCATTGGGCACTATGTGATCTACTTACAGGCAGGGCCGTATTTGCCACTAGGCCCTTGAGGGCACGTGCCTAGGGCGGGATGATTTTGGGGGGGCGGCACCTGAGGAAGTTTTTTCAGTTTTTTTTTATTAAATTCCGGTGTGTAGCCATTGTACAGTATAGAGCTGTGTGGCCATTATACAGTATGGAGCATCATGTGTGGCCATTATACAGTATTGAGCATCATGTGGGGCCATTATACAATATGGGGCACTGTGTGGCCATTATACAGTATAGAGCACTGTGTGGCTATTATACTGTACGCAGCATCATGTGGGGCCATTATACAGTATTGAGCATCATGTGGGGTCATTATACAGTATGGAGCACTGTGTGGCTATATTTTGTTTTGTTTATAATTAATGTTTATGAAACAGTGTGATCAGCAGTAATACGTGCCCCTCAAACTTTGTCCCTCTTTCCCTTCTTCAAAAGTTGGGAGGTATGATACCGCATTTTCAAGATCGTGGCAAGTGCTGCAAATGTCAAAAAATCCCATAGGGAATGAATGAGGCTGAACGCAGTGTTGCTGTAAGTAATCCGTTATGCGGCAGATGTGGAAAAACTGCTGGATCTGCTGCAAAAGTCTACTTTCACATCAGCTATTTTTTACAAAGTCACTGCCGATAGTGATAGTGTCATACTCACCAAAGGGGGAGGCAGCACTAAAAGTGCCTAGGGCAACATAAACTCTAAATATGGCCTTGCTTACAGGGAACTCGTCTCACCAAAAGTTCACCTATAACTTGAAGTGAAGCGCCATGGAATAAATGGCGCTATAATAATAAATAATAAATAATCAATTTGTTTGAATTCCAGCAAACTAATAACCTTTTTTACTGGATTCTAAAGACCAGGAAAGTTTTTTGTAATGTTTTTACTAAACTCTCCCCAGTCCTATTCATACCTCTCCTGCTTCCGCCATTCCTCCGATCGGCTCCTCTGTCTCCTCCCTTATGTCTTCTATCATCTTGGCTTTCCAGGCCTCTGGTGCCGCTGTTCTTCACTAGACCGCACGTTGTTGTGTGAATGTTATGCCGCAATCAGTCCCTTGGGGCACAACATAAGTCATTGACATAGAAAGTATAGCATCATAGCTTAAAACAAACCTGTAATCAGAATTGTGCTCCATAAACTACAGACACTGTCAGGTTGGCGCCATTATACTGATTAAAATTATACGTTGGTTGATGAGATCCATCTTGTGGTTGTTGTTTAATATTTATTTCTAGCTTTCAGTTTTTGAGATTCTCGTGCTTCTGGGCGGCCTGTGGTCGAGGCTGTGTGGCCTGTAGATGGCGCTTTATGTGGTGCTCGGCTTACATACAGTGGGGCAAAAAAGTATTTAGTCAGTCAGCAATAGTGCAAGTTCCACCACTTAAAAAGATGAGAGGCGTCTGTAATTTACATCATAGGTAGACCTCAACTATGGGAGACAAACTGAGAAAAAAAAATCCAGAAAATCACATTGTGTGTTTTTTTATCATTTTATTTGCATATTACGGTGGAAAATAAGTATTTGGTCAGAAACAAAATTTCATCTCAATACATCCTTTGTTGGCAATGACAGAGGTCAAACGTTTTCTGTAAGTCTTCACAAGGTTGCCACACACTGTTGTTGGTATGTTGGCCCATTCCTCCATGCAGATCTCCTCTAGAGCAATGATGTTTTTGGCTTTTCGCTTGGCAACACGGACTTTCAACTCCCTCCAAAGGTTTTCTATAGGGTTGAGATCTGGAGACTGGCTAGGCCACTCCAGGACCTTGAAATGCTTCTTACGAAGCCACTCCTTCGTTGCCCTGGCGGTGTGCTGTGGATCATTGTCATGTTGAAAGACCCAGCCACGTTTCATCTTCAATGCCCTTGCTGATGGAAGGAGGTTTGCACTCAAAATCTCACGATACATGGCCCCATTCATTCTTTCATGTACCCGGATCAGTCGTCCTGGCCCCTTTGCAGAGAAACAGCCCCAAAGCATCATGTTTCCACCACCATGCTTTACAGTAGGTATGGTGTTTGATGGATGCAACTCAGTATTCTTTTTCCTCCAAACACGACAAGTTGTGTTTCTACCAAACAGTTCCAGTTTGGTTTCATCAGACCATAGGACATTCTCCCAAAACTCCTCTGGATCATCCAAATGCTCTCTAGCAATCTTCCGACGGGCCCGGACATGTACTGGCTTAAGCAGTGGGACACGTCTGGCTCTGCAGGATCTGAGTCCATGATGGCGTAGTGTGTTACTTATGGTAAGCCTTGTTACATTGGTCCCAGCTCTCTGCAGTTCATTCACTAGGTCCCCCCGCGTGGTTCTGGGATTTTTGCTCACCGTTCTTGTGATCATTCTGACCCCACGGGGTGGGATTTTGCGTGGAGCCCCAGATCGAGGGAGATTATCAGTGGTCTTGAATGTCTTCCATTTTCTAATTATTGCTCCCACTGTTGATTTCTTCACTCCAAGCTGGTTGGCTATTGCAGATTCAGTTCTCCCAGCCTGGTGCAGGGCTACAATTCTGTTTCTGATGTCCTTTGACAGCTCTTTGGTCTTCACCATAGTGGAGTTTGGAGTCAGACTGTTTGAGGGTGTGCACAGGTGTCTTTTTATACTGATAACAAGTTTAAACAGGTGCAATTACTACAGGTAATGAGTGGAGGAAAGAGGAGACTCTTAAAGAAGAAGTTACAGGTCTGTGAGAGCCAGAAATCTTGATTGTTTGTTTCTGACCAAATACTTATTTTCCACCATAATATGCAAATAAAATGATAAAAAACAGACAATGTGATTTTCTGGATTTTTTTTTCTCAGTTTGTCTCCCATAGTTGAGGTCTACCTATGATGTAAATTACAGATGCCTCTCATCTTTTTAAGTAGTGGAACTTGCACTATTGCTGACTGACTAAATACTTTTTTGCCCCACTGTATGCATTTGTATGGGCTTATGACAGGTCACTGATCCTTAACTGACCTGACTCCTATTTTACATAATTCATAGAATATTGTGAGCTCTCCTTGTCCACTTTGTCTGATCCTGTGTTGTCTAATCTGTATCATGCTTCAATACCCGACATGTCTTCAATCCAGAGAAACACAGTCCGCACCAGTACTAGTGGCCATCCTGTCTTCTACCCATAGTCATACAGACTCTACCAGTTCCAGTTGCTGTTCTGCATGCTACCCAGAGCCACACAGTCTATATCTGTACTATTGGCTGTCCTGTCCTCTACCCAAAGCCGCACAGTCTGAAACAACACCAGTGGCCATCCTATCCAGTCTAGGACACTGTATCCAAACCAATGTCTCTGACCATTGGTGTCAGCTGCTGCTGTTCAGGAAATTGACCTGGAGTGGTACCTGACAGCTATCTGCTGCACAAGCCTGACTTCATCATCAGGGGCTCCTATAAAAATCAGGTAGCTGGTCCACTATGCTTTTCCAAGGTATATCCGGCCTGTAGTAGGTCCAGGATATACCAGGAGTAGGTACAGAAGGTTTTACTAAAAAGTGATGGAGTAGAATCTGTAATAATGATATAGTATATTAGCAAGTAGAGGTGGGCGGATGCCTAAATGTTCGGATCTGCAGGGTTCAGCCGAACAGTTAAAAAAGTTCTGGTTTGGGTACCAGAACAGTACCCGGCTTCAAACCGGGACCCTATTCACTTGAATAGGGGGCACAAACATCTAGTGTTTGCCATGCTGTCTACTGCTCCGCCTAAACCACTGCCGCTAACAACAGTGAGAGCATTCAGTAGTTGATGGAAGTATTCACCAGTCAGCGCCTGGGCTCTAGATAAATAATTTTTAAAAAATAACAGGTTCTACTGTATTTTTGATAAACACTCAGGCAAAACTGAAAGCAGGGAGCTGCAACCCTCAGCTGTCAGGGTTAGCATGGGTAGTTATCAAGAATAGTGGGGTCCCCACACAGTTTTTTAAAATTATTTAAGTAAATAACTTAAAAGAAAAATGCGGAGTCCCCCAATTTTTGACAACAAGCTTTTCTAGAACAGTCAGCTGAGGGCTGGTATTCTCAGGCTGATAGGGGGCCATTGATATTGGCCAACCCAGCCTAAAAATAGCAGCCCATAGCCACCCAGAAAAGGAGCATCTATTAGATGAGCCAATTCTGATTCTTTGCCCGGCTCTTCCCACTTGCCATGTAGAGGTGGCCAGTGGGGTTTATATTTGTCTGGTTGATGTCTCCTTTGTATTGTGCGGTGACATCACGACTTAGTGTTGGAGAGGCACCCATAAGACACCCATCCATTACTAATCCTGTAGTTATATTGTAAACAAACACACACTGAGAAGATAGTACTTTAACCCCTTCCTGCCATGCGCCATACATTTACTGCTTTGCAGGAGCTGCGTTCCTGCAAACAGCAGTATATGTATGGTGCCACAACCGCACGGCCACACTCTGAGCACCGTGGAACTAGGTGCGGATGTCAGCCTCCTTCCCTGCCTCTTAGATGCTTATTAGTGATGAGCGAGTGTACTCGTTGCTCGGGTTTTCCCGAGCACGCTCATGTGGCCTCTGAGTATTTGTGACTGCTTTGAGATTTAGTTTTCCCTGCCACAGCTGAAAGATTTACAGCTACTAGCCAGCTTGATTACATGTGGGGATTCCCTAGCAATCAGGCAACCCCCACATGTACTCAGCCTGGCTAGTAGATGTAAATCATTCAGCTGCGGTGATGAAAACTAAATCTCCGAACACTAACAAATACTTGGAGACCACCCGAGCATGCTCTGGAAAACCCGAGCAACGAGTACACTCGCTCATCACTAATGCTTATGTGATGCTCTCCAGTGGAGAAGCATTGTAGAGTATCAGATGAGCAATTTGATGCTATACAATAATGACCCACCCTGGGACAATGTAAAAAGTTTTAAAAAAATTTAAAAAGTGTAAAAAATCCTTTTAAAAATCCCCAAATAAAAAGCAACAAAAGAAACAAATATTTTTCCAATAAATACATTTATTTATACAAGTAAAAATCTAGACAATAAAAGTACATATATTTGGCATTGCCGCATCCGTAACGACCCACTCTATAAAACTGTTCCACTAATTAACACGTCAGTGAGCATGTAAAAAAACTACACAAAAAACAATGCTGTATCATCATACCACCGAACAAAAAGTGCAATAAAATGTGATTAAAAACTTGAACGTAAGTAAAAATGGTACAGCTGAAAATGTGAATTTGTCCCACAAAAAACAAGCCGCCATACAGCTCCACCAGCAGAAAAATAAAAAGTTATAGCTCTCATAATAAAGTGATGCAAAAATAATTATTTTTTCAATAAAATAGCTTTATTGTTTAAAGGTGCCAAAACATAAAAAAAGATATAGAATAGAAAGCGATGAAAAAGTCATGTGCCCGAAAATGGTACCAATAAAAACATCAGCTCATCTTGCGAAAAACAAGGTCTCACATGACCACATGACTCTGTCGACTGAAAAATAGAAAAATTATAGCTGTCTAAATATTGTGATGGAAAAACTAGTTTTCGCAATATAAAGCATCTTTAAGTGTGTGACAGCAGCCAAACATAAAAACCCAATATAAATCTGGGATCACAGTAATCACACAAACCCGAAGAATAAAGTAATTTATACCGCATAAAGAAACGGTGTAAAAAATAAATAAAACCAATTCTTCACATGCTGTTGATTTTTTTCATTCTGCTTCCAAAACATCGCAGCAAGACTCGCACACATTTATCCTGCGCACTACGCTGAGCGCTAACATTGGGATTTCAGTGTAAATCTCTATCCAAGAAGCATCTTTTCTCCTTGGGGAGATTGACATGCTAAGCAGCCACTGACTTGTTGGATTGCTACCTTCCAATAGGTGGCACTAGAGTTCTAGTTCTCTTCCTCTCTGAAGAGACAATTTGCATAATTAGTGTAAATCTCTGAAATACGTGATTAATACAGAGTCCCCGATGGAAGATTTCCTATAATTAGGAAGGTAGAAGCACTGTGGATGTCATAGATCCTGTGATCCAGTGGTGTCTGTCTTTTTTAGGATTGCATAAAAGTGCCATCGGCCACAGTTTTGTGCACTTCTGAAAAGTATGACGCTGAACAGAGGCCAGACTGAGTCCACAGTGACTCTGCTTCCTCATTATAGTGAATGGATCCATCGGGGGTTTCATCTGTAACGTCACTCAGACATTTAGATTGAATCCCCGATGTAAGTGCTCAGCATAGAGTGCCAGATAAATGTCATCATAAATATTATTTAAAATGTTCCAAATAAAAGCTTCAACTCAATCCACAAAAAGCAAGACCCCACTCAGGTTCATCAACTGTTAACAGAAATATAGGGGGCTTCCACGTTACTGGTAGCACAGAGACTCTGGAAAAGCTAAATGGATCCTCGCCTCGCAAAAGAAATTCAGCAAATTCTCCGCTCCCAAATCCAAATGCCTCCCCTCTCTTCTGAGCCCCAGTGTGCCTAAACCACATTTTGACTACAGGGGTCATGCCCCTCTGGTGAATGCAACACTTGTGGTTTCATGGAATATACTAAATCCTTTAGTAATCCAAACGATTCTAATGTATATATGTTGAAGGATTACATAAACTGTATGACGCACAATGCTGTTTATGCCCTTGTTCACCCGAGTCCTAAAGTGTATGTTGGTCAGACATCCCAGGAGCTGCGTAAACATATGGAACAACACTTGTCCAATATAAACCTGGCCAGGTCAGATTTAGTTAAGGCTAGGTTCACATTGCGTTAATGTGTGCACGCTAACGGACAGCGTTGCACGGCGAAAATGTCGCAATTAACGCCGTGCAACGGGTCCGTTAGCGCACCCATTGACAGCAATGTAAATTTCGCCTGTAGCACATCGCTAGCGTGTGCCTTTTTCGGCTCGCGCTAGCGATGTTCCGTTCTTTTGTGACGCGCCGCGGACGCTGCTTGCAGCGTCCGCGGCACGCCCGAGGTCCGTTCCCCGCTCTCGCAGATCGGGGATCTGCTAGAGCGGGGACGTTAACGCGACCCCTAAACGCGGCCCCGAAAAAAACATTGCGTTAGCGCAATCCGCTAGCGCTAGCGCTAAACGGATTGCCCTAACGCAATGTGAACCTAGCCTAAGGGGAAAACCCTATCCTCTGTGACTTCTCATTTTTTGGAACATCACGCTGGGCAAACATGTGGGCTTAGTCTTCAAAAGATTGGTCTTCAAAAGATCAACCCTAATATTCAAAAGATAGATCGCCAGGGTGAGCTATTGAGATTGGAATCAAGGTGGATTTATGAACTCAACTCTGAGTCCGGTTGGCATTAATGAGGATTTATCCATTACAAGTTTCTTCATGACATGAATTGTGGTTATTCTTCTTCCCACCATATTAATTTTTCAACATTCATACCCCCCTTTTTTTTGGGGGGAGGGTGATGGGACATGTCCTGGGTTGGGTCATTTTTTCATGTTTTCATGGCCACATATCAGTATGTTTAAGTCTGCATCATTGGATTTCTATTCCCCTAACTTCATCTCACAGCTGTTACCATTTGGTTTTTTACATTTTCATTTTTTGGTCTGTGGGTAATGCTCACATAGGAGATTTATCGGTTGGTTCATGTGTAGTTGTTCATTCACCGATCCAAAGTTCTGTATTTCTGATGGTGAAATATTGAAATGAAAATTGTTGTTCATGTTATAGTGATTGATTCCCTGTTGTGATTGAATACTCCTTTGTAAGTTCTGGATTGAGAGTATGCTCATATATTAATGGTGTTCTGGATCGATAGTTTGCTCACATATTAACCCTTTTCTGCCATCTGACGGAATAGTACATCCAATGTACAATCCAATGCAGTGAGCCGCATCAAAGCCGGGATATGTCAGCTGTTTTGAACAGCTGGCATGTGCCATAGGCACAGGCGGAATCGCGATCCGCTCGTGCCTATTAACAAGTTAAATGCCGCTGTCAAATTCTGACAACGGCATTTAAAAAGTGCTTCTGGCCATCGGGTCGGAAATACACACACTGTTGACCCTTGCCACGTGATCAGGAGTCAGCGGTGCGACAGCATGACAACCTGAGGTCTCCTGAAGACCTCTATGGTTGTTGATGCCAGATTGCTGTGAGCTCGAGGGGTTAAAGGGTTAATAATTTTTATGTAGTAAAATTTCTATGAACTTACTTTTGAGAAATAGAACGTATATATTTATCGTTTTCATGTGAGGAGCATTTGGTTGATTTACGCATGTGTAGGAAATTATCTGTATAGTGGATATTGCTGGACGCATAGCGTACTAGTAGCGGTACTTGATTGCACCACTTCCGGTGAATGGGACGCAGGCACATCATTTCCTGTGGCTTGGAACGCATATGGCTCTCCAGCGCTTGCTCATTCGTTTCTTTCAGACAACACATGACCGGAACCGCTCAACAGGCGTCAGTGCTTGCTGTGTGATATGCAAGTGCACTTGCACACTTTATATAAGGACTTGACTTAACCCATAACGACTTCCCCTGATGAAGCTGCTTTAAACAGCGACATGTGTTGGGCAGTGCGGGCTGCATGAAACTTCACTGGGTAACTATGATGATTGGTACCATCCTTTAATGCCAGGACTTTCATGAGGAATGGGACCATTCCAGGAAATCCTTTTTCCTTGTTTGCCATCTGGTGATTTATTATTAATATAGTTAATAATGAACACTTCACTGTGGCTTTGAATACTCTCAATTGTGTTGTTTTGTCACTAGATGGTCAACTCATCATCCCTCCTGTGAGTCTGTTCATTATATAATTCACGGTTCTTACTCCTTGGAGTGTTATATACATAAGAACATGCATTGTTTAAATATTTATTATTGAGAGGAGACACATTTCTTTCTCTTTCACTTGCCTGCTCTCTATTTCTTTTGCATGTCGCTCCGTGTATGGTTTAATTGTTTTAATTTAATTAATTTTCATGGTGATTTATGTCTGTTTGCCATTTTTGTCTTAATAAAGTCTTTTTTACTGATGATAATTGCTGTGTGTGCACGTCTTCTTGCGCTCCTTTCTCTTGGTCTCGGTTCACATTTCAGTTAGTGCTTTGGTTGCACCTGGCTGCAGGACTAATTATCTGTATCTTATGTGGCGCCCACTTTTTCCATATATTCCATTGCTTCTCTTCCCAGTTGCTGGGGTTCTTGGTGGCGGCACACACATGTTTTGATTAATATATAGTTGATCAGACACATTGCGATCTGTAATATACTGAAATAGCTTATTACTTGTGTAATTATTATTATTTTTTCAGTGGTACATCTTTAATGGCTTTTGAAATTAATGCCAGGGAGGCGGTTTGGAGCAGTCATGGTGGACAGGCCCTTTTTGATATGGGATTTGATTTTAACAAATTAACCAGAGACTTGATTGAAATGCATAAATGTATAAGGCTATGTTCACACGATGCGGTTTTTGCTGCGGATCCGCAGCGGATTTGAGGCTGCAGATCTGCATCCTTTTTCCATGCAGGGTACAGTACAATGTTACCCTATGGAAAACAAAATCCGCTGTTCCCACGTTCCTTTTTTCTGCTGGAAAATCCGCGCCGATTTTCTGCGGAAAAAAAGAAGTACCATGTCAATTCTTTCTGCGGATTCCGCAGCGGGTTTCCACCTGCACCAATAGGAAAGTGCAGCTGGAAACCCGCAGTGGAATCCGCAGAAGAAAAAAGACACAAAACCGCAGTGAAAAGCACCGCGGATTTGCACAGTTTTACCAAAAAAGGACCTGAAAATTCCGCAGCAGGAAAAGGAACGTGTGAACAAGCCCTAACTCTTGTCTGGTGGAATGTACGTTGCCTAGAGGCAGGGCCATATTCAGAGTTTCTGATGCCCTAGGCACTTTTAGTGCTGCCTCCCCCATTGGTGAGTATGACGCTATCAGCAGTGACTTTGGCAAAAATCCCTGTATGAAAGTAGCCTTTTGCAGCAGATCCAGCAGTTTTTCCGCATCTGCCGCATAACGGATCACTTACGGCAACACTGCGTTCGGCCTCATTCATTCCCTATGGGACTTGAGGACATGAGCGGCACTGGTGGTTTTGCCGTGATCCGGCAAATGCGGTACTTGCAGCAATGGAAAAAAAACACTGCTAGCAGTGTTTTTTATCTCACTGCAAGTGCAAAACCGCAAGTGCCGTGCATGTCCGCAAGTAGCCATCACTACCTGTCCCTGCACCTTGCTAGCTCTTCCCTAACCATCCCTCCCTGACCTAAATCTACACTATAAAGCTTTAGAAAAACAATTTACTAAATGTCATATTCCTCTGATAATGAGGGCTCCAGGCTACGGCGTAGACTGGGACCGGCAGTCTCTGGGTCTCCATCCTCTCTGTGCACACCCTCAGTCCCTGCCTCACTGCCTGTGCACAGACCTCCCTCCACCGGACCCGGTAATCACCACTCGCAGTAGCATACCGGCCGAGGCGTATCTAGGTTTTCTGGCACCCAGGGGCAAGAATTCATTTTGACGCCCCCCTCTCCCCCAAGGACATATGCGATTTGCACACTTCGTCATATACCGATGAGCCGCTCTCCATAATGCTCTCAATGTTCAGTGAAAAACTGAGAGAAGCAGAAGAGAGAAGCTCGTTATTACAGGATCACAAGTATGAAAATCGCATGTGAGTGAAGTGTCCATGTAATGACTACTGGAACCTGCAGAGCTGAATCCTGACATCGCAGCTTCTGAATTCTCACAACTAATGCACTGCACACTTTTAGGATTCTCCCTTGCAGGTGGACGGTCATGTCAGCACAAGCATGGGATTTGTATAATTCTGACCACATTCTGACCAGACGTGCCCGGCCTTGCTCAGTTCATTTTCATTGAGTGAGGCCACACATGTCTAGTCAGCGCATGACTGCATGTATGTGAATCGCCAGCACGAGAGAATCCTGACAGCGGGCAGTGTGCACTGTGAGAACTCAGAAGTCTGCAGTCACAAAGAATGATTGCAGACTCATTACAAACCTGGACATTCTCTTTAATGCTCCTAACATAATAAAAACATGAGAATTAGTTAGTATCACAAATAACATTTACATCCAGGTACTTTATAGATGACGTCGTCTCTGGAGTCGTTCTTCTTTTCTTCATCTTTCTTTCTTTCAATGTTCTTTTTATTGAAAATTTTAAGGTTAACAGCGGATTAAAAGAATAAGATATTTTGTACTAATGATCATTAAACAATCAAGAGAGAAACAAATTGGTACAAAGAATCAGAACAAAAGATCTCTGTTATCATTCTCTCAAAAGTATTTGTAACAATAGTAGTAAACAAAGTATCGAACGGATATCCTCTTGTAAAGAGAAATAATTTAGAGCAATTATCAATTCAAAAAGAGAGGAAATGAGAAAGTATAATTAAGAGGGAATGAGAAAGAGAGAAAGACGAGAAGGAGGGTAGGGAAGGGAGGGAGGGATGGGGGAAAGAGTGAAGACACACTGGAATGAGTACATATATTTAATGACTATATCCCAGAATAAAAATTAGACTGAGTTCTGAATCGGGCCCAAGGGTTCCAGACACTTTGAAATTTGGAAAAGGAATGGTGAGTTTTGGCTGCTAGTTCTTCTATGCAGTACAATTGATCCACTTTGAGGTAAATTTGCTTAGTAGTGGGAATATCTTTAGTATTCCAATTTGAGGGGATCAAGGATTTACCTGCCGCTATAGTAAATTGTGACAATTTGGAAGCATTCTCGTCTCCTGGCCATAATGGAAGGTTCAAGAAGACATTTTCCGGCAATAAAGCAGTGTTTTTTCCTAGTAAATCTTGGATGATAGAGGCTACTGCCTTCCATAGAGGGATAATGGATGAGCAGAACCACCATATGTGTAAAAAGTTGCCATCAACAGCATCTCCAACAATTGGAATTTGTGGAGCGATGCCATTTCTTGATTTGACTGGGAGTTAAATACCATCTGGAAATAATTTTAAATGAGTTTTCCTGAATGCGCACGCAGGCAGAAGGACCATGTGAATTTTTATATATAGATATATTTGATCTGAGGATCTGAGAAGGAAATGCCTAGATCTTTTTCCCATTGAGCTAGATATGCTCTTTTCATTGAAGTGTCCATTTGGAGCAGAGATTGGTATATTATAGAGAGAGTCTTAGTGGGTATTTTTGATCTGGCACATAGGGTTTCATAAGGCTTTAGTGGTCTACTGAAATCAATTGGGTGGCGGCGCTGGCCAACGAGAAAAGAAAGTTTACCATATTGCAAAATTGTCAGGCCAGAAAGTCCCGGGATTTGAAGCATGTCTTGTAAGGGAAGAAGTGTCCCGTCCACGATTAATTGCTCATGTGGGATATGGGCCGCACAGCTGGGGAGTGAGTCCAAAAGGTCAGTGACCCTGGTCAGTGGTGAAAGAGGGGGCATCAGTGCAGGGCCAACTTTCTTCCATATTTTAAAAGTAGCTAAGGTGTGGATATTGTTTAGTTTCGGTGGAGTCAAGTCCTTGGTGTGACCCAGTAACAAAGAGTGCAGAGATATAGGGGACATTGCTTCTTCAATGCTTAGCCATTGTTTATCTACTGATTTCCTGATCCAGTGGATCGTTCTTGAAATATGTGCTGCCTGGTAGTATTTTAAAATGTCTGGAGCTCCAATCCCTCCCAAGTCTTTCTGAAGAGAAAGCGTTTTGGTGTTAATGCGTGATTTACCTCTTTGCCAGATATAGTTAAAAAATAAGGAATGCACTTTAGATAGGAAGGAGCCCGGTAAATGAATTGGGAGCATGTTAAGAATGTAAACAAACTTTGGGAGAATAATGCTTTTTAAAATATTTTTCCTGCCTATCCAAGATAGGTATGTGTCTTTCCAAGAGCGGAGGAGTGTAGTAGTGCTTTCCAATAGTCGGATATAGTTAAGAGCGAAGAGATCTTTATCCGAGGCGCACAACTGTATGCCTAAATATGTTAGTTTTTTCGGCTTCCAAGGGAAGGGGAATGCCGATTTAAGGCTGTTAACTATATTATTGGGTAATCCTAGGTTTAGTAGCTCAGATTTGGATTTGTTTATTTTAAAATTGGATAGTTTGCTGTAACTATCCAAAGTGTTCATAATGGCTGGAATGCTTCTTAATGGTTTTGAAATTATTAATAATAGGTCGTCCGCAAACGCCGCCACCTTAAAATGGGTATCATGAATATGAAGGCCTTCAATATCAACGCATTGTTGTATGGCCTGTAGTAGAGGTTCGATTGAAAGTACGAAAAGAAGCGGTGACAGCGGGCAACCTTCTCTTGTGCCATTGAATATCTGAAATGAGTCTGTAAGCGACCCGTTGATTCTGATCCTGGCTGAGGGCAAGGAGTACATTCCCATAATAGCCGATATCGAAGATGGGGGAAAACCAAATTTTTTTAATGTTTCCTGTAGGAAAATCCAGTCAACCCTATCGAAGGCTTTCTCAGCATCTAAGCTCATCAGTGCAATCGGTATTTTCTTAAGTTTTGCATATTGCATAAGGTGCAAGACTTTGTACGTATTATCCTTTCCCTCTCTACCTTTCACAAATCCAGATTGATTCAGGGAAATCAATTGAGGCAGCACAACAGCCATTCTATGTGCCATTAGTCTCGCATATATTTTTAGATTTGTGTTCAACAATGAAATCGGCCTATAGCTGCCACACTGTTCCGCATCTTTCCCTTCCTTATATATCAGTGAGATCCTGGCTTCCAGAAATTGGCGTGGGGCTGTTTCCCCTCTCTGAAGAGACTTGCACATATTGAGCAGGTGGGGAAGCAAAATTTCAGAATTGGATTTATAGTAATGTGCTGTAAAGCCATCCGGTCCCGGGGCTCTTCCCTTGGGGCACTTCGACAGGGCCGACTGGAGCTCCACAAGAGAAAATGGCTTGACTAATCGCTCTTACTGAGATATGGATAGGGCTGGGAGATTTAGACTATTTAAGAAGATTTGGATGTCATGCTTTCTCAGGCTTTTTTCTCTTTCTCCCTCCTCAAGGCGTAATTGGTATAGGGACTTGTAATAGTTCAAAAATTCTTCCTCAATCTGAGAGTAGTTTTGAGTTTTATGATCTGCTTTAGTTTTGATAGAATGGATAAAAGTGCGGGCTTGCTTCTTTTTAATAAGTGTCATAGTTAATTTAGAGGCTTTATCCCTATGCACAAATATGCGTTTTTTCCAGGAAGCAAAACATTTCACTGATTGCTCTCTGAGGATATCCCTTAGTCTTTGTCTTTTGGCTGAGGGCTCTAGAAGAGTTTGTGGTAGTAAATTCCTCTTATGTTGGGATTCTAAACATTTTATCTCCTCATGAAGAACATTCAGTTCTTTATTTTTGGTTTTACTCAGGTGGGATGCTATGGATATATGCTCTCCCCGCAGCACTGATTTGTGAGCTTCCCACAATATTAAGGGTGATGCTTCAGCATTGTTATTTAATTCAAAATACGTTTTAATGGCTTTAGTGATGCAAGATTTAGTGGAAGGGTTATCTAGGAGTGAATCATTCAATTGCCAGGATCTGTTTGGGGAGAATTGTTTAGATAAAATTAGCTCTATCATTACATACAAGTGATCTGAAAATAAGGAGGGATTTATATCTGCTTCTTGTATGTTGGGTAGTAAAGATCTAGGTGCAAATACGTAATCTATTCGGTGGTAGGAGCCATGTGGGTGAGAGAATAAAGTGAAATCTCGTTTAGTCGGATGCATGTAGCGCCAAATGTCTACTAGGTTTAATGAGTGGAGAGTTTGTTTCAGTCTAATGAAGTCCCTAAGAGAGATTGCACTTTTCTTTTTTGTTGTATCTATAGAGGGTTCTAGGGTCAAATTGAAGTCTCCACCAAGTATGAGTGTACCTTCTCTATAGTCCCTTATTTTTTGAGTGTGGCTAGAATCCATTTTAGTTGCTTCTTATTTGGAGCATAGATATTACAGATGGTGACAGCCACCCCCGCCAAAATTCCCTTTATCATTAGATAGCGACCATTTGGGTCAACCGTCTGGTTATGAAGTAGAAATGGAATATCTTTAGCTATGGCTATCGACACTCCTTTAGATTTAGTCTGAGGTGAAGTATCATGAAACCATCTGTCATAGTGACCTTTCCCAAAGGTGGGGATCTTGTTGCTAGTGAAGTGAGTTTCTTGTAAGAGTAATAAGTCAATACCTTTTTTCTTGAAGTATGAAAGGGTTTGGCCTCTAGATGACGGGGAGTTGAAACCGTTAGTGTTGAAGGAAAATAACTTGAATATCTTCTGGTAATCAGCCATCTGGAGGAAAGTCTTGATGGTGAGGGTCATCCCAATGTGTCTGAAGGAAGGTGTAGAAGAGAAGGGGGAGGAAGTATAGAGGGAGGAATAAGAGAGTTTAGAAAAGAGAAACTTTATAATGAGAAGAAACACAGCATAGCACTCAACCAAGTGCAACATATCTAGAACAAAGCTGGAGCTAGTAACTGTTGCCAGCTAGGAAAGAGGCAATCTAATTGCAATGAACATAACATATCTAAACTGAAAACTATTATTTTATATATCAAAGTGAATCTACACAATGGATTATAATTAGTGTTGAGCGATACCGTCCGATACTTGAAAGTATCGGTATCGGAAAGTATCGGCCGATACCGGCAAAGTATCGGATCCAATCCGATACCGATACCCGATACCAATACAAGTCAATGGGACTCAAGTATCGGACGGTATTCCTGATGGTTCCCAGGGTCTGAAGGAGAGGAAACTCTCCTTCAGGCCCTGGGATCCATATAAATGTGTAAAAGAAAGAATTAAAATAAAAAATATTGCTATACTCACCTCTCCGACGCAGCCTGGACCTCAGCGAGGGAACCGGCAGCGTTGTTTGTTTAAAATTCGCGCTTTTACTTGGTTACGTGAAGTCCCGGCTTGTGATTGGTCAGGGCGGCCATGTTGCCGGGACGCGGACCAATCACAGCAAGCCGTGACGAAATTACGTCACGGCTTGCTGTGATTGGTCCGCGTCCTGGCAACATGGCCGCCATTAACCAATCACAAGCCGGGACGTCACGGGAGGCTGGACACGCGCCCATTTTAAAAAGCGCGCGTGTCCAGCCTCCAGTGACGTCCCGGCTTATGATTGGTCACGGCGCCATGTTGCCGGGACGCGGACCAATCACAGCAAGCCGTGACGAAATTACGTCACGGCTTGCTGTGATTGGTCCGCGTCCCGGCAACATGGCCGCCATTAACCAATCACAAGCCGTGACGTCACGGGAGGCTGGACACGCGCGCTTTTTAAAATGGGCGCGTGTCCAGCCTCCTGTGACGTCCCGGCTTGTGATTGGTTGCGCCGCGGTCAACCAATCACAAGCCGGGAGGCTGGACACGCTCGCATTTTAAAATTTTAAAATGGGCGCGTGTCCAGCCTCCCGGCTTGTGATTGGTTGATCGCGGCGCAACCAATCACAAGCCGGGACATCACGGGAGGCTGGACACGCGCCCATTTTAAAATGCGCGCGTGTCCAGCCTCCCGTGACGTCCCGGCTTGTGATTGGTTGCGTCTCCCATGTGACTGCGACGCAACCAATCACAAAGCCGGGACGTAATTTTAAAATCCTTAAGGACCTGAAATTACGTCACGGCTTGCTGTGATTGGTTGCGTCTCCCATGTGACTGCGACGCAACCAATCACAACGCCGGAACGTAATTTTAAAATCCTGAAGGACCTGAAATTACGTCACGGCTTGCTGTGATTGGTTGCGTCCCGGTCACATGGGCGGCACGCAACCAATCACAAGCCGGGACTCACGTAAAGGAAAGAAAAGCGCGAATTTTAAACAAAGAACGCTGCCGCTTCCCTCGGTAAAGTGCAGGCTGCGTCGGAGAGGTGAGTATAGCAATATTTTTTATTTTAATTCTCTCTTTTACACATTTTTACATTAATGTTGTTTCGATACCGATACCCGATATCACAAAAATATCGGATCTCGGTATCGGAATTCCGATACAGCAAGTATCGGCCGATACCCGATACTTGCAGTATCGGAATGCTCAACACTAATTATAATCAAAACAATGAATGGTTAGAAATCAATACTAGGGATATCTTTCGTAATCCCCAGTCTGTTAAAGCCAACAAAGAAGGTGATTCCGACCCTTCAGGTTTCTGGATCTTTAGTGGGAGTCATCCTGCAAGTTTACGTTTGTTTTTTGAGATTTAGGGATGGAGGCCGACTGCCATGGGGTAGGGCTAGGGAGAGTTTGTAGCATTGAGGCAGCATGGAAAGACTATGTCAGGATATTGGTCAAGGGTAATGTTCAATTCTTTGCAAATCTTACGGATGTCTGCTGAAGATCTTGCTTGTAATCTTTTGTCTTCAGTAATGATTTGTATTCCAAATGGGTACAGCCAGCGGTATTGGAGTTTTTTCTGGAGAATCGCCTCAGTGAATGGTTTAAGCAAAAAGCGCTTCCTCAGAGTAATTGCTGAAAGATCCTGGAAAAGTTTGAGACGTGTGTCTTCAAATTTGATGTCTTGGGCCTCTCTTGCCCGTTTTAGTATCAGATCTTTAGTACGGAAGTCCAAGAATCTACACAGTACATCTCGAGGTGGGTCCCCTTGTTTAGGCTTAGGGCGAAGCACCCTGTGTATTCTAACTATTTCGATGTCTTGGGGGTCTTGATCTAAGAGCAAGGAGCGGAAGGTCTCGGTGGCCGCCTTGGAAAGGGCCTCAGAGGCCACAAATTCCGGTAAGCCCTTTATTCGGATGTTATTTCTCAGCTAACGGTTATCATGGTCCTCTAGTGTACATTGGACCATATGGAGCTGATCCTCTTGAGCTTTAAAGCAGGACAGGTGTTATGGACCTGGTGGTTAGGAGCACCTGGAATGACCTGATGGTTAAACTAGACGACAGGACAAGCTCTGGGAAGTGGGATCTCTGCTGACCGCAAACTCTAATCCTATCACACACACTAGAAATAGCCATGGAGCGTACCTAACTCTCCCTAGACGCCTCTTCACAGCCTAAGAGCTAACTACCCCTAAAGATAGGAAATAAAGCCTTACTTGGCCTCAGAGAAATTCCCCAAAGGAAAAGGCAGCCCCCCACAAATATTGACGGTGAGTTAAGAGGAAAGTCACAAACACAGGAATGAAACAGGTTTCAGCAAAGGAGGCCAGACTTACTAAATAGACTGAGGATAGGAAAGGGATCTATGCGGTCAGCACAAAAATCTACAAAAAGCCACGCAGAATGTGCAAAAAGACCCCCGCACCGACTCACGGTGCAGAGGTGCCACTCTGCACCCCAGAGCTTCCATTTAGCAAGACAATATCATGTTAGCAAGCTGGACTAGAACTTAGCAAGTACTAAGAAATATATTCAGTACACAATGAACAACAAATGAACTAGCAGGGACTTAGCTTCTGCTGGAGTAGACAGGTCATCAGAAAGATCCGAGAGAGATCTGAACCAGTACTGATACATTGACAGCTGGCATCAAGTAACGATCTGAGTGGAGTTAAATAGAGAAGCCAGCCTAGCCGCAAACGAGGGCAGCTGAGGAAGTAATCTCAAAAACCAGCAGTACCACTCACAGCCACCAGAGGGAGTCCACGGACAGAACTCGCCGAAGTACCATTCATGACCACAGGAGGGAGTTCGAGAATGGAATTCACAACAGTACCCCCCCTTGAGGAGGGGTCACCGAACCCTCACCAGAGCCCCCAGGCCGATCAGGACAAGCCAAATGAAAGGCACGAACCAAATTGGCACCATGGACATCGGAGGCAACAACCCAGGAATTATCCTCCTGACCATAGCCCTTCCATTTGACCAAGTACTGAAGTTTCCGTCTCGAAATACGAGAATCTAAAATCTTCTCCACCACATACTCCAACTCCCCCTCAACCAACACCGGAGCAGGAGGGTCAACGGAGGGAACCATAGGCACCACATATCTCAACAACGGCCTATGGAACACATTATGGATGGCAAAAGAAGCTGGAAGGACCAAACGAAACGACACAGGATTGAGAATTTCAGAAATCTTATAAGGACCAATGAAACGAGGTTTAAACTTAGGAGAAGAAACCTTCATAGGGTCATGACGAGACGACAACCAAACCAAATCCCCAACACGAAGTCGGGGACCAACACAGCGACGGGGGTTGGCGAAACGTTGAGCCTTCTCCTGGGACAATGTCAAATTGTCCACTACATGAGTCCAAATTTGCTGCAACCTGTCCACCACAGAATCTACACCAGGACAGTCCGAAGGCTCAACCTGCCCTGAAGAAAAACGAGGATGAAAACCAGAATTACAAAAAAAAGGCGAAACCAAAGTAGCCGAACTGGCCCGATTATTAAGGGCGAACTCAGCCAATGGCAAGAAGGTCACCCAATCATCCTGATCAGCCGAAACAAAACATCTCAGATAGGTCTCCAAAGTCTGATTAGTTCGTTCGGTTTGGCCATTTGTCTGAGGATGGAAAGCCAAAGAAAAAGACAAATCAATGCCCATTTTAGCACAAAAGGACCGCCAAAACCTTGAAACAAACTGGGAACCTCTGTCCGACACGATGTTCTCCGGAATGCCATGCAAACGAACCACATGCTGGAAAAATAATGGAACCAAATCAGAGGAGGAAGGTAATTTAGGCAAGGGTACCAAATGGACCATCTTAGAGAAGCGATCACAAACCACCCAGATGACCGACATCCTTTGAGAGACAGGGAGATCTGAAATAAAATCCATGGAAACATGCGTCCAAGGCCTTTTCGGGACTGGCAAGGGCAAAAGCAACCCACTGGCACGAGAACAGCAGGGCTTGGCCCGAGCACAAGTCCCACAGGACTGCACAAAAGAATGCACATCCCGTGACAAGGAAGGCCACCAAAAGGACCTAGCCACCAAATCTCTGGTACCAAAAATCCCAGGATGACCAGCCAACACCGAACAATGAACCTCAGAGATAACTCTACTAGTCCATCTATCAGGGACAAAAAGTTTCTCCGCTGGACAACGGTCAGGTCTATCAGCCTGAAACTCCTGCAGTGCCCGCCGCAAATCAGGTGAGATGGCAGACAGAATTACCCCCTCTTTGAGAATACCAGCCGGCTCAGGAACTCCCGGAGAATCAGGCACAAAACTCCTTGAAAGGGCATCGGCCTTCACATTCTTAGAAACCGGAAGGTATGAAACCACAAAATCGAAACGGGAGAAAAACAGCAACCATCGAGCCTGTCTAGGATTCAACCGCTTCAACCGCTTGGCAGACTCGAGATAAGTCAGATTCTTGTGATCCGTTAAGACCACTACGCGATGCTTGGCTCCCTCAAGCCAATGTCGCCACTCCTCGAATGCCCACTTCATAGCCAACAACTCCCGATTGCCAACATCATAATTACGCTCAGCAGGCGAAAACTTTCTAGAAAAGAAAGCACATGGCTTCATCACAGAGCCATCAGAACTTCTTTGAGACAAAACAGCCCCTGCTCCAATCTCAGAAGCATCAACCTCGACCTGAAAAGGGAGCAAAACATCTGGCTGACACAACACAGGGGCCGAAGAGAAACGACGTTTCAACTCCCGAAAAGCCTCAACGGCCGCAGAGGACCAATTCACCACATCAGCACCTTTCTTGGTCAAATCAGTCAACGGTTTAACAACACTAGAAAAATTAGCGATGAAGCGACGGTAAAAATTAGCAAAGCCCAGGAATTTCTGAAGGCTCTTCACAGATGTAGGCTGAGTCCAATCATAAATGGCCTGAACTTTAACAGGATCCATCTCGATAGTAGAAGGGGAAAAATGAAGCCCAAAAAGGAAACCTTCTGAACTCCAAAGAGACATTTAGACCCCTTCACAAACAAAGAATTAGCACGAAGGACCTGGAATACCATTCTGACCTGCTTCACATGAGACTCCCAATCATCTGAAAAGACCAAAATATCATCCAAATATACAATCATGAATCTATCCAAATACTTTTGGAAGATGTCATGCATAAAGGACTGAAACACAGATGGAGCATTAGAAAGCCCGAATGGCATCACCAGGTACTCAAAATGGCCCTCGGGCGTATTAAATGCTGTTTTCCATTCATCGCCCTGTTTAATACGCACAAGATTATACGCCTCTCGAAGATCTATCTTGGTGAACCAACTAGCCCCCTTAATCCGAGCAAACAAATCTGACAGTAGAGGCAAAGGGTACTGAAATTTGACCGTGATTTGATTGAGAAGGCGGTAATCTATACAAGGTCTCAGAGAACCATCCTTCTTGGCCACAAAAAAGAACCCTGCTCCCAACGGTGACGACGACGGGCGAATATGCCCTTTCTCCAAGGACTCCTTTATATAACTCCGCATAGCGGCGTGTTCCGGCACAGATAAATTAAAAAGTCGTCCCTTAGGAAATTTACTACCAGGAATCAAATTAATAGCACAATCACAATCCCTATGAGGAGGTAGGGCACTGGATTTGGGCTTATCAAATACATCTCGGTAATCCGACAAAAACTCAGGGACTTCAGAAGGAGTAGAAGGAGAAATTGACAACAACGGAACATCACCATGTAGCCCTTGACAACCCCAAGTGGACACAGACATTGATTTCCAATCCAATACTGGATTATGGACCTGTAGCCATGGCAAACCCAACACGACCACATCATGCAAATTATGCAACACCAAAAACCGAATATCTTCCTGATGTGCAGGAGCCATGCACATTGTCAACTGAGTCCAGTACTGAGGTTTATTCTTGGCCAAAGGCGTAGCATCAATTCCCCTTAATGGAATAGGATACCGCAAGGGCTCCAAGAAAAAACCACAGCGCCTGGCAAACTCCAAGTCCATCAAATTCAGGGCAGCACCTGAATCCACAAATGCCATAACAGAGTAGGACGACAAAGAGCAAATCAGAGTAACGGACAAAAGAAATTTAGGCTGTACAGTACCAATGGTGACAGACCTAGCAAACCGCTTAGTGCACTTAGGACAATCAGAGATAGCATGAGTGGAGTCACCACAGTAAAAACACAGCCCATTCTGACATCTGTGTTCTTGCCGTTCAGCTCTGGTCAAAGTCCTATCACATTGCATAGGCTCAGGCCTCTGCTCAGAGGACACCGCCAAATGGTGCACAAGCTTGCGCTCACGTAAGCGCCGATCGATCTGAATGGCCAAGGACATTGATTCATTCAGACCAGCAGGCGTGGGGAACCCCACCATAACATCCTTAAGGGCTTCAGAAAGACCCTTTCTGAAAATTGCTGCAAGGGCACACTCATTCCATTGAGTAAGCACAGACCACTTTCTAAACTTCTTGCAATATACCTCCGCTTCATCCTGACCCTGACACAAAGCCAGCAAGATTTTCTCTGCCTGATCCACAGAGTTAGGTTCGTCATAAAGCAATCCAAGCAGCCAGAAAAAACGTATCTACATTAAGCAATGCAGGATCTCCTGGCGCAAGGGAGAATGCCCAGTCTTGAGGGTCACCACGTAACAAAGAAATAATGATTTTTACTTGCTGAATGGGGTCACCAGAGGAGCGGGGTTTCAAAGCAAGAAACAGTCTACAATTATTTTTGAAATTCAGAAATTTAGATCTATCCCCAGAAAACAAATCAGGAATTGGAATTCTAGGCTCTAATATCGGATTCTGAACTACATAATCTTGAATGCTTTGTACCCTTGCAGCGAGTTGATCAACACAAGAGGACAGACCTTGAATGTCCATATCTACACCTGAGTCCTGAACCACCCAGAGATTAAGGGGAAAAGAAAGACAGAACACACTGCAGAGAGAAAAAATGGTCTCAGAACTTCTCTTATCCCTCTATTGAGATGCATTAACACTTTGTGGGCCAGCTGTACTGTTGTACTGTTATGGACCTGGTGGTTAGGAGCACCTGGAATGACCTGATGGTTAAACTAGACGACAGGACAAGCTCTGGGAAGTGGGATCTCTGCTGACTGCAAACTCTAATCCTATCACACACACTAGAAATAGCCGTGGAGCGTACCTAACTCTCCCTAGACGCCTCTTCACAGCCTAAGAGCTAACTACCCCTAAAGATAGGAAATAAAGCCTTACCTTGCCTCAGAGAAATTCCCCAAAGGAAAAGGCAGCCCCCCACAAATATTGATGGTGAGTTAAGAGGAAAGCCACAAACACAGGAATGAAACAGGTTTCAGCAAAGAAGGCCAGACTTACTAAATAGACTGAGGATAGGAAAGGGATCTATGCGGTCAGCACAAAAATCTACAAAAAGCCACGCAGAATGTGCAAAAAGACCCCCGCACCGACTCACGGTGCGGAGGTGCCACTCTGCACCCCAGAGTTTCCAGCTAGCAAGACAATATCATGTTAGCAAGCTGGACTAGAACTTAGCAAGTACTAAGAAATATATTCAGTACACAATGAACAACAAATGAACTAGCAGGAACTTAGCTTCTGCTGGAGTAGACAGGTCATCAGAAAGATCCGAGAGAGATCTGAACCAGTACTGATACATTGACAGCTGGCATCAAGTAACGATCTGAGTGGAGTTAAATAGAGAAGCCAGCCTAGCCACAAACGAGGGCAGCTGAGGAAGTAATCTCAAAAACCAGCAGTACCACTCACAGCCACCAGAGGGAGTCCACGGACAGAACTCGCCGAAGTACCATTCATGACCACAGGAGGGAGTTCGAGAACGGAATTCACAACAGACAGGATAGCGTTGGAATACTCTATGCAGTTACTTTGTGAGCTCTCCAAGGCCTCTATTCTTTGACCTTGTTGTGTTATTTCCTACTTAATATCCGTTAATTCTTTTCCAATAGGTTCTAATGCCTTGGCTAGGATTCGTTTTATGAGGGAACGAGTTTACCCCCAGAGCCCATATCAGAGTCACTCTCCATGTCAGAGTCTGTTTCTTCTTCTGTAGTTAAGTTAGATGGATAGTTTGTTTTAGTAACACTGGGGGTAGAAAGTCGTTTTTTTTAGGTACTTGTCAAGATCCGATTGTGTGGTTATAGAGCTTGTTTTAGTTGGCTTGGTTGTTTTAGAGTTAGACCTAACCATTGTGTGGTAAGTAGTGATATGTATAAAGCTTTAAATTCCTCTTCCAGCAAGCAAGTAGTCGCTATCGCTATCGCATCATTTTACTTGGGTGATCGCAGTGTAGGCAAATAATTAAATTGCTGCAGTCACAGCTAAAATTAAGGTAGAGGTCCTATTGTTGGTGCGGCCACTAGGTGTCAGAGAAGGACCACACTAATACAAGCAGCCTATGTAGGATATCTCAGTGAAAAAGTATGAAAAGGATCTCTAGTTTTAAGTTAGCGTATTGTGAAATTGACTCACTTCCACAGTTTCAGTTTACCAACACAGGATGCAGCCTCTTACTCAAGTGTGCACTGGTGTTACTGTGCAACAACCTCATCCAATTATTATTCCAGCCCCGTAGGAATTAATAGATGGGTATGTGGCAGCAGTAGGTGATGTGAGATTATGGGCTGCAGATGTGGAGCGATCTCAGCAGAGGGTGTAGCTCCTTGTGTAAATGTGCGTTGGTGGTAATGTGTAAAACACCGACAAATAATTATTCTAGCCCCCTGAGCATCAGACAGGTGGGTATGGGCAGCAGGAGATAAGGCACAGTTGTGGGCTGCAGATGAGATGCGATCCCAGGCAAGCACAGTTCTCCTTTCAAGTGTGCAGGGATCTCCCCTACACCCTGCGGTAAGAACAAGATGGCGCTGGGACTGGCGGGAAATTCCCAGTCTCTTCACCCCGCTGTCAGAGATGAGTTTGTGGGGACTTACCAGGCCGCCAGGGGAGCAGAATGCTGACAAAGAGGGTGAGTCCACCCAGCAATGCCGCTGGTCGCGATGTCTCTCTGAGCCTGCAGGCAATCTCCGTATGGAGCAGGGGCCGGGTCGCTGCAGCGGCAGTCCAGCACGCTGCTGAACAGCACCTGAGGCACCGGATCAGAGGGGGCACCGCCGCAGGTAGTTATTGAGCCACGGGAGTGGTAATCCGGAGCAGGAGAGGGCGTGCGGGAAGAGGGCACCTCGCACCTCTCTGTGTCCGCTGCAGTCCGGCGTAGACCCCGCGTGTGGATCCCTGGCCAGTGCGATCAAACCAAGACCCGCCGCAGGGATGGAGGAGGGGGAGGCACGCCTGCGATCTGCTCACCCCTCGCCAGTCTCACCTCCTCAGGCCGGCCCCGGATCTCCGCCGACAGAGCCGCTGGGGTCTTAAGAAACAGGTACCAGCCACACCGTGCCCCAACAGTCTTGGTCCTCCGCTTGGAGGGGGGGGTTAGGTGACTGCAATCGCGTCCTGCAGGCTTCAGGCCTGTGTGTAGGCCTCAGGTTTCCCCTGTGGTTGTGGCTCGATTTTATGGCCAATATGACCAAAATAAGTGTCCAGAGCCTTAAGGCAGGTGGATAAAGCCCTGAAAATGTGAGGATGGGTCCGTTGGATTGTTGGATTGGGCAGATTTTATCAGTTATTAGAGGAGCTTAGGGAAAGTGTGTCTTGCTCCTTCTGCAGCTAGCCACGTCCCCCCTCTTTTCTTCATCTTGTCCAGAACCCGTGATGAGTTTTCTCATGCATAGCTCGTCTCTGCAGACTTCCATCTTTTCCACTCTTTTGCAGAAAATCTCCACATGATGCCTATTCTTTCCCCGGGGCCTGTGGCTGCAAATATGGCCTTAATTACAATTGGCAACTAGGGTTGAGCGAAACAGATCGGACAAATAGAAAAGTCAACGACTTTTGGCAAAGTCGGTTTCATGAAACCCGACCCGATCCCACTGTGGGATCGGCCATGAGGTCGGCGATCTTCCCTTCAAAGTCGCGTTTCGTGTGACGCGTTCAGCGATGAAGGAGGAAGCAGAGTGTGGGCAGCGTGATGATATAGGTCTCGGTCCCCACCAATAGGGAAGGGCATGACAGTGATTGGCTTGCTTTCTGCAGCGTCACAGGGAGTATAAAAGGGCGTGCACGCCGACCGCCATCTTACTTCTGCCGAGCTTAGCATAGGGAGAGGTTGGTGCAGCTTCGTCAGAAGAAGGGACATAGTTAGGGAAGGAAGATTAATCCCCAAACTGCTTGTGCTGTAGCGATTTCCACTGTCCAACACCACCTTTGTTTTGCAGGGACAGTGGAGGCTATATCTTTGTGCATCAGCTCTCTAGCTTATTAGGCTGCCTTTTAAGGCTCCCTGATAGCTGCATTGCTGTGTGTACGCCGCTGTGCAAACCAACTGCTTTATTAAAAGCAAAAATCCTGTTGCTCCTTTCTGCAGTTATCTTATGTATTTGTCCACACTTTTGGGTGCAGCAGTCCTTTTTGTTGCTGCCATACTTGTCCTGAGATCATTGTAGGGAGATTGAAATTGTACTACAGTCCTTGTATTTTTTCAGATATCTTCCAGCCACTTGCTGCCACTTACATTGCGTTGTGTTAGGCTGCTTTCACACTAGCGTTGGTACGGGGCCATCGCGCTGTGCCGGCCCGACGTGCCGACGCAAACTGTGAAGAAAATGCCCGATGTTGGCAGCGGAAGCAGTCTTAAGACGCTTCCGCTGCTTCATTGTAAGGTCCAGGGAGGAGGGGGCGGAGTTTCGGCCGTGCATGCACGGTCAAAAATGGCGGTCCTGACACACAAAAAAAGTTACATGTAACTTTTTTTGTGGCGGCGGTGCGCCAAAACACGATGCAACTGTCGCACGATGGTTGCAGCGTGTGGCACTATGTCGCAATGTGTCGGTAATGTTAGTCTATGGGGAAAAAACGCATCCTGCAGACAACTTTGCAGGATGCGTTTTTTCTCCACAACGACGCATTGCGACGTGCAGTGCACGACGGTAGTGTGAAAGTAGCCTTACACACTGGGCCTGAGTTGTGGTGCTGTCTCCCCCCAAAAGAGTTAGATTCAAATTCTCACAAAGTGGATATACCTCAGTCCTCTTAGTTTGTGGTGTATCAGCCAGCCACTTGCTGCCACTCACATTGCGTTGTGTTACACACTGGGCCTGAGTTGTGGTGCTGTCTCCCCCCCAAAAAAGGAGATTCAAATTGTCACAAAGTGGATATACGTCAGTTCTGTTAGTTTTATCGTATATCAGCCAGCCACGTTCTGCCACTTACATTATGTTGTAAAATACACTGAGCCGGAGTTTGGGTTCTGTGTCCAAAGAAAAAGGGAAATTGAAATTCTCACAAAGTGGATATACCTCAGTCCTATTAGTTTGTGGTGTATAAGCCAGCCACTTGCTGCCACTCACATTGTGTTGTGTTATATACTGGGCTTGAGTTGCGGTGCAGTCTCCCCCCCAAAAAAGGGAGAATTAAATTCTCAAGAAGTTTATATACACATTCTACCTTGTTTTACAGTACCATATAACGGTTGTTATTTTGGTTAGATTTTCCCAAAAATGAGGAAGTCTGGTGGAAGAGCCCATGGGCGGTGGTTGCCAGCTGGTACTGATGGTGGTGGTGGAGCATCTGGTGGTTGTGGCAAAAGCACAATGGCACCTAAGGCTGGAGGTGTTGACTCCCCCCACAGGGCCGTGGTCACCACCTGGCGCAAGCACCCGTGCGAGTGCCATTTGCCTGGACAGGTGGGTGTGCCCACTCTTGGGCGACGGCACTGGCACAGGGTCCCTCATAGTACAATGAAGAATCTCTGAAGGTGGTGGTGAACAACCAATGTCAGAAACACCGTCGTAATATGAGGGGCCCTGTGCCAGTACCGCCGCCCACGATAGAGTGTTCCCCCCCAGCTCGATCAGTGCTTTACCACTTGCAATACTTACCTCTCCCTGCTCCACCACTGTGTAGTTTGTGCTGTTAAATCCTTCAATGGCACTGTCAATACAAATTTGTTGAAATGATAGATGAAAGTTCAAATATACAGTGGCCCTGGCCTCCATTTTATACTTTGCGCCTACTACCACTGTCTTTATTATTTGGGCCTACTAACAGTGTCTGCCACTCTTTGCATTTCTCCTCCACTGAAAAAAGCTGAGCCGCCAGTTTACTCCTGTTTCGAATATTAAACTGCATTTGGCCTACTTGTTTGGTTGGGCCTACTAACAGTGTCTGCCACTCCTTGCTTTTCTCCTCCACTGAACAAAGCTGAGCTGCCAGTTTGCTCCTGTTTTGAATATTACACAGCATTTGGCCTACTTGTTTTGTTGGGCCTAATAACGGTGTCTGCCGCTGCTTGTTATTCTCCTCCACTGAACAAAGCTGAGCCGCCAGTTTACTCCTGTTTCGAATATTAAACTGCATTTGGCCGACTTGTTTGGTTGGGCCTACTAACGGTGTCTGCCTCTGCTTGTTGTTCTCCTCCACTGAACAAAGCTGAGCCACCAGTTTACTCCTGTTTTGAATATTAAACTGCATTTGGCCTACTTGTTTGGTTGGGCCTACTAACGTGTCTGCCGCTGCTTGTTGTTCTCCTCCACTGAACAAAGCTGAGCAGCCAGTTTACTCCTGTTTCGAATATTAAACTGCATTTGGCCTACTTGTTTGGTTGGGCCTACTAACAGTGTCAGCCACTCCTTGCTTTTCTCCTCCACTGAACAAAGCTGAGCCGCCAGTTTGCTCCTGTTTCGAATATTAAACAGCTTTTGGCCTACTTGTTTTGTTGGGCCTAATAACGGTGTCTGCCGCTGCTTGTTATTCTCCTCCACTGAACAAAGCTGAGCCGCCAGTTTACTCCTGTTTCGAATATTAAACTGCATTTGGCCTACTTGTTTGGTTGGGCCTACTAACGTGTCTGCCGCTGCTTGTTCTCCTCCACTGAACAAAGCTGAGCCGCCAGTTTAATCCTGTTTTGAATATCAAACTGCATTTGGCCTACTTGTTTGGTTGGACCTACTAACGGTGACTGCCGTTGCTTGTTGTTCTCCTCAACTGAACAAATCTGAGCCGCCACTTTTCTCCTGTTTCGAATATTACTCTGCATTTGGCCTACTTGTTTGGTTGGGCCTACTAACGGTGTCTTCCGCTGCTTGTTGTTCTCCTCCTCTGAACAAAGCTGAGCTGCCAGTTTACTCCTGTTTTGAATATTAAACTGCATTTGGCCTACTTGTCTGGTTGGGCCTACTAACGGTGTCTGCCGCTCCTTCCTTTTCTCCTCCACTGAACAAACCTGAACCGCCAGTTTACTCCTGTTTCGAATATTAAACTGCATTTGGCCTACTTGTTTGGTTGGGCCTACTAACATTGTCTGCCGCTGCTTCTTTTTTACCTCCACTGAACAAAGCTGAGCCTCAAGTTTAGTCCAGTTTCAAATATTAAACTGCATTTGGCCCACTTGTTTGGTTGCACCAACTAACGGTGTCTGCCGCTCCTTGCTGTTGTCCTCCACTGAACAAAGCTGAGCCTCAAGTTTAGTCCCGTTTCAAATATTAAACTGCATTTGGCCTACTTGTTTGGTTGGGCCTGCTAAAGTTGTCTGCCGCTGCTTGTTTATTTCCTCCACTGAACAAAGCTGAGACTCAAGTTTAGTCCAGTTTCAAATATTAAACTGCATTTTGCCTACTTGTTTGGTTGGGCCAACTAACGGTGTCTGCCGCTCCTTGCTGTTGTCCTCCACTGAACAAAGCTGAGCCTCAAGTTTAGTCCTGTTTCAAATATTAAACTGCATTTGGCCTACTTGTTTGGTTGGGCCTATTAACGTCTCCCGATGCTGGTTTTTCTCCTCCACTTAACAAAGCTGAGCCTCAAGTTTAGTTCCATTTCAAATATTAAACTGCATTTGGCCTACTTGTTTGGTTGGGCCTACTAACGTTGCTGCCGCTGCTTGTTTTTCTCCTCCACTGAACAAAGCTGAGCCTCAAGTTTAGTCCAGTTTCAAATATTAAACTGCATTTGGCCTATTTGTTTGGTTGGGCCAACTAACTGTGTCTGCCACTCCTTGCTGTTGTCCTCCACTGAACAAAGATGAACCTCAAGTTTAGTCCCGTTTCAAATATTAAACTGTGTTTAACCTACTTGTTTGGTTGGGCCTACTAACGTCTGCTGCTGCTTGTTTTTCTCCTCCACTGAACAAAGCTTAGACTCAAGTTTAGTCCCGTTTCAAATATTAAACTGCATTTGTCCACCCAAAAGAAGAAAAGCACGACCGCACAGCTGCTGCTGGATCAATGACTTATTACGGTCCCTCCAGTTATGAGCATGAAACTGACATCACGGTAGAGGTGCTCGTATGAAGAAAGTAAACCATCAGGGAATATGAAGAAAAATACGGCAACACTCACCGGTCCATATGTGGTGCAAATTCTTTTATTGAAGCCTTAAGAAAACCATCTCGTTCACAGCCCGGGACAGTGGAACAGGAAAGGAGGTGAGCAGGATGTGACGACGGCTGTTTCGCGCCTACGTCAGCGCTTCAACGGGTCTGAGGTGCAGGGGAGTAGTGTGGCTATAAATAGATGAATAGGAGAGAAACCTCCCTGCTCACGCCCCCTCCCTCCACCTCCTGCAGACAAAATACACATGTACAAAACATAAAATACATTAAAATAAATAAAATCCGGGAACACAACCCGGAACATGTACCTCCCCTTGTGTAAGCTCCCATACACTACAAAGGATATGATCAAAAAACAGCAATTTAAGGAAGGAATCCTCCGCTTCCCTCCGGAACAAGCCTAGCACATCTATATATGACCTCTTATATAAGTCCCATACCGGCTACTAGAATGGGGTTTTGCTAGCACAAAAACAGAAGTGGTATGTTAACACATAAGCAGAAACCTGCTATCGGGGAAAAAAAGGTAATAATTAATACACTGCGGAAAGATACATTGCAGAAAAGTACATTACAGAAAAATAGACATATCAATCCTGTCGTTCAGGCCAGCTGGACCCATAGCTCGCGTGCGCATGATCCACCTGGCCTCCTTTCTCAACAACAGCTTCTGTAAATCAACCCCTTGCGCAGGTAAGACATCCTTCTCCATCCCAGCAAATCTGAGGACCCCCGGATCAACTAGATGTACATCTCTGATGTGTTCAATTAATCTAGGTACACCCTTCCCCATCCGGATGGATCGGAAGTGCTCCCTAAACCGCACACAAAGTTGGCGTATGGTCTTCCCTATATAAAACCTTTTGCAGGGACAAAACAACACGTAAACTACGTAATCGGTCTTACACAAAATGAACTGTTGAACAATATGTCTTATAGGACCTATGTTTAACACCTGCCCTGTAACATGATAATTACACGAAAGGCAGTTGCCACAGCGTAAATTACCCTTAGGGACTGATTGTTCAAGCCATGTGGTCCTAGGATTAGAGATACGGTTACGGACCAAAAGATCCCTCACCCGTGTGCTCCATTTGTTCGAAATAAGTGGTCCCCCTGCCACCCTTTCTGAAAGATCCTTATCCCTGGCCAACACATGCCAGTGCTTCCTTATCGATGCCCTAATCTCATGGTCCATCGGGCCATAACGAAAACAAAAAGTAAAGCGCTGTCCTGAGGACGTCCTAGTGTTGTTAATCCCACCCGGTGTCCATGTGTTCACCCGTTCCATCGCCCCCCGTAATACAGCATCAGAATAACCCCTCTCGCGAAACCTCGCACATAAATCTTGAGACTGACACTCAAAGCCCGATCGTGTATTATTAACCCTTCATGTACGGAGAAGTTGGCTATAAGGTAATGATCGCTTGATGTGCGCAGGATGAAAACTCCTAGAATGTAACAACGAATTTGTTGCGGTGGGATTACGGTAACCCGACGTGCATACCTCCCCATCAAGGACCTCAACCACCACATCTAGGAATTCTAAACGGGAACCCCCGAACACCGAAGTAAATGACATCCCCATAGTATTAGAGGTATTCAGGTATTGGACAAACAATTCAAAATCCTCTTCCATCCCATCCCACACCAAGAACACTTCGTCAACATATCTCAAAAAGAGTTTAATGTGCTTGAGAAAGTGGTTATCAGAGGAATAAACATAAAACCTCTTCAAATACCGCCAAATACAAATTGGCGAAAGTACATGCAGCCGGGGTCCCCGTGGTCTGAATAAACTAGGTATCCAAAAAACTAAATGCGTTATGGGTCAGAATAAACTTTAACCCATTGCAAACAAAATCAACGAAGGTCTTGCTCTTATCAGTAGTGTTCAAGACACGCCTGATCGCATCCACCCCTGTTGATTGAGGGATCCTGGTATAGAGATTGACCACATCAATGGATGCCATGGAGAAACCCGGCTGCCGTGTAAACCGCTGTATATTTTCTAAAAACGAGTTTGTGTCCCTGATATAGGGTCCCCACTAGACCTCACTGGTATTACCTCCCAAAGGTGCACAAATCTGTCACTCACCCCCCCGGTAGACCCATTGTTTCTGGGGTGGGTTCGTTAACCGAACCTCTCTCCCAGTACATAGACTGGTTACTGCTACCCTTACTCCGCTCTGTCCCCTCCTACATCAGGGACACAAACTCGTTTTTAGAACATATACAGCGGTTTACATGGCAGCCTTGTTTCTCCATGGCATCCATTGATGTGGTCAATCTCTATACCAGGATCCCTCAATCAACGGGGGTGGATGCCATCAGGCGTGTCTTGAACACTACTGATAAGAGCAAGACGTTCATTGATTTTGTTTGCGATGGGATAAAGTTTATTCTGACCCATAATGCGTTTAGTTTTTTGGATACCTGGTTTACTCAGACCACGGGGACCGCCATGGGGACCCCGGCTGCATGTACTTTTGCCAATTTGTATTTGGCGGTATTTGAAGAGGTTTATGTTTATTCCTCTGATAACCACCTTCTCAAGCACATTAAACTCTTTTTGAGATATGTCGACGATGTGTTCTTGGTGTGGGATGGGACGGAGGAGGATTTTGAACTGTTTGACCAATACCTGAATACCTCTAATACTATGGGGATGTCATTTATTTCGGTGTTCGGGGGTTCCCGTTTAGAATTCCTAGATGTGGCGGTTGAGGTCCTTGATGGGGAGGTATGCACATCGGTTTATCATAAACCCACCGCAACAAATTCGTTGTTACATTCTAGGAGTTTTCATCCCACGCACATCAAGCGATCATTACCTTATAGCCAACTTCTCCATACGAGAAGGGTTAATAATACACGATCGGGCTTTGAGCGTCAGTCTCAAGATTTATGTGCGAGGTTTCGCGAGAGGGGTTATTCTGATGCTGTATTACGGGGGGCGATGGAACGGGTGAACACATGGACACCGGGTGGGATTAACAACAACACTAGGACGTCCTCAGGACAGCGCTTTACTTTTTGTTTTTGTTATGGCCCGATGGACCATGAGATTACGGCATCAATAAGGAAGCACTGGCATGTGTTTGCCAGGGATAAGGATCTTTCAGATAGGGTGGCCGGGGGACCACTTATTTCGAACAAACGGAGCACACGGGTGAGGGATCTATTGGTCCGTAACCGTATCTCTAATCCTAGGACCATATGGCTTGAACAATCAGTCCCTAAGGGTAATTTCCGCTGTGGCAACTGCCTTTCGTGTAATTATCATGTTACAGGGCAGGTGTTAAACATAGGTCCTATAAGACATATTGTTCAACAGTTCATTTTGTGTAAGACCGATTACGTAGTTTACGTGTTGTTTTGTGCCTGCAAAAGGTTTTATATAGGGAAGACCATACGCCAACTTTGTGTGCGGTTTAGGGAGCACTTCCGATCCATCCAGATGGGGAAGGGTGTACCTAGGTTAATGGAACACATCAGAGATGTACATCTAGGTGATCCGGGGGTCCTCAGATTTGCTGTGATGGAGAAGGATGCCTTACCTGCGCAAGGGGTTGATTTACAGAAGCTGTTGTTGAGAAAGGAGGCCAGGTGGATCATGCGCACGCGAGCTATGGGTCCAGCTGGCCTGAACGACAGGATTGATATGTCTATTTTTCTGTAATGTACTTTTCTGCAATGTATCTTTCCACAGTGTATTAATTATTACCTTTTTTTCCCCGATAGCAGGTTTCTGCTTATGTGTTAACATACCACTTCTGTTTTTGTGCTAGCAAAACCCCATTCTAGTAGCCGGTATGGGACTTATATAAGAGGTCATATATAGATGTGCTAGGCTCGTTCCGGAGGGAAGCGGAGGATTCCTTCCTTAAATTGCTGTTTTTTGATCATATCCTTTGTAGTGTATGGGAGCTTACACAAGGGGAGGTACATGTTCCGGGTTGTGTTCCCGGATTTTATTTATTTTAATGTATTTTATGTTTTGTACATGTATATTTTGTCTGCAGGAGGTGGAGGGAGGGGGCGTGAGCAGGGAGGTTTCTCTCCTATTCATCTATTTATAGCCACGCTACTCCCCTGCACCTCAGACCCGTTGAAGCGCTGACGTAGGCGCGAAACAGCCGTCGTCACATCCTGCTCACCTCCTTTCCTGTTCCACTGTCCCGGGCTGTGAACGAGATGGTTTCCTTAAGGCTTCAATAAAAGAATTTGCACCACATATGGACCGGTGAGTGTTGCCGTATTTTTCTTCATATTCCCTGACATTAAACTGCATTTGGCCTACTTGTTTGGTTGGGCCAACTAACGTTGTCTGCCGCTGCTTGTTTTTCTCCTCCACTGAACAAAGCTGAGCCTTAAGTTTAGTCACGTTTCAAATATTAAACTGGATTTGGCCTACTTGTTTGGCTGGGCTGGGCCTACTAACGTTGCCTGCCGCAGCTTGTTTTTCTCCTCCACTGAACAAAGCTGAGCCTCAAGTTTTGTCCCGTTTCAAATATTAAACTGCATTTGGCCTACTTGTTTGTTTGGGCCTACTAACGTTGTCTGCCGCTGCTTGTTTTTCTCCTCCACTGAACAAAGCTTAGCCTCAAGTTTAGTCCCGTATCAAATATTAAACTGCATTTGGCCTACTTGTTTGGTTGGGCCTACTAACGTTGTTTGCCGCTGCTTGTTTTTCTCCTCCACTGAAAAAAGCTGAGCCTCAAGTTTAGTCCCGTTTCAAATATTAAACTGCATTTGGCCTACTTGTTTGGCTGGGCCTACTGATGTTGTCTGCTGCTGCTTGTTTTTCTCCCCCACTGAACAAAGCTGAGCCTCAAGTTTAGTCCCGTTTCAAATATTAAACTGCATTTGGCCTACTTGTTTGGTTGGGCCTACTAATGCTGTCTGCCGCTGCTTGTTTTTCTCCTCCACTGAACAAAGCTGAGCCTCAAATTTAGTCCCGTTTCAAATATTAAACTGCATTTGGCCTACTTGTTTGGTTGGGCCTACTAACGTTGTCTGCCGCTGCTTGTTTTTCTCCTCCACTGAACAAAGCTTAGCCTCAAGTTTAGTCCCGTTTCAAATATTAAACTGCATTTGGCCTACTTGTTTGGTTGGGCCTACTAACGTTGTCTGCCGCTGCTTGTTTTTCTCCTCCACTGAACAAAGCTTAGCCTCAAGTTTAGTCCCGTTTCAAATATTAAACTGCATTTGGCCTACTTGTTTGGTTGGGCCTACTAACGTTGTCTGCCGCTGCTTGTTTTTCTCCTCCACTGAACAATGCTGAGCCTCAAGTTTAGTCCCGTTTCAAATATTAAACTGCATTTGGCCTACTTGTTTGGTTGGGCCTACTAACGTTGTCTGCCGCTGCTTGTTTTTCTCCTCCACTGAACAAAGCTTAGCCTCAAGTTTAGTCCCGTTTCAAATATTAAACTGCATTTGGCCTACTTGTTTGGTTGGGCCTACTAATGCTGTCTGCCGCTGATTGTTTTTCTCCTCCACTGAACAATGCTGAGCCTCAAGTTTAGTCCCGTTTCAAATATTAAACTGCATTTGGCCTACTTGTTTGGTTGGGCCTACTAACGTTGTCTGCCGCTGCTTGTTTTTCTCCTCCACTGAACAAAGCTGAGCCTCAAGTTTAGTCCGATTTCTAATATTAAACTGCATTTGGCCTACTTGTTTGGTTGAGCCAACTAACGGTGTCTGTAGCTCCTTGCTGTTGTCCTCCACTGAACATAGCTGTGCCGCCTGTTTAGTCCTGTTACCAATTTTGAACTGCATTTAGCCTACTTTATTATTTGGGCCTACTATCTCTGTTTCCTCCTCATCCTGCCCATTGCCCAGCCACTGCTAGATGAGTCTGCTAATACATTGACCCAGACCACTACATTCCCCTTGCACTCTACACAGCCAGAATCTGACCCTGCTGAAAATCAGATTAACCTTCCCGCATACTATACCACCTTACACGGGGACAAAGAGGAAGGTGCAGATGAAAGTGCAGGTTCCTTAATCAGGTGGGGGGCATACTCGTTGGCACTGGCACAGTGCCCCTCATAGTACACAAAAGTGTCTCTGGCAGTGGGCGGTGCCACCTGCCGTCAAACACACCACCGTACTATGAGGGGCCTTGTGCCAGTGCCAATGAGTGCCCCCCCCCTTCTTGCTCAGGATCACAGCACTTGCAAAGTTTAAATACTTACCTCTCCCTGCTCCACCGCCGTGACGTAGTCCGCGTTTCCTGGGCCCATGAAAAACTTGAGCCAGCCCTACCCCCCCACAACTTTAGCCAAATGACCCCCAATTTTCAATGCCTAACTATTATTATAAGGTAAATTAAGATTGACAAGCTTAAGTAACAAGAATTGATGTTTTGTCATTAAAATGGGCACTGTATGTGTTTTCCTGTCCTCCACTCACTGCCGACTTTGATTCCCCATTGACTTGCATTGTGTTTCGTGTTTCGGTCGGCCCCTGACTTTTCGCAATAATTGGCCGATTTCACCAGACCCGACTTTTGACAAAGTCGGGTTTCGCGAAAGCCGACTCGATCCTAAAAAAGTAAAAGTCGCTCAACTCTATTGGCGACAGTTGCAGATAGCTTAACTCAGCTTCCGGCACACATGTTATGAAGAATCCTTAATTTCTTTAAGAATTCTTGTTGGATGCATACAAACAGCAGCAGATTAAAAAAGACTTTCTTGAGACAAACTGAAAGCATGTAGGCCTTTAATGAAGCCAAGATGGAGACTGAGACACAGGGAGAAGAAGAAGGAAGCGACATGACAGCCAGCAGAGGGCGACCGGTAGACAGAAGGAACAAACTTATGGAAAGGGAGAATTTAAGCTATGACAAACAGAGGAACACATAGCAACAATAAACAACATGAGAAACTGCAAAACAGCATGTAAAATGTACAGGACAGTCTGTAAAATGTCTCATTCATGGGACATAACAATGCCCTTAAAGATACAAGTGTCATTATAATGCTCCTGAATAAAAATGTGCCCCTCATTATACTGTCTGCACAAAATATGACCTCCACACTGTCCCGCTTATGGTACATGCTCTTCACACTGACCAGTCCGTTCCATACTGGCCCTCTCTTCACACTGTCCTCTCATACTGTGTCCCCCCTATAGGGCCCAGTATTTATACTGTACTCTCGCATCACACTCCCCCTTCCTTGGTACACTGTCCCCTCCTGGCTGTGACCTTGCACTGTCTCTCCATGCTACATCCCCACTACTCAGTTTCTATTTTGTGCCAATTTTCTCCCCCGCAATATCTCCTCACACTATTCTCCTCCCTCCTCATACTGTCTCCTCTCACATCCCCCTGTTCATCAAACTGTCTCCTCATACAGTACACAGGAAAAGTTTGGACACACCTTCTCTTTTAAAGATTTTTCTGTATTTTCATGACTATGAAAATAGTAAATTCACACTGATGGCATCAAAACTATGAATTAACAGATATAAAATTATGTACTTAAAAAAAAGTGTGAAACAACTGAAAATATGTCTTATATTCTAGGTTCTTCAAAGCAGCCACTTTTGCTTTGATGATTGCTTTGCACACTCTTGGCATTCTCTTGATGAGCTTCAAGAGGTAGTCACCTGAAATGGTTTTCACTTCACAGGTGTGCCCTGTCAGGTTTAATAAGTGAGATTTCTTGAATTATAAATGGGGTTGGTACCATCAGTTGTGTTGAGAAAAGTCTGGTGGATACACAGCTGAGAGTCCTACAGAAAAGACAGTTAGAATTTGTATTATGGCAAGAAACATCTGCTAAGTAAAGAAAAACGAGTGGCCATCATTACTTTAAGAAATGAAGGTCAGTCAAACCGAAAAATTGGGAAAACTTTGAACGTGTCCCCAAGTGCAGTTGCAAAAACCATCAAGCGCTACAAAGAAACTGGCTCACATGAGGACCGCCCCAGGAAAGGAAGACCAAGAGTCACCTCTGCTTCTGAGGATAAGTTTATCCGAGTCACCAACCTCAGAAATCGCAGGTTAACAGCAGCTCAGATTAGAGACCAGGTCAATGCCACACAGAGTTCTAGCAGCAGACACATCTCTACAACAACTGTTAAGAGGAGACTTTGTGCAGCAGGCCTTCATGGTAAAATAGCTGTGAGGAAACCACTGCTAAGGACAGGCAACAAGCAGAAGAGACTTGTTTGGGCTAAAGAACACAAGGAATGAACATTAGACCAGTGGATATCTGTGCTTTGGTCTGATGAGTCCAAATTTGAGATCTTTGGTTCCAACCACCGTGTCTTTGTGCGACGCAGAAAAGGTGAACAGATGGACTCTACATGCGTGGTTCCCACCGTGAAGCATGGAGGAGGAGAAGTGATGGTGTGGGGGTGCTTTGCTGGTGACACTTTTGACGATTTATTAAAAATTGAAGGCTTACTGAACCAGCATGGCTACCACAGCATCTTGCAGGGGCATGCTGTTCTATCCGGTTTGCGTTTAGTTGGACCATCATTTATTCTTCAACATGACAATGACCCCAAACACACCTCCAGGCTCTGTAAGGGCTATTTGAAAAAGAAGAAGAATGCCAGATGACCTGGCCTCCACAGCCACCAGACCTGAACCCAATCGAGATGGTTTGGGGTGAGCTGGACCGCAGAGTGAAGGCAAAAGGGCCAACAAGTGCTAAGTATCTCTGGGAACTCCTTCAAGATTGTTGAAAGACCATTTCCAGTGACTACCTCTTGAAGCTCATCAGCAGAATACCAAGAATGTGCAAAGCAGTCATCAAAGCAAAAGGTGGCTACTTTGAAGAACCTAGAATATAAGACATTTTTTCAGTTGTTTCACACTTTTTTGTTAAGCATTAGTGTTGAGCGATACCGTCCGATACTTGAAAGTATCGGTATCGGAAAGTATCGGCCGATACCGGCAAAGTATCGGATCTAATCCGATACCGATACCCGATACCAATACAAGTCAATGGGACTCAAGTATCGGACGGTATCCCTGATGGTTCCCAGGGTCTGAAGGAGAGGAAACTCTCCTTCAGGCCCTGGGAACCATATTAATATGTAAAATAAAGAATTAAAATAAAAAATATTGATATACTCACCTCTCCGACGCAGCCTGGACTTTACCGCCGTAACCGGGAGCCTTCTTTGCTTAAAATGCGCGCGTTTAATGGTTTCCGTGACGTCACGGCTTCTGATTGGTTGCGTCGCGGTCACATGGGCGACACGACCAATCACAAGCCGTGACGTCACAGGAGGCAGTAAACGCGCGCATTTTAAAATTATGTCACAGCTTCTGATTGGTCGCGTGCCGCCCATGTGACCGCGACGCGACCAATCACAAGCCGTGACGTAATTTTCAAATCCTGAATGCCTAGAATTAGGCTTCAGGACCTGAAAATTACGTGACGGCTTGTTGTGATTGGTCGCGTCGCGGTTACATGGGCGGCACGCGACCAATCAGAAGCCGTGACGTCACGGAAACCATTAAACGCGCGCATTTTAAGCAAAAAAGGCTCCCGGTTACGGCGGTAAAGTCCAGGGGCCTCCGGACAGGTGAGTATATCAATATTTTTTATTTTAATTCTTTATTTTACACATTTATATGGATCCCAGGGCCTGAAGGAGAGTTTCCTCTCCTTCAGACCCTGGGAACCATACACTAGAAACTTCCGATTCTGATTCCCGATACCACGAAAGTATCGGATCTCGGTATCGGAATTCCGATACCCGCAAGTATCGGCCGATACCCGATACTTGCGGTATCGGAATGCTCAACACTATTAAGCATATAATTCCACATGTGTTAATTCATAGTTTTAATGCCATCAGTGTGAATTTACAATTTTATAGTCATGAAAATACAGCAACATCTTTAAATGAGAAGGTGTGTCCAAACTTTTGTTCTTTACTGTATTTTCACCCCCTCACTTTCTAAACTGCCTGCTCACCTGACTCCCCATACTGTGTCTGCACTTATCCCTTCACCCTCACTCCTCATACTCTCTCTACATACATTTTTCTCATTGCTACTCATACTGTGTCCACATACATTCCCCCGTTCGCTCCCCATACTCTCTTCACCCATGCCCCTATACTGTATCCTCATATATGCCCCCCCATTCCCCCATACTGTTTCCTTATACATGCCCCCATTCCTCAGTACTGTTTCCTCATACATGCCCTCATTCCCCCATACTGTTCCTCATACATGCCCCCTTTTCCCTGTACTGTTTCTTCATATATGCCCAACTCCCCCTTTGCTCTTCATTTTGTGTCCTCAAATTTCCCCCACACATTATATCCCCCATCCCCACTACAAATCTCCCCACATACAATAAATAACCGAATCTCCACTCCAAATCTCACCCCACACATTAAACACCTGTCATGTCGGACGCTGTTCAGACCAGGTCGTCCGACAGACAGCGGTAATTCCGCTTTTGACCACTATTTACTCATTGGCGTCTGCTAGATTTTGTCTAGCTGTTCCGGGGTTAATTTACCTGATCCTCGGATTGGAAGCTGGTCCATTTCCATGACCTTTAAATAGTTCTCCTGATCATTGGGCGTCGCCGATTATAGCTTCTGTCTTGCGTTGTTATCTCGGTCTGGAGAGGAGAGCTGGTGGTTGGAGATTCGTTGCTGGTGGTGTATATTCCTTCATCTTATTTACTCCTTCCTATATTTGTGTTTATTTTGCCCTGCACATTTATAGTGTATTCCTGAGTGTCTGTGGTGTGGTGTATATTTTCCTTTATCCTTGTCTGTGCTAACTGTGGGTATTTAAGTATTACCTCTTCACTGGGTGGTGGGTGGAGGTTTCAGCCTAGGGCTGAGCTCAGGAGTTAGGGTGAGGTTCGAGGCCTGAACATGCACACCATCAGTGTAAACTTCAGGTAGAGGGTCAGTCAGGATTTCCCTAGTCTTAGGGAAATTGCAGGAGCCCGGGTTATTAGCTCTCGCTCACCAAGTCTCTCCCTGACAACACCCCATCCCCACTCAAATTCTCTCCACACACAATAAATCCCTCCATCCCCACTCAAATTCTCTCAGCACACAATAAATCCCTCCATCCCGACTCCAATTCTCCCTACTCATAATAGATCCCCCATCCCCACTCAAATTCTCACCACACATAATAAATCCCCCTATCCTCACTCAAATTGTCCCCACACATAATAAATCCCCCTAGCCCCACTCAAATCCTCTTCACACATAATAAATCCCCCCATCCCCACTCAAATTGTCCCCATGTGCACTTAATCTTTGGTGTCTTCAGCTCCACTGGAGTACTTAACACCAGTGTTCGCCTCTGCAGCACGAGTGAGCAACATCAACAGCGTAATCACATGGTCTGATCACGCTGCTCACGTCGCTCTGACTCGGCAATCAGAGCCTCATTTCTACTTACTTCTGTAAGATTTGAGTACAACTGATTCCTGGGAAGGGGCAGACACTGTCAGCTTGGGGCCCCTGTGCAAGAAATGTGTCTTGGTCCACTCCTTTTATGGCGACAAAGCTATGTATATATATATATATATATATATATATATATATATATATATATATATATACACTCACTGGCCACTTTATTAGGTACACCTGTCCAACTTCTTGTTAACACTTAATTTCTAATCAGCCAATCACATGGCGGCAACTCAGTGCATTTAGGCATGTAGACATGGTCAAGACAATCTCCTGCAGTTCAAACCGAGCATCAGTATGGGGAAGAAAGGTGATTTGAGTGCCTTTGAACGTGGCATGGTTGTTGGTGCCAGAAGGGCTGGTCTGAGTATTTCAGAAACTGCTGATCTACTGGGATTTTCACGCACAACCATCTCTAGGGTTTACAGAGAATGGTCTGAAAAAGAAAAAAAATCCAGTGAGCGGCAGTTCTGTGGGCGGAAATGCCTTGTTGATGCCAGAGGTCAGAGGAGAATGGGCAGACTGGTTCGAGCTGATAGAAAGGCAACAGTGACTCAAATCGCCACCCGTTACAACCAAGGTAGGCCTAAGAGCATCTCTGAACGCACAGTGCGTCGAAGTTTGAGGCAGATGGGCTACAGCAGCAGAAGACCACACCGGGTACCACTCCTTTCAGCTAAGAATAGGAAACTGAGGCTACAATTTGCACAAGCTCATCGAAATTGGACAGTAGAAGATTGGAAAAACGTTGCTTGGTCTGATGAGTCTCGATTTCTGCTGCGACATTCGGATGGTAGGGTCAGAATTTGGCGTAAACAACATGAAAGCATGGATCCATCCTGCCTTGTATGGAGCATCTTTGGGATGTGCAGCCGACAAATCTGCGGCAACTGTGTGATGCCATCATGTCAATATGGACCAAAATCTCTGAGGAATGCTTCCAGCACCTTGTTGAATCTATGCCACGAAGAATTGAGGCAGTTCTGAAGGCAAAAGGGGTCCAACCCGTTACTAGCATGGTGTACCTAATAAAGTGGCCGGTGAGTGTATATATATATATATATATATATATATATATATATATATATATATATATATATATATATATAGCCACACACATAGATGTGCATATATTACATAATCTCTATGAGCAAATATACTCGTTACTCGAGATTTCTCGAGCATGCTCGGGGGTCCTCCGAGTATTTTTTAGTGCTCGGAGATTTAGTTTTTCTTGCTGCAGCTGAATGATTTACATCTGATGGCCAACATAAGTACATATGGGGATTCCCTAGCTACCAGGCAACACCCACATGTACTTATGCTGGCTAACAGATGTAAATCATTCAGCTGTGGCAAGAAAAACTAAATCTCTGTGTACTAAAAAAACTCGGACGACCCCCGAGCATGCTCGAGAAATCTCAAGTAACGAGTATATTCACTCATCACTAATAATATCCTTTATTATGTATATTGCCAACCCTTATTATACAGTGCCCTCTCTTGTTATGTACAGTACCGTCCCTTACATATTGGATTATATAGAGCCCTGTTTTTTATTACATACCGTCCTCTCTTGTTAGCTATATAATGAAATGATAGCTGATGGAGCATGGGAAAGCTTCTCTTCTAACGGATGAGCTGATGAACTGGTCTTCTGGTCACCGACTCCTCCATCAGTAGTCATTTTATTTCTAAATAGAGAGGGGACTATGTAATAAAAGAGGGTGCTGTGAATAACAAAATTAACAAGAATACACTATGTATGACTGTACATAACAGCAGAGGAAGCTATATAATAAGGGATGGCACCATATGTAACTAGAGAGGAAGGTATGTAATAAGGGACGATTTTATACATAATAAAAGAGGAATCTATGTAGCTAAGGATGGTGTTATACAGAATAAATGAGTACATTATATACTAAGGGACTGTGCTATATATTATAAGTGAGTACACTATATACTAAGGGACTGTGTTATACTTAATAGGAAGGTACACTCTATACTAAGGGACTGTGTTAGACATAAGTGATAATAATGTCTTCCTCCACCTCCCCCTGTTCCTAAGTCAATTAAGTTCCCCTTCCTCCCATCTCAATCCACAACACCCCTGAGTCTACTCCTCCCCCGCATCCCATTATTGTCCTCTATCCGACCCCATCATTTCCCTCTTCACTACGTCCATCATTGCCTTCTCCACCACCATCATTGCTTTCTCCCAAACCACCCCATATCATTGCAATTCCACCACCTCCATCATTTCCTCCTCCCCCACCACCCCTATCATTGTTTTTTCACCCACCACTCCCATCATTGCCCCTTCCACCACCACTCCCATCATTGCCCATTCCACACCTTCATCATTTCCTCTACCACCACCCCATTATTGCCCTTTCCATTACCACCATCATTGCATTCTCCCCCACCACCCCATCATTGTTCTTTCCACAACCTCTATCATTGCCTTTTACCTCATTACCCCATCATTGCCCTTTCCATCACCTCCATCACAGCCTTCTCCTCCACTACCCCATCATTGCCTCCTTCCCCACCACTCCCATCATTGTCTTTTCCACTACCACCATCATTACCTTCTCCCCACCTTCATCATTTCCTCCTCCCTCACTATCCCTATCATTGCCCTTTCCATCACATCATCATTTCCTCCTCCTCCACCATCCCCATCATTGCCCTTTCCACCACCACCATCATTGTCCATTCCACCACCTCCATCATTTTCTCCCCCATCCACATCATCATTGTCCTTTCCACCACCACCCTTGCCCATTCCACCACCTCCATCATTTCCTCCCCTTCCACCCCCAATATTGCCCTTTCAACCACCTCCATCATTTCCTCCTCCTCCACCACAGCCATTGTATTATCCCCACCACCATCATAGCCCATTCCACCACCTCCATCATTGCCTTATCTGTCCCCCCACCCCTCCCCATTCCACCACCTCCATCATTTCCTCCATCCCCACCATCCCATTATTGTCCTTTTCACCACATCCATCATTTCCTCCTTCCCCAACATCCCCATTCTTGCCCATTCCAGCACTTCCATCATTTCCTCCTCCCCCACATCCCCTTCGCCCCATCAGTGGGTGGGTCGACCCTGGACTTAAAAAAAACCTTGCTCAGGTGCCACCCCCAGGATCCTGGTGCCCTAGGTACATGCCTTCAAGTGCCTAGTAGAAAAAACGGCCCTGCTCTGATGCAGCCTTCAACTCATTCAGGAAACTGAAAGGCTCCATAGTCTCAGCGCCAGCACTAGGCTTACCTGACTGCGAGAAGCCATTTAGTCTATACCTGATGGAAAAAGAAGGCCATGCCACCGGAGTCCTGACACAGATTCATGGGGGAATGCAGAGACCCCTAGGCTACTTCTCAGCTCGCCTGGATCCAGTTGCAAGGGGAGCCCCTCTGCATGAAGGCAGTATTTGTAGCACACGCCCTCCTAGACAAGACTGCTGACATGACATCATTCTTGGACATCCACTGGAGATCCTGGCTCCACGCAACATCTCAGCAATCCTCAACCAAACCCAGCCAAAACATCTTTCCACTGCCAGGCATCTTCACCTCCAGTGCCCTCTGCTCTTGCCTGACAATGTCACCAGCTCCAGATGCACGTCCTCAACCTAGCCACTCTACTCCCACTCCCAAGGGGGATGCAGATATAGACACTTCAGATAAAAATCTGCATAATACCTTTCACAAGGATCTGGAATGTTTCAGCAACATGCAACAGGAAACAGCAGGATTACCCAATGTGGTGGATGAGCCACTGACCAACCCAGAGTTGATCCTTCAAGCATATGGCTCTTGATTTGCAGATGATAAAGGAAGATTCCATGCGGGATGTGCAGTGACCATCAATCAAGAAATCGTATGGTCCTGAAGTCTGCTGCCTAGCTCATCAGCCCAGGAAGCAGAACTAATAGCACTGGCTAAAGCCTACCAGATTGAAAAAGGCAATGCTGCAAACATTTATACCAATTCCAGGTACTCTCATGGCATAGCACATGACTTTGGACCCATCTGGGCTGCAAGGGACTTCATTATGGCAAGCGGGATAACCATGAAGCATCATGGAGCCATCAGAGACTTGCTGAATGCACTCCAACTACTGAAGGTGGTGGCAATTTTAAAAGTCAAAGCACATGGAAAACTAAACACATTAGAGACACGGGGCAATAACATGGCAGACATGGCAGCCAAAGAAACAGCCAAAGGAAGACAATATGGAGTGATGGGAGAGGTCGTAGAGCTTGACGGCTAATACATGATGACTGAGTACAAGAAACCTGACAAAATGACATCCTGGCACCTTCTCAAGAAGTTGCAGGACCAGGCTCCAAAGGAGGAGGAGAACTGGATGTGGAAGGGAGCAACACATGAAGAAGGGAGAGTATACGCATTGGACTCCAAACCCTGTCTACCTCAAAGCATGTGCCAAATGGTGGTTCAATGGGTAGATGTGCCCACACACAGATCAAAGACACAGATGAAGGATCAGATTGGTGCTTACTGGTTCGCTCTGGGGATTTCCACCCTGACAGCCAAATTCACTAATGTCTGTTTGACCTGTAGCAAATGCCACCCTGGACGAGTGGAGAAAGTTCCCCCACATCATCTGTACCCCTTTCAGAGGATCCAGATAGAACACAATCAGATGCCACCAAGTGGAGGATTTGAATCTGCCCTTGTGATCGTAGATGTGTTCTCGGGATGACCGGAAGCTTTCCCAGTGAGGAACCAGTCGGCGAGGACTACTGAAAAGAAGCTACTTTCAGAAACAGAGTGCAGACACGGGGTTCCAGAAGTGTTAGAGATTGATCTGGGACCCACATTCACAGCAAACCTAACACGAGAGATCTTGTCAGCAGTAGCATCAGATTCAGGCCTAAACACTCTCTATCATCCCCAAATAAGAGGGAAAAAGGAAAGACTAAATGGGATACTTAACCCCTTAACGACTGCCGACACGCCTTTTAACGGCGGTAGTTAAGGGTACTTAAACCACAGCACCGTTAATTAACGGCATTGTGGAAAAAGTGTATAGTGCCCCCCAGGGTGGGATTTTATCCGGGGCCAGAGAACATGATTCGGGTTGGTTTTTACCAACCCCCAGTTTGCGATTACCGGAAATTAACCGTTTACCAACAACCGCAAAAAAAAAGAGTGATTTGCCATTTAATTTCTCTCTCCTCTGGTGTGATCACACATCAGAGGAGAAATAGGGTCCTCGATCCCCCCAATACTTACCGGTGTCTCCTAGTGTCCGTGGGTCCTCCTGCTTCCTCCTCCCATGGGCGCCGCCATCTTTACCCAGAACAATATGGTGGGAACATGCGTAGTGTGCGCGCCGAGATCTGCCGGCCGATACTTGGCAGATCTCTGGGTCTTGGCTGCCGGGGGTAGCGGAGACCCCAAAGAACATAATTTGGGTTGTTTTTTACTGACCCGGTTTAGCGATCACCGCTACTAACAGTGTAGCTGTGGCCGCACACAAAAATGTCCAATGTACCATGTAATTTCTCTCTCCTCTGATGTGATTGCACATCAGAGGAGAGAGAAATAGGGTTCCCAATCGCCCGCCATACTTACCAGTGTCTTCCTGTGCTCCTTGGCCCTCCTGCTTCCTCCGGTGGGCACCGCCATCTTTATCAGGGGAAAAAATGGCGGGTGCATGCGCAGTGCACGCGCCAAGATCTGCCCGCATTCACCAGGCAACAATAGGAAGATTTTTCCTATTGGTTCATTTTGGTCACTGTGATAAAACCTATCACAGTGATCAAAATAAAAAAAATAGTAAATACCCCCCCCCCCCTTTATCACCCTGTTAGTTAGGGAAAAATAATAAAAACAAAGAAAATGTATTTATTTCCATTTTCCCATTAGGGATAGGGTTAGGGTTGGGGCTAACATTAGGGTTAGGGTTGGGGCTTAAATTAGAGTTAGGGTTGGGGCTAAAATTAGGGTTAGGGTTGGGGTTTAAATTAAGGTTAGGGTTAGGGTAAGGCCTCTTTTACACTTACCGTGGTTTTGCGTCTCGTTTTTGAAGTCCCAATAGATTTCTAAGGGGCCACAAAAATGGGCCGCAGTAATTCTACAGAGCGCCATATGTTGTATGGCCGTAAGAACCATATTTACGGCTGTGAAAAAATATCGAGCTTGCTCGATATTTTTCACAGCTAACAGACACGGCCCCCATTGTACTTCAATGGGGCCGCAAAAACAACAGAAGGTTGTTTTTGCGGTGCACCGTGACTTTCGGTTTTGCGGACTGCTGTTTTTTTTCCAATACTTTTGCCATAATATTTAAAACCCAAAAAACGGCAATCCGCAAGTTTTTTTGCGGTCCATTTTTGCGGCAGACCGTGAAAATTGCAGCAATACAGCCCACAAAAAAAGCCCGCAATAACGGGCCGCAAAAAAAACAGTAAGTGTAAAAGAAGCCTTAGGTTTGGAATTAGGGTTCGGCTTAGAATTAGGGTTATGGTTACGGTAGGGATTAGGGTTAGGGTTAGGTTTTCAATTAGGGTTAGGTTTGGGATTAGGGTTATGGGTGTGTTGAGATGAGGGTTAGGTTTGTGGTTAGGGTTAGGATTAGGGGTGTGTTGGGGTTAGGGTTGTGATTAGGGTTATGGTTAGGGTAGTTATTAGGGTTAGGGGTGTATTGGGGTTAGGGTTGTGATTAGGATTATGGTTAGGGATGGGATTAGGGGTGTCTTGGGGTTAGGGATTGAGATAGAGTTGGGGTTTTCCTCTGTTTAGGTACATCAGGGGGTGTCCATACGCGACATGGCTCCATCATTGATTCCTAAGAGGGGGATTGTGATGGAAATATATATATTTCATATAAGACTCACTTGCATATCACTTGCATATTCACTATTCACTTGCATGCTCATATTTACTAACAGCTCATATATACATTGTAATCAATTGCTTAAAACGGCCACAGCGCACACAAGGATAGATTTATCGTAACCAAATTTTCATAACACTTATGGGGGTTCTGGTGGTCTTGCACCTCAGGGGCTCTGCCAATGTAACATAGCACCCTCAACCAAGTGCAGCAAAATATGCACTGTAATATGGCCTATCTTCTCTTCTGAGGTTTGTACTGTGCCTCAAAAGTAGTTTTTTTTTACCACATATGAGGCACCCATGAACTCAGGAGAAATTGCACAACAAATTTTGGTGTCCATTTTCTCCTTTTACCCTTACAAAGGTACAACATTTTGAGACAAACTGATTTTTGCAGGAAAAATGTGATTTTTTTATTTTCAAAACCAAACGTTATAAACTTCAGTGAAGCACCTGGGGGTTATGGGTGCTCAATACACATCTAGATAAATTCCGAAAGGGAAATTGTGTCACGTGTTGAGGGTTTCCACTGTTTATGCACATCAGGAGCTCTTCGGGAGCTCTCCAAACGTGACATGGCGTCCATTCGTTATTCAAACCATCAAATGTCTTTACTTCTCTTTCAAGCCCTGCCGTGTGCCCAAACAGTTCTTTTCCTCAACATGTTGGTAATCGGCGTACTCAGGAGAAATTGTGCAACAAATTTTATGGAGCAATTCCTTCTGTTACCCTTAATAAAATGCAAAATTTGCAGCTAAAATTTATTTAAATGTGAAAAATGTGATTTTTTTTTTATTTTCATGGCTCAACTTCTGTGAAGTACCAGGGGGATCAAGGTCCTCAATACACACCTACATAATTTCCATATGGGGTCTAGTTTCCAAAATGGGGACACTTGTGTGGGATTTCTACTGTTTAGTCACATCAGAGGCTCTCCAAACATGATATGACGTCCGCTAATTATGCCAGCAAATTTTACATTCAAAAAGTCAAATGGGGCTCCAAACCTTCCGAGACCTGCTGTGTGGCCAAACAGTGGTTTTCCCCCACATGTGGGGCATTGGCATGCCCAGTAGAATTTGCACAACAAATTGTATGGTCCATTTTCTACTGGTACCCTTGCAAAATTAAAAACAAATTAGGTTTAAAGGAATTTTTTGTGAAATTTAATGTTAATGTTTACTTTTTCCATCCACATTACAAAAATTCCTGTGGAGCACCTGAAGGATTGGTAAACTTCTTGAAATTGTTTTTGAGTACCTCGAGGGGCACTGTTTTTAGAATGGTGTCACTTTTGTGTATTTTCTGTCATATAGGCCCTTCAAAGTCTCATCAAATGTGAAGTGGTTCCTAAAAAAAATTGTTTTGCAAATTTTGTTGTAAAAATGAAAAATAAATAGTCAAATATTAAGCCTTATAACTTCCTAATGGAAAATATATATTTTTCAAAATTTGTGTTGATGTAAAGTAGACCTGTGGGAAATGTTATTTATTAACTATTTTGAGAAATATAACTCTCTGATTAAAGGGCATGCAAATTAAAATGTTTAAAATTGCTAAATTTTTGCCAAATTAACGATTTTTTTCACAAATAAATGCAAGTCATATCAAAGAAATGTTACCACTATCATTGAGTACAATATGTCAAAAGAAAACAATTTCAGAATCTGTGGGATCTAAGCATTACATCTTTTAGATGCACCTATTCTAGCGCTTTGTCCGACTCTTCCCGCTTGCTCTGGCGCAGTAGAAAGTGTGGTAGTGGCTGTGGAGTTGATTTCAGCTGTTTTATAGACTTTAACTTTAAGCCCACAGATTAGTAATGGGGAATGTTTTACTTGAAAAAAAGACTCTTATTGAAATAAAAATAAAACTTTACTCACCTTACGCATAATCCATTGAAGCCCTTGTCACCTGTAAAAAAATTTGAAAATAATTAACAACCAACTCGCTTCACATCTAATCTACTAATGCCCATGTCCCCTGCAAAAGAATAAAAAAAATAATAAACAGATCCATTACATGTCCTATGTGAAGATAATCCATACTGTTCCATGACGATCCAAATGATTTGGATAGTGGTTACATCATTAATGCAACACTTAGGCTCCTGTCAGTGGGTTCCGGCTGGTGGGAATAGTGGTTACATCTCTGATGTGACCGCAATCCAAATCATCTTCACGTCAGACAAAGGAGAGATATGGTTGTTTATTATTTTCTGTCTTTTACAGGGTGCAAGAGCTTCAATGAAATAGGGATAAGGTAAGTATAACTTTGCTTTTTATCTTTAAATAAATTAGTAAAACAAGGTGTTGATCTTTATTTAAAAAAAGGATTTTATTTTTGCTGTGTGTTTATTTCCAAACTTACTATGGGGTTAGTAATGGGGCCGTATTATAGATGCCTCTTCATTACTAACCCTTGGGCTTGATGTTGGTTGCCAATACAAAGCTGATATAAACCCCATAACTATTATCCCACTTGCCACCACAGCACAAATGGAAAGTGCGAGGTTAAGCTCCAGATTTGGACATCTTATTGATGCTCCATTTCTTGGGTGGCTGAGGGCTGATCTTCTTGGCCTATCAGGAGGGCCAATTCCCTGGCTATTAAGATCAGTCCACAACTGTCTGTTTAGCCTTTTCTGGTTTGAAATTATGGGATGACCCTATGTATTTTTTTTTCTGGAATCCCCATAAAATAGCCAGTAAAGACTAACCAAACAGTTGTGAGATGATATTAATAGCCTTGGAACCTTGATGGCTATTGCCCTCCTTCCCAGAATATTAAAATCAGTCCTTAGCTTTCCATCTGCTGCTTATGAAAATTATGGTGGACCCCACACTATTTTCATTTATTTTTTTTATTTATCAAAAAGTCTAGTAAAATACATGCTCAATGTAACTTTAGTTCACAGCCTCCAGGTGTTACAACAGCTGGAAACTCCAGTAACCTTAAAATGTCCCTCAAAGTTTCCATGAGGGCTTGAAGCCTCCCAGCTGCCAGGAGACTCAATTGCTGAGAACTCTGTTAATCTCAGTTCAAGTCACCGGATGTCACAAAATCTCCAGTGCGTAACTGTTGAATGCCAGAGTGTCAGAATTGCAGGCGTTCATCAGTTTGGCACTGGCACTTGCAAAGGAAAAGAAACAGTTGTTATGATGTGACCTTACTGTTCTTATTAACCCCTTAATCCCATTTGACGTACTATCCCATCAAGGTGACCTGGGACATAATTCCCTCTACCGTGCACTCAAACAGGGGTTTACCCCAACATATGGGGTATCACCATACTCAGGAAAAATTGGACAACAACATCTACAGTCCAATTTCTCTAGTTACCCTTGGGAAAATAAAAATTTGGGGGGCTATAAAAACATTTTTGTAGGAAAAAAATGATTTTTTATTTTCACGGCTCTGAGTTATAAACTGTAGTGAAATACTTGGGGGTTCAAAGTTCTCACAACACATCTACATAAGTTCCTTGGGGGGTCTGGGTTCCAATATGGGGTCACTTATGGGGGGTTTCTACTGTTTAGGTACATCAGGGGCTCTGCAAATGCAATGTGATGCCTGCAGACCAATCCATCTAAGTCTGCATTCCAAATGGCGCTCCTTCCCTTCCGAGCTCTGCTATGCGCCCAAACGGTGGTTGCCCCCACATATGGGGTATCAGCGTACTAAAGACAAATTGCACAACAAAGTTTGGCATCCAATTTCTCCTGTTACCCTTGGGAAAATACAAAACTGGGGCTAAAAAATAATTTTTGTGGAAAAAAAAAAGAATTTTTATTTTCACAGCTCTGCGTTATTAACTACAACAACTTCCGGTGTCCAATTTCTCTTGGTACCCTTGGGAAAATGAAAATTCTGGGGGCTAAAAAAACATTTTTGTAGGAAAAAAATGATTTTTTATTTTCACGGCTCTGCGTTATTAACTATAGTGAAACACTTGGGAGTTCAAAGTTCTCACAACACATCTACATAAGTTCCTTGGGGGGTCTAGGTTCTAATATGGGATCACTTCTGGGAGGTTTTTACTGTTTAGGTACCTCAGGGGCTCTGCAAATGCAACGTGATGCCTGCAGACCAATCCATCTAAGTCTGCATTCCAAATGGCACTCCTTCCCTTCAGAGCTCTGCCATGCACCCAAACAGTGGTTACCCCCCCACATATGGGGTATCAGCATACTCAAGACAAATTGCACAACAAAGTTTGGCATCCAATTTCTCCTGTTACCCTTGGGAAAATACAAAACTGGGGGCTAAAAAATAATTTTTGTGGAAAAAAAAAAGAATTTTTATTTTCACAGCTCTGCGTCATAAACTGTAGTGAAACACTTGGTGGTTCAAAGCTCTCAAAGCACACCTAGATAAGATCCTTAGGGGGTCTACTATCCAAAATGGTGTCACTTGTGGGGGGTTTCAATGTGTAGGCACTTCTGGGGCTCTCCAAATGCAACATGGCGTCCCATCTTAATTCCAGCCAATTTTGCATTGAAAAGTCAAATGGCGCTCCTTCCCTTCCGAGCTCTGCCATGCACCCAAACAGTGGTTTACCCCTACATATGGGGTATCAGCATACTGAGGACAAATTACACAACAACCTTTGGGGTACAATTTTTTTCTTGTAACCTTCGGAAAATAAATAATTGGGGGTGAAAATTCATTTTTGTGAAAAAATATTATTTTTTATTTTTACGGCTCTACATTATAAAGTTCTGTGAAGCACTTGGTGGGTAAAAGTGCTCACCACACATCTACATAAGTTCCTTAGGGGGTCTACTTTCCAAAATAGTGTCATTTGTGGGGGGTTTCAATATTTAGGCACGTTAGTGGCTCTCCAAACGCAACATGGCGTCCCATCTCTATTACAGCCAATTTTGCATTGAAAAGTCACATTTTGCTCCTTCCCTTCTGAGCTCTGCCATGCGCCCAAACAGTGGTTTACCCCCACATATGGGGTATTGGGGCACTCAGGACAAATTGTACAACAACTTTTGGGGTCCATTTTATCGTGTTACCCTGGGTAAAATAAAACCAATTGGAGCTGAATTAAATTTTTTGTGAAACAAAATTAAATGTTTCATTTTTTTTTAAACATTTCAAAAATTCCTGTGAAGCACCAGAAGGGTTAATAAACTTCTTGAATGTGGTTTTGAGCACCTTGAGGGGTGCAATTTTTAGAATGGTGTCACACTTGGTTATTTTCTATCATATAGACCCCCTCAAAATGACTTCAAATGTGATGTGGTTCCTAAAAAAAGTAGAGTTGTAAAAATGAGAAATTGCTGGTCAACTTTTAACTGTTATAACTCCCTAAGGCTACGTTCACATTTGCATTGTTGGGTGCAGCGTCGGCGACGCAATTAACAACGCATGTACACAACGCAGCGTTTTGCGACTCATGCGTTGTCATAAGATAGTATGGAACAGGAATTTCGGCGCAGGGAAAACGCTACAAGTAGCGTCCTCTGCGCCCATCTTGTGCGTCAATATGACGCATGCATCGTAAAAGGCATTACAACGCATACCGGCGCATGTCCATGCGCCCCCCATGTTAAAGATAGGGGCGCATGACGCATGCGTCGGAACAACGCGAATGTGAACGTAGCCTAATGAAAAATTTTGTTTCCAAAATCATGCTGATGTAAAGTAGACATGTGGGAAATGTTACTTATTAAGTATTTTGTGTGACATATCTCTGTGATTTAAGGGCATAAAAATTCAAAGTTGGAAAATTGTGAAATTTTCAACATTTTCGCCAAATTTCCATTTTTTTTTCACAAATAAATGCAGGTAATATCTAAGAAATTTTACCAATTTTACAATATTTCTCAAGAAAACAGTGTCAGAATCACCGAGATCCGTTGAAGCGTTCCAGAGTTATAACCTCATAAAAGGTCATTGGTCAGAATTGTAAAAATTGGCCCGGGCATTAATGAGCAAACCACCCTCGGGGCTTAAGGGGTTAATGACTTTAATCACATCAGCAGGATTTTACTAAATAAACTACAAGAATTGTCAGGTTGACAGTGTTAAACTGGTTAAAATGATACCTGGGGTGAAGAAATCTGTTGTGTAGTTCTTGTGTAGTCAAAGTTAGAAGTTTTTCAGTTAATTAATGATATGGTTTGCTCTGCAGTGGGACTGTAGGCAGAGTCTTATCTTCCTGCTCTACACCATAGAAACCAAGAAAAGGCCAGCCCTCAGGCCCGCCCCAAACTACAAACATGTTCCTTATCATTGAGACAGAGCGATATGCAGACTGTGCTTCCGGATGGGCCTATAGGTAGGTCTTTCGCTGGTTTCTCTTGCTTAGAGCAGGAAGATAAGACCTGTCTACAATCCCGCCACATAAAATGGGCATATCATTAACTGAAAACTTCTAACACTGATTACAAAGAAGTACAATACAGGTTTCTTCATCCCAAGTATCATTGTAATCAGTTTAATACTGCCAACCTGACAATGCCTGTAGTTTACCTAGCAAACTCCTGCTAACAGGTTTGCTCTAAAAAAATTGAAAAAAAAAATGGGTGGGTATCCCTCATAGTTTTTAGAGGCAGCAGAGGGAAAGCTTATTGGTGAGGACTGATATTATTATTCTGGGAAGGAGGGCATAACAAAATCCATTTGTGAAGAAGTTATGCAATGCAAATACAGTATAATGTACCTTATTATGTTCTGGGGTCTGTAAAGACCCCAGAGAAGAATAAATATAAAATCTAAAAAATTAAAATAAATACACTCACTCTGCTCTCATCTTTCTGGCCACTACGCTACTCACTGCCATCCGTCCGAGCCTCACCTCATGCAAAATCTACTTGCATTGGATTCTTTGGGCCTCTAAAACTGTGCCAGACTTCTGACTGCCATTGCACCCAGGAGGGCTCCGCACATGCACGCTGAAGAATAACAGACTCATGACATAATGACGTGCAACAAGACCTTTCTTTTTGCATGTGCAGAGCCGCCGCAGGCACCAAGTCCAGCACAGTGTGAGAGGCCCGAAAATTCCAATGCAAGCGGCGGAGGATCATTAGATGTGACATTGACTGGACAGGTGGAGGTGAGCGGCAGAGGGGCCATTGAGGTTTTTATAACTTTTTCATGGCCGTTTATGGCTCACAAAAGTGGTGGCCAGCAGCTGTCAGCTTGTTGATTTTTTGCCGAAGCGAATTACAAAAAATACCGCATTTTTACAAAAATTGAATTTTGTAAAATTCAAGTTGGATTCAATTCCACTTTAATTTATGTTGTCATCTTCAGTAAGCAGTGATTAAACAAGCAATTTTTATTTAGACATTTAGAAAAAATGGCAGTAATACATTTGAAAATACTACCCATAAAAATGATTTTTATGGTTATAATGTGAGTAATTTCAGTCCTGTAAATATAAAAAAAAGACAACACATATAGGTGAAGAATGATAAAATGTGAACTATAATTTGTGCTGTTATAAAATCACTGACAGAAGGCGTTTGCGCAGCAGTAAGAATCTTGTGCTAGAAAAAAATATGATAATTTGCAAACATCAGATGGAAATATGTTAAACAATAGTTAAAATAATTAGTGAAACTTGTTGTATACTAAAAATACTAAAAAAGGGTGGATGGTAAAGATGAATTTGCCATCAATTTCTTTCAATTTATTTTGTGTCAATCTAGTGGGGGACTATTTACCAGGTTTAAAAGGGTTGGGAAGGGTTTAAGTAAAGAAAACAAAAAATCAATGCTCACTAGAGGTAATTCAAGCTTTTGAATTCTTAATTTGATAGTTTTGCCATATTATACCCATTACAATATGAAGCATCAGGTCGATTTCCCACTACTGCTCTAATCATTCTGTATGGGACCAAGAGCAGTTCTCGTAAGCCCAACAGGGAGTTCATGGAGAGGTGCCCGTGTATATCTATTCCAAAGAGGATAGACGTGTCTTGTTCTGCTATTGGGTGTGGTCCCCACCAATTAGTAAATTCTCATCTTGTATTGACTTACTTGGTGAGAGACTGGGAGAGTAGCTCGATTCTCTCCTGTAACCTCTAGTCCAGAGAGTCCCAGGCTTCATTTAGGACACAAGTGACATTTTACATATTTTTAATGATCTGAACTTGCCCTCTCAATATTCACAGATTGGGTGCAATGTAGTATCATTATACATGTCAATTCCTCATCAGGTGGCTATAAGTGCATTCTATTTCCATTTAAAATAATACATTGTTTTTTCACACATCTTTAAAATTATATCAATTATGTTGTTTAATTCTTGATTACAACAATTACTTTAGCTTCAATGCCCTGTTCTGCAAAGGGTTGTGGTTCCCAGTGGCTGGAGCCCCCCAATTAATAAATGATCACTTAATCTGTGGTTTGATGATAACTTGTTTTCACAGGAGAACCTTTTAAGGTTTTTCAGTGTAAGTGACAAAGTGATCACACACGAGGAATAGCACACATCTTATAGGGCATTGGACTGGCTGTGAATCCAACTGCAGGAGTCAGGTCTAGTGTAACACCAGGAGGAGCCTTAAATGTGAAGTTCTGCAGCAGTCTCGTGAAGAACATGTACAGCTCCATTTTAGCCAAGCTTTCTCCAGCGCAACTTCTCTTACCTACAGCAATGAAATATGTGGAAAAAGATAAAAAGTTGATATTGTTTCATGGCTAAAGCAAAAGATACAATGTCATTTTAAAATGGGCTATTCTAATAAAATTATAAGTTGGCGATTCCAATCTGAAATTCATAGTTTAAAGGGAATACTTTGCACAGACTAAATATCAGGCAATTTTATTATCATCAAGGATTCTGTACCTTAAAAATATGCTACAAATGTAATTATTAATTATTTAAAATTAACACATAAATGTACAATTTAGAACCACAAGCATCAAAAATGTTAAATGGAGATAACTGAAAAGAACACACCAGGAAGAAACAGTGCCTTACCCTATAGAGTCCCTGTAATATCTCTGCCTGACTGCGGAGGTTGGCACCCTATGCCAGCGCAAACGGCACCCCCATGATTTAAGGTACCGTCACACTAAACGATATCGCTAGCGATCCGTGACGTTGCAGCGTCCTGGCTAGCGATATCGTTTAGTTTGACACGCAGCAGCGATCAGGATCCTGCTGTGATGTCGCTGGTCGCTGAATAAAGTCCAGAACTTTATTTGGTCGTCCGATCGCCGTGTATCGTTGTGTTTGACACCAAAAGCAACGATACCAGCGATGTTTTACACTGGTAACCAGGGTAAACATCGGGTTACTAAGCGCAGGGCCGCGCTTAGTAACCCGATGTTTACCCTGGTTACCAGCGTAAAAGTAAAAAAAACAAACAGTACATGCTCACCTGCACGTCCCCCAGCGTCTGCTTCCTGCTCTGACTGAGATCCGGCCCTAAAGTGAAAGTGAAAGCACAGCGGTGACGTCACCGCTGTGCTGTTAGGGCCGGAGCTCAGTCAGTGTCAGGAAGCAGACGCTGGGGGACGCGCAGGTGAGCATGTACTGTTTGTTTTTTTTACTTTTACGCTGGTAACCAGGGTAAACATCGGGTTACTAAGCGCGGCCCTGCGCTTAGCAACCCGATGTTTACCCTGGTTACCCGGGGACCTCGGCATCGTTGGTCGCTGGAGAGCGGTCTGTGTGACAGCTCTCCAGCGATCAAACAGCGACGCTACAGCGATCGGCATCGTTGTCGCTATCGCTGCAGCATCGCTTAATGTGACGGTACCTTTACTCTACTGGCCCTATTATGGACAAATGAAACCATCATTAGCCAAGTAAAATCACGAGACAACCAGGTAAAGTGCCCAATGTATCCACATAGCATTTATCAGAAGTGACTAAACCAAATTGTTCAATAAGATAAATTATACCCACTTCACAAAAAAATGTCATGTATCTGCATGGTTAATACTGTGCTTTTTCATTATAGGCCAATGCGGACATATGCAACTAATGAGGATAGCAATAAATTCAGTCTGCAGAAACATCTGGTCAGAACAAGGAGACTATTGACTATTAAACTCCATCCAACTAGATACAATTGAAGCACGTAGCACTTAGATGCCATTGTGTAAGGCACTGTTCCCGCCTGGTGTGTTCTTTTCAGTGATCTCCCTTTAAGATTTTTTGTTGATGACGGTGGTTCTAATTTGTATGTTTTGTGTGGTAACTTTAAATAATTAGTAAAAGTTACATTTTAGCATATCTTTTAAGATGCAGAATTCTTGCAATGAAAAAATTGTCTGATTCCAATCTTACCACTTTTCGAGCACCCAACTTTTAAATATGGAGGCACAACCATCCTTGCCCCACAGATGCCCCAAAGGGAGGAATCTGCCCCATGCAGTTTTTAAAATTTTCCCAAACCATAACCAACATAAATAAAAAATGTACCCTCATGGTACAGCCTCATAGGGAGATTTAAAAACATTTCTATTAATTTAGTAAATGTGATGATGGAGAAATGTTCTTATTTGCTCTAATCTCCCCTCCAAAGTGCTAAAAGAAGACATCTGAAAGAATAACTCACCGGCTGAAAAAGGAATGAACGCTTCTTTCCTTACAAATTTTCCACTGGAATCCAAAAAGTGTTCTGGGTAAAACTCGTCGGCTTTTACAAAGTGATCCTTATCATAAAGTATGGAGGTCAGCAGTGGGATCACCTGGATTCCCTGAAAGTTTGAACATTTGCATAAGTCATATTTAATTGGGACCGCCACTCCTTAGGCTTTATTTATTTAAAGGGAATCTGTCATCAAGTTTTTGCTTCCTCATCTGACAGCAGCATAATGCAGGCAAAGAGACCTTAAATCCAAATATCCACTTAGTTTACTGGGTGCAGAAGTTCTGACATAATCAGAGTTAAGTGTGAAGCAGAGCTGAGAAAGCTGCCCTCACCCCCACCACAGCTAACCCCACCCCCACCATGCTCAGTATTTACATTGTCTATTGACATGTCAATGTCAAAAGAAAAATGAAAACCTTATGGGCCTTGGAATGCAGCAGCAAAAATAAATAAATATATATACATTACAGACCAAACGTTTGGACACACCTTGTTAGGTGTTGAGTTCCCTCCGCTGTTCATGTTGAACCTCAAACCACGTCCACTGCGGTCTCCTATTCTTCTCCAGCCACAGTGGAACCTGCTCAGTGGAGATGTCGGTCCCAGCGTCTGCTGGAGCTGATACTGTGTGGCTGGTTACTGCTGCCTTTCGAGGCTCTGCCCTTGTAGCCAGTACTGACCAGCAGAGAGCAGGCCTTTCTGGGACTAAGTGCCACTTTTCTCATACTGAGCATGCTCACGGGACGACCTCCCATTGGAGGTCGGGGGTCACATGTTCAGGTCCTGTTGCGGTTCCTATTGGACCATCTGGAAGGTCCCGGTCTGCTACTACTATAAAAGGTTTGCATGGCTGTTCGGCCATGCCCTAGTATAAACCTTGGCAATGTGTGTGTGTAGATGAATGACGGTCGATGGATGAAAGCACCTGAATCATTCCCATTCCTCGTGTTGTGGACTGCTCCCGAATGGTGGAAGCTATCTAACGCCCGACAGTGCTATCTGCACACTAAGCACATGTTGCAATGCCCATATCTATGGCACCGTGCGCCATCAGTGCGCTCTCCTGACAACCGTCAGTATAGGGTGGGAATTCCCACTTGAACTGTGCATCTGACTCCAGGTGCAGGCTCAAAAGCCACCGAGGGTGAGAGCCAGTTCAATCATCAGATTAGTGGGGGTGATTCTTAGTGATCCCACTAGTGTTTTGTAGCTGTACCTTGTGACTGCTAACAGGGTGCAGCATATTGTGCCACTCTGTGAAGCAACAGAGCTCGCTACCATTTCGCACGGGGTGAAGTCTAACCCACGTGTAAGCTAAGTGTCCATCCGCCATTACATAGCAGCAGCTACCTTCTCTGCATGGTGGACCCCGGGCTGCGAACGCATCTCGTATCAATCTCTTTATTATTTGGTGCACTCCGCTAGCCCTAACATTATACTAGCGCAAGGGTCTGGCTAGTAATGGCGGACAAACAGCAATTACATTGGTACATCCAGCAACTGGAGGGTAGGTTGGCAGCTCTTGAGCGCACAACCTCGGCTGTGGATGTTACCGCAGTCGCTGTTCAGGCTGCTAGCGTGGCTGCAGCCAGTTTGTCCACTGCCACCCCTGCTCCGACATTATCTCGTCTCCCATTACCAGACAAGTTTGCTGGAGACAGTAAGCTGTGTCGGGGATTTGTGAGCCAGCGCACTATACATCTTGAGCTCCTGGCTACATGCTTTCCCACGGAACGGGTTAAAGTGGGATTCATTTTATCCCTTCTGTCGGGCAGGGCATTGAAGTGGGCAACGCCGCTGTGGGAGCATAATGATCATGTGGTGCAGAGTGCTTCAAGGTTCCTGGACACTCTGAAACAGGTCTTTATGGGACCTCGTGTCACCCATGATTCGGCGCTTCAACTGTTGGCATTAACACAGGGTTCGGCCTCGGTCAGTCATTTTGCCGTCCACTTCCGAACTTTAGCATCAGAGCTGGAGTGGTCGGATAAAGTCCTGATACCAGTGTTTTGGAAAGGAATGGCTGACCATGTTAAGGCCGCCTTGGCCACCAGAGAGATTCCTGCTACACTGGAGGAGCTAATAACTATATCCACTTGCATAGACCTCCATTTTAATGAGCGAAGGTTGGAGCGAGCCCAGTGTAGACAGAGGTTTCGGTTGGCACCTACCTTCGCCAAACCTCTGGAGTCACCTGTCCAGACGTCCGAGCCCTATGAGGCCATGGAGGTTTCTCGTGCAGGTCCTAAGTCCCGTGCTGCTCAAACACTCATGCTCTGTAGTGGCTGCCAGCAGTCAGGACATTATTCAAAAATTGTCTGCTGCGACAGGGAAACGACGGCGTCTAGTAACTATAGGAGGGGGTTCACTAGACTAGACACAGCGGCGTTCTCCTCCAAACTGTCCTTCAAGGGGACAATTACTTTTGGCCCTTCCACTTTTGCAGGTGAGCTTTGTGTGGATTCCGGGGTGGAGGGAAATTTCATGTCTTCTTCCTTTTCTCAATGGCGCGCAATTCCTCTGGTTATGCTAGCCAAACCAGTGACCATAAGATTGGTGAATGGGTCTGCACTACCTTCACAGATCACACATCAGACTATCCCCTTTTCATTAACCATGTCTCCATCTCATCAGGAGATCATCTCCCTTCTCGTCATTCCCAAGGTAATAGATGAGATTCTTCTAGGGATACCTTGGTTGCTTTACCACTCCCCACATATTGAGTGGTCCTCTGGGAGAATACTGGGATGGAGTAAATCCTGTGAAGGTAGATGTCATAGGGAGTGTGTTCAGGTTGCCACTATGGAGATACCCACAGATCTTAGTTCTCTTCCCCAACACTTCTGGTCCTATGCAGATGTTTTCTCCTATTGACCTCTTGCCAGGGGCAGAGCCTCCTCGGAGATGTGTCTATCCCCTGTCTCTCCCAGAGACGGAGGCAATGTCACAGTACATCCAGCAGAATCTGGCAATAGGCTTCATTAGGAAGTCGGTGTCACCTGCGGGGGCGGGGTTCTTCTTCGTGCAGAAGGAGAGCGGAGAATTACGTCCATGTATAGACTACAGGGGTCTTAACGCTATTACCATTAAGAATAAGTACCCTCTTCCCCTGATATCTGAGCTCTTCGATAGGCTCTGGGGAGCTAAGGTATTTACTAAGCTAGATCTGCGGGGTGCTTACAACCTGATTCACATCCGTGAGGGGGACGAGTGGAAGACGTCCTTTAATATCACAGATGGGCACTTTGAATATCTGGTGATGCCCTTTGGGCTCTGTAATGCCCCAGCCGTCTTCCAAGACTTTGTGAACGACATCTACCGGGATATGCTTTCCACCTCAGTGGTGGTCAATCTGGATGATATTCTCACCATCTCTCCAGATATTGATTCCCACCGGAAAGATCTTTGCAGAGTTTTTGATCTCCTATGGGCAAACTCCCCCTACGCAAAGTTGGAGAAGTGTGTGTTTCAGCAAGAGTCCTTGCCTTTCCTGGGCTATATCATCTCAGCCCGGGGATTAGCTATGGATCCTGCCAAGCTACAAGCAGTGATGGACTGGCAGGAACCCCATTCTCTCAAGGCTGTACAGCACTTTATGGGGTTCGTTAATTATTATCGTCAGTTCATCCCCCACTTCTGAACTTTGGTAGCTCCTTTGGTAGCCCTCACCAAGAAGGGAGAAATCCCAAATTGTGGTCAGAAGAGGTCTCCAAAGCCTTCTTATCTGTTAAGTCCCACTTTGCTAGCGCTCCCATTCTATATCGTTCCGATGTAGCTAAGCCTTTTATTATTGAGGTGGATGCCTCATCTTTCGGAGCTGGAGCGACCCTCTTCCAAAAGGATGCTCAAGTATCCTTGCTTCCTTTTATCCAAGACCTTCACTCCAGCAGAGAGGAATTATTCCATTGGAGACAGGGATTTACTAGCAATGAAGTTGGCTTTTTCAGAATGGAGACACCTCCTGGAAGGGGCTCGCTTTCCCTTTCAAGTCTACAATGACCACAAGAATTTAGTATATTTGCAAACAGCCCATCGGCTGAATTCTTGCCAGACAAGATGGTCCCTGTTCTTCTCCCGGTTCCACTTCACCCTTCAATTTCTATCTGGGGAGAAGAACATTCGCGCCAATGTTCTCTCCCGCTCCATGGTGTCATCAAAGGAGGAGGAGGAGCCTCAGTTAATTGTTCCCTCTGAGAGTCTGAGAACTGTGGCTCTGGTGTCGCTAGAGTCTGTGCCCCTGGGAAAGACTTTCCTACCATCCAATTTGTTACCGGAATTTCTCTCTTGGGCTCCCTCGTCCAGGGTGGGTGGAGAATTTGGGATCAAAAGGACATCTGAGCTTCTGGCAAGGACGTACTGGTTGCCGCATATGGCCCGTGAAGTTAGAGACTTTATTCAGGAGTGTGTCTCTCTTCCACAACATATCAGACTTTCACCCACCATGGAAACATTGAAAAAGAACCTGAAGACCTACCTCTTCTGACAAGCCTACAACCTGCAGCAACCACCAGTCAACTAAGCCACTGCATGACCACCTCTCCCATCGCCTACTGTATAGATTGTAGATTGTGAGCCCTCTTGGGCAGGGTCCTCTCTCCCCCTGTACCAGTCATGACTTGTATTGTTTAAGATTACTGTACTTGTTTTTGTTATGTATACCCCTACTCACATGCAAAGTGCCATGGAATAAATGGTGGTATAAAAAATAAATAATAATAATAATAGTGAAGATGCAGTAGCCGAGGACCAAACTGAAGAAGAAAAGGTGATGGATGCGCAACAGTCATGAAATGAAGAGGATAATGATACGCTCTCTGTTGTCTGTGGTTGGCGGGAATGGACGGAGAAAGCAACCTTGAGTGTTACCCCACCACCAACACAGCATGAACTTGGACCTCATGGAAGCGCCCGACATATGAGCAAATTCTTGCTGTACTATCTTCAACATGATGCCCGTCTTCTTAGGGTTAGAAATAGTGCTGTGTTATGACCCCAGTGGACAGGGTCTCAGAGGAACGTGTAAGTCTGCAAGATACAAAAATCCAGCTCATAGGGCTGTGGTAACTGGGTTGACCAAATAGCTACTCCTAACGCCAACACTAGAAGTAGCCGGGGATCATGCCTACGGTGATCGCTAGATGACTCGCGCCAGCCGGAGAATCTAACTACCCCTAGGAGAAGAAAACAAAGACCTCTCTTGCCTCCAGAGAAAGGGACCCCAAAGCAAGATACAAGCCCCCCACAAATAATAACGGTGAGGTAAGAGGAAATGACAAACACAGAAATGAACCAGGTTCAGCAAAGAGAGGCCAGCTTACTAATAGCAGAATATAGCAAGATAACTTATCTGGTCAACAAAAACCCTATAAAAATCCACGCTGGAGATTCAAGAACCCCCGAACCGTCTAACGGTCCGGGGGGAGAACACCAGCCCCCTAGAGCTTCCAGCAAAGGTCAGGATACAGATAGGAACAAGCTGGACAAAAATACCAAACAAAACAAAAGCAAAAAGCAAAGAAGCAGACTTAGCTTGAAAAACAGGAACCAGGATCAGAGGAAAAGAGCACAACAGATTAGCTCTGATTTCAACGATGCCAGGCATTGAACTGAAGGTCCAGGGAGCTTATATAGCAACGCCCCTGAACTAACGGCCCAGGTGAGGATATAGGAAAAGACAGACGCTCCAGAGTCAAATCACTAATGACCACTAGAGGGAGCAAAAAGCAAAATCACAACAGTACCCCCCCCTTAGTGAGGGGTCACCGAACCCTCACCACGACCACCAGGGCGATCAGGATGAGCGGCGTGAAAGGCACGAACTAAATCGGCCGCATGAACATCAGAGGCGACCACCCAGGAATTATCTTCCTGACCATAGCCCTTCCACTTGACCAGGTACTGAAGCCTCCGCCTGGAGAGACGAGAATCCAAGATCTTCTCCACCACGTACTCCAACTCGCCCTCAACCAACACCGGAGCAGGAGGCTCAGCAGAAGGAACCATAGGCACAACGTACCGCCGCAACAAGGACCTATGAAACACGTTGTGGATAGCAAACGACACAGGTAGATCCAGGCGAAAGGATACAGGATTAAGAATTTCCAATATCTTGTAAGGACCAATAAAACGAGGTTTAAATTTGGGAGAGGAAACCTTCATAGGAACAAAGCGGGAAGAAAGCCACACCAAATCCCCAACACGTAGTCGGGGACCCACACCGCGGCGGCGGTTGGCAAAGCGCTGAGCCCTCTCCTGTGACAACTTCAAGTTGTCCACCACAAGATTCCAGATCCGCTGCAACCTATCCACCACAGAATCCACCCCAGGGCAGTCAGAAGGTTCCACATGACCCGAAGAAAAACGAGGGTGGAAACCAGAGTTGCAGAAAAACGGCGAAACCAAGGTGGCGGAACTAGCCCGATTATTAAGGGCAAACTCAGCTAACCTCAAGAAGGTCAACCAATCGTCCTGATCAGCAGAGACAAAACACCTCAAATAAGCCTCCAAAGTCTGATTAGTTCGCTCCGTCTGTCCATTAGTCTGAGGATGGAAAGCAGAAGAAAACGACAAGTCAATGCCCATCCTACTACAAAAGGATCGCCAGAATCTGGAAACGAACTGGGATCCTCTGTCTGACACAATATTCTCAGGGATGCCGTGCAAACGAACCACGTTCTGGAAAAACACAGGAACCAGATCGGAAGAGGAAGGCAGTTTAGGCAAAGGAACCAAATGGACCATCTTGGAGAAGCGATCACATATCACCCAGATAACAGACATGCCCTGAGACACCAGAAGATCAGAAATGAAATCCATGGAGATATGTGTCCAAGGTCTCTTAGGGACAGGCAAGGGCAAGAGCAACCCGCTGGCACGAGAACAGCAAGGCTTAGCTCGAGCACAAGTCCCACAGGACTGTACACATGACCGCACATCCCTAGACAAGGAAGGCCACCAAAAGGATCTGGCCACCAGATCTCTGGTGCCAAAAATTCCTGGGTGACCTGCCAACACCGAGGAATGAACCTCGGAAATGACTCTGCTGGTCCACTTATCAGGCACAAACAGTCTGTCAGGTGGACAAGAATCAGGCCTATCAGCCTGAAATCTCTGCAACACACGTCGCAGATCAGGAGAAATAGCTGACAAGATAATACCATCCTTAAGAATACCAACAGGTTCAGCGACTCCAGGAGCATCAGGCACAAAGCTCCTGGAAAGAGCATCGGCCTTCACATTCTTTGAACCTGGTAAATACGAGACAACAAAGTCAAATCGGGAGAAAAACAATGACCAGCGGGCCTGTCTAGGATTCAGGCGTTTAGCAGACTCGAGATACATCAGATTTTTGTGATCAGTCAAGACCACCACACGATGCTTAGCACTAGTGTTGAGCGATACCGTCCGATACTTGAAAGTATCGGTATCGGAAAGTATCGGCCGATACCGGCAAAGTATCGGATCCAATCCGATACCGATACCCGATACCAATACAAGTCAATGGGACTCAAGTATCGGACGGTATCCTGATGGTTCCCAGGGTCTGAAGGAGAGGAAACTCTCCTTCAGGCCCTGGGAACCATATTAATGTGTAAAATAAAGAATTAAAATAAAAAATATCGCTATACTCACCTGTCCGACGCAGCCGGGACCTCAGCGAGGGAACCGGCAGCGTTGTTTGTTTAAAATTCGCGCTTTTACTTGGTTACGTGAAGTCCCGGCTTGTGATTGGTCAGGGCGGCCATGTTGCCGGGACGCGGACCAATCACAGCAAGCCGTGACGAAATTACGTCACGGCTTGCTGTGATTGGTCCGCGTCCCGGCAACATGGCCGCCATTAACCAATCACAAGCCGTGACGTCACGGGAGGCTGGACATGCGCGTATTTTGAAAAGCGCGCGTGTCCAGCCTCCAGTGACGTCCCGGCTTATGATTGGTCACGGCGCCATGTTGCCGGGACGCGGACCAATCACAGCAAGCCGTGACGAAATTACGTCACGGCTTGCTGTGATTGGTCCGCGTCCCGGCAACATGGCCGCCATTAACCAATCACAAGCCGTGACGTCACGGGAGGCTGGACATGCGCGTATTTTGAAAAGCGCGCGTGTCCAGCCTCCAGTGACGTCCCGGCTTGTGATTGGTTAATGGCGGCCATGTTGCCGGGACGTCACTGGAGGCTGGACACACGCGCTTTTCAAAATACGCGCATGTCCAGCCTCCCGTGAAGTCACGGCTTGTGATTGGTTAATGGCGGCCATGTTGCCGGGACGTCACTGGAGGCTGGACACGCGCGCTTTTCAAAATACGCGCATGTCCAGCCTCCCGTGACGTCACGGCTTGTGATTGGTTAATGGCGGCCATGTTGCCGGGACGCGGACCAATCACAGCAAGCCGTGACGTAATTTCGTCACGGCTTGCTGTGATTGGTCCGCGTCCCGGCAACATGGCCGCCCTGACCAATCACAAGCCGGGACTTCACGTAACCAAGTAAAAGCGCGAAATTTAAACAAACAACGCTGCCGGTTCCCTCGCTGAGGTCCAGGCTGCGTCGGACAGGTGAGTATAGCGATATTTTTTATTTTAATTCTCTTTTTTACACATTATTACATTAATGTTGTTGCGATACCCGATACCCGATACCACAAAAGTATCGGATCTCGGTATCGGAAATTCCGATACAGCAAGTATCGGCCGATACCCGATACTTGCAGTATCGGAATGCTCAACACTACTTAGCACCCTCGAGCCAATGACGCCACTCCTCAAATGCCCATTTCATGGCCAACAACTCCCGATTGCCCACATCATAATTTCGCTCCGCAGGCGAAAACTTCCTAGAGAAAAAGGCGCAAGGTCTCATAACAGAGCAACCAGGGCCTCTCTGCGACAAAACGGCCCCTGCTCCAATCTCTGAAGCATCCACCTCAACTTGAAAGGGAAGCGAGACATCAGGCTGGCACAAAACAGGCGCCGAAGTAAACCGACGTTTCAACTCCTGGAAAGCCTCCACGGCAGCAGGAGCCCAATTAACCACATCGGAGCCCTTCTTGGTCATATCCGTCAAAGGTTTCACAATGCTAGAAAAGTTAGCGATAAAACGACGGTAGAAGTTAGCGAAACCCAAGAACTTCTGAAGACTCTTAACTGACGAGGGCTGAGTCCAATCAAGAATAGCTCAGACCTTGACTGGGTCCATCTCCACAGCAGAAGGGGAAAAAATGAACCCCAAAAAGGGAACCTTCTGTACACCAAAAAGACACTTTGAGCCCTTGACAAACAAAGAATTTTCACGCAAAATTTTAAAGACCATCCTGACCTGCTCCACATGCGAGTCCCAATTATCAGAAAAAAACAGAATATCATCCAGATAAACGATCAGAAATTTATCCAGATAGTTCCGGAAAATGTCATGCATAAAGGACTGAAAAACTGAAGGGGCATTAGAGAGCCCAAAAGGCATCACCAAGTACTCAAAATGACCTTCGGGCGTATTGAATGCGGTTTTCCATTCATCCCCTTGCTTAATGCGCACAAGGTTGTACGCACCACGAAGGTCTATCTTGGTAAACCACTTGGCACCTTTAATCCGGGCAAACAAGTCAGACAACAGCGGCAAAGGATACTGAAATTTGACAGTGATCTTATTTAAAAGCCGATAGTCAATACAAGGCCTCAAAGATCCGTCCTTTTTAGCCACAAAAAAGAATCCCGCACCAAGAGGGGAAGAAGACGGACGGATGTGTCCTTTCTCCAGAGACTCCTTGATATATGAACGCATAGCGGTATGTTCAGGTATCGACAGATTAAACAGTCTTCCCTTAGGAAATTTACTGCCTGGAATCAAATCTATTGCACAGTCACATTCCCTATGAGGAGGCAATGCACTGGACCTGGACTCGCTAAAGACATCCTGATAATCAGACAAGTACTCCGGAACTTCCGAAGGCGTAGAAGAAGCAATAGACACAGGCAGGGAATTCTCATGAATACCACGACAGCCCCAACTAGACACTGACATAGCCTTCCAGTCAAGGACTGGATTATGGGTCTGTAACCATGGCAGCCCCAAAACAACCAAATCATGCATCTTATGTAGAACGAGAAAACGTATCACCTCGCGGTGTTCAGGAGTCATGCACATGGTAACCTGTGTCCAATACTGCGGCTTATTTTCTGCCAATGGCGTAGCATCAATACCCCTAAGAGGGATAGGATTTTCTAATGGTTCAAGAATAAAACCACAGCGCTTAGCAAATGAGAGATCCATAAGACTCAGGGCAGCACCCGAATCTACAAACGCCATGACAGGATAAGATGACAGTGAGCAAATCAAAGTTACAGACAGAATAAACTTAGGATGCAAATTACCAACGGTGACAGGACTAACAACCTTAGATATACGTTTAGAGCATGCTGAGATAACATGTGTAGAATCACCACAGTAGTAGCACAAGCCATTCCGGCGTCTATGAATTTTCCTCTCATTTCTAGTCAGGATTCTATCACATTGCATCAAATCAGGTGTCCGTTCAGACAACACCATGAGGGAATTTGCGGTTTTTCTATCACATTGCATCACATCAGGTGTCTGTTCAGACAACAACATGAGGGAATTTGCGGTTTTGCGCTCCCGCAACCGCCGGTCAATTTGAATAGCCAGGGACATGGTATCATTCAGACCTGTGGGAATGGGAAAACCCACCATAACATTCTTAATGGCCTCAGAAAGGCCATTTCTAAAATTAGCGGCCAGTGCACACTCGTTCCAATGTGTCAGCACGGACCATTTACGAAATTTTTGGCAATACACCTCAGCCTCGTCTTGGCCCTGAGACATAGCCAGCAAGGCTTTCTCTGCCTGAATCTCAAGATTGGGTTCCTCATAAAGTAAACCGAGCGCCAGAAAAAACGCATCAATATCAGCCAATGCCGGATCTCCTGGCGCCAACGAAAAAGCCCAATCCTGAGGGTCACCCCGTAAGAATGAAATAACAATTTTTACTTGTTGAGCAGAGTCTCCAGACGAACAAGGTTTCAGGGACAAAAATAATTTACAATTATTCCTGAAATTCCTAAACTTAAATCGGTCTCCTGAAAACAGTTCAGGAATCGGAATCTTGGGTTCAGACCTAGGATTTCTGGTAACATAATCTTGTATACCCTGCACACGAGCGGCAAGCTGGTCCACACTTGTAATCAAGGTCTGGACATTCATGTCTGCAGCAAGCTTAAGCCACTCTGAGGTAAAGGGGAAAAGAAAAAAAAAATGAGAGAGGGAAAAAAAAAACTCAAAATTTTCTTTCTTATAATCCCACTTCTGCAATGCATTAAACATTTAATACTGGCCTGGCATACTGTTATGACCCCAGTGGACAGGGTCTCAGAGGAACGTGTAAGTCTGCAAGATACAAAAATCCAGCTCATAGGGCTGTGGTAACTGGGTTGACCAAATAGCTACTCCTAACGCCAACACTAGAAGTAGCCGGGGATCATGCCTACGGTGATCGCTAGATGACTCGCGCCAGCCGGAGAATCTAACTACCCCTAGGAGAAGAAAACAAAGACCTCTCTTGCCTCCAGAGAAAGGGACCCCAAAGCAAGATACAAGCCCCCCACAAATAATAACGGTGAGGTAAGAGGAAATGACAAACACAGAAATGAACCAGGTTCAGCAAAGAGAGGCCAGCTTACTAATAGCAGAATATAGCAAGATAACTTATCTGGTCAACAAAAACCCTATAAAAATCCACGCTGGAGATTCAAGAACCCCCGAACCGTCTAACGGTCCGGGGGGAGAACACCAGCCCCCTAGAGCTTCCAGCAAAGGTCAGGATACAGATAGGAACAAGCTGGACAAAAATACCAAACAAAACAAAAGCAAAAAGCAAAGAAGCAGACTTAGCTTGAAAAACAGGAACCAGGATCAGAGGACAAGAGCACAACAGATTAGCTCTGATTTCAACGATGCCAGGCATTGAACTGAAGGTCCAGGGAGCTTATATAGCAACGCCCCTGAACTAACGGCCCAGGTGAGGATATAGGAAAAGACAGACGCTCCAGAGTCAAATCACTAATGACCACTAGAGGGAGCAAAAAGCAAAATCACAACAGTGCTGACTACTGGGTTGCCACTCTGTTAGATCCATGGTACAAAATTAAATTTAGCCAGATGATTCCCCCCCCCCCCCCGGAAAAGGGATGCCCGCATGCTGGAGCATCAAAATATGCTTGTAGACAATCTTAGGGGTGGCTTTCCCCAAGACTGCAGTAAGGCAGTGAAGGTAAATCACAGTTGTAGATGTACAACCCGGAAACGTCAAGGCGCCATAGCCAAAACATTAGCAGCAGCAAAGTAAGTGGCATAAGCAATTTCTGTGAGTCATTTAACACATATTTTAGACCAGCCCGTGCACTAGCAGAACAGAGTGCAAGTCTGTCATGTTGTGAACGACTGGAGAGGATGGTGCAGGAGTATCTGGAGCTCAATATGAATGACATCAGGGGTTATTTGGAGCCTTTCACAGTTTGGTCTTCAAAAAGAAGAGTTGCCTGATCTCGCCTGTCATGCCTTGGAGGTTTTGTCATGCCCGACAGCAAGCATGTTCTTAGAATGTGTCTTCAGCGCTGTTACTGAAGGATATGTGCATCTGGATGTCTCCTCCAAGTGTAGACAGCATAACTTTAATTAATATGGGTTTCATAGCACCATTATAATATTTCTACTATGAGGAAATTGGTGCCACTTTAGTGGTGTGTACAATTATTTTTTTAAATCTGGAAACTCCAAGTTGGGTCTTCATCTAGTGGGTTGTCTGTAGTGGAAGCGGTCTCAGAGCACCATTATACAATTTCTACTCTGGGGAATTTTAGTGGTGTGTGCCAATATTGTTTTTGAAAAGTGGAGACTCCAAGTTGGATCCTATCTGTTAGGTTGCCTCTAGTGGAAGGGGCCTCAGAGCATCAGGCCTACACCTGTCACTCATCCACCTCTTACTGATCAATTTGCAAGCCAGAGATGCTGGGCCAGGCCCTGTCCCATCTATGCATGCTGTGCCATTATCACATTTCTACTGTGGATCAATTGATGACACTTTTCCTGGTGTCTGTCCCTCATTTTTGGAAATATTTTGACTCCAAGTTTGGTCTCCTTCATATGTGTTGACTATAGCAGTAGTGCTCCCAGACCGGTAGGTCTGCACTTCCTTTCAGTCAGCAACTGTGTTACTACCCTTAATTGTTTCTATCAACAATCTACAAAACTCATTTATGTGTCACCTGAGTGTAGCTGAGCAGAAAAGCAGTTTGAGCTGTTGCATAAGGTATCAGGGCTCCCAGCACAGCAGGCCTACACCAGTCCCTCACCCACCTCCCAATTTTAGCTTAAATTCAAAGCTATAAATGCTGGCACAGATCCTGTATCATGCCTGAATTTGGCAGGGCTTTCTGAGCACCAGGCCTACATCTGTCTCTCATCCACCTGTTACTGATCAATGATTTAGGCCCTGTCCCAGGTGTTGTACCATGCATCCATGCTGTGCAATTATATTATTTGTACTCTGGGTCAATTATTACCACTTTTCCTGTTGTCTTCCCCTAATTTGAGCTATTTTGGCAGCTTTTGGGCCCCCTTAAGGTGTTGTCTGTGCATTTGGTTTTGCCTCCTATTGAGTTTATTGGGGTTTGGATTAGTTTGGCGCACTGTTTGGTAAACTGATAGGCGAAAATGGGGAAATTCACCGATCTGAGTCTAACCAAACATTAAAAGATTCAATGATCTCTAGTCTGCACCACTGCCCATGTCCCAAATATTCTCCTTCCTTTTCTGTCCCATTGCTTTGTAAAATATTCTGTCTGGTTGAAACATAACATATTGGAAGAGGGAGCAAAGTGACTGGCTTGGGAAACTGGCCAAAGACTGGTAACTAGGGTTGAGCGAAACGGGTTGTTCATTTTCAAAAGTCGCCGACTTTTGGCTAAGTCGGCGTCTCATGAAACCCGATCCGACCCCTGTGCTTGTCGGCCATGCGGTACGCGACTTTCGCGCCAAAGTCGCGTTTCAATGACGCGAAAAGCGCCATTTCTCAGCCAATGAAGGTGAACGCAGAGTGTGGGCAGCGTGATGACATAGGTCCTGGTCCCCACCATCTTAGAGAAGGGCATTGCAGTGATTGGCTTGCTGTCTGCGGCGTCACAGGGGCTATAAAGGGGCGTTCCCGCCGACCGCCATCTTACTGCTGCTGATCTGAGCTTAGGGAGAGGTTGCTGCCGCTTCGTCAGAAGCAGGGAGAGCGTTAGGCAGGGTCCACTAACCACCAAACCGCTTGTGCTGTAGCGATTTCCACTGTCCAACACCACCTTCGGTGTGCAGGGACACTGGAAGCTACATTTTTTTTTTTTCTCTCAGCGCTGTAGCTCATTGGGCTGCCCTAGAAGGCTCCGTGATAGCTGTATTGCTGTGTGTATGCCACTGTGCAAACCAACTGCTTTTTTCAAAGCACATATCCTCTTGTTCCTTCCTTTCTGCACAGCTATCTTTTTTGTTTGTCCACACTTTTTATTTAATTTGTGCATCAGTCCACTCCTATTGCTGCCTGCCATACCTGGCTTTCATTACTGCAGGGAGATAGTAATTGTAGGACAGTCCCTGTTTTTTTTTTTTTTGTGGAAGATTAACCCCTTCACCCCCAAGGGTGGTTTGCACGTTAATGACCGGGACAATTTTTACAATTCTGACCACTGTCCCTTTATGAGGCTATAACTCTGGAACGCTTTGACGGATCTTGGCGATTCTGACATTGTTTTCTCGTGACATATTGTACTTCATGTTAGTGGTAAAATTTATTCGATATAACTTGCATTTATTTGTGAAAAAAACGAATATTTGGCGAAAATTTTGAAAATTTCGCAATTTTCCAACTTTGAATTTTTATGCCCTTAAATCACAGACATATGTCACGCAAAATACTTAATAAGTAACATTTCCCACATGTCTACTTTACATCAGTACAATTTTGGAACCAAAATTTTTTTTTGTGACGGAGTTATAAGGGTTAAAAGTTAACCAGCAATTTCTCATTTTTACAACACCATTTTTTTTTAGGGACCACATCTCATTTGAAGTCATTTTGAGGGGTCTATATGATAGAAAATACTCAAGTGTGACACCATTCTAAAAACTGCACCCCTCAAGGTGCTCAAAACCACATTCAAGAAGTTTATTAACCCTTCAGGTGTTTCACAGGAATTTTTTGAATGTTTAAATAAAAATGAGCATTTAACTTTTTTTCACACACAATTTATTTCAGCTCCAATTTGTTTTATTTTACCAAGGGTAACAGGAGAAAATGGACCCCCAAAGTTGTTGTACAATTTGTCCTGAGTACGCTGATACCCCATATGTGAGGGTAAACCACTGTTTGGGCGTATGGCAGAGCTCGGAAGGAAAGGAGCGCCATTTGACTTTTCAATGCAAAATTGACTGGAATTGAGATGGGACGCCATGTTGCGTTTGGAGAGCCCCTGATGTGCCTAAACACTGAAACCCCCTACAAGTGACACCATTTTGGAAAGTAGACCCCCTAAGGAACTTATCTTGATGTGTGGTGAGCACTTTGACCCACCAAGTGCTTCACAGAAGTTTATAATGCAGAGCCGTAAAAATAAAAAATCATATTTTTTCACAAAAATGATCTTTTTGCCCCCAATTTTTTATTTTCCCAAGGGTAAGAGAAGAAATTGGACCCCAAAAAATGTTGTGCAATTTGTCCTGAGTACGATGATACCCCATATGTGGGTGTAAACCATTGTTTGGGCGCATGGCAGAGCTTGGAAGGGAAGGAGCGCCATTTGACTTTTCAATGCAAAATTGACTGGAATTGAGATGGGACGCCATGTTGCGTTTGGAGAGCCCCTGATGTGCCTAAACATTGAAACTCCCTACAAGTGACACCATTTTGGAAAGTAGACCCCCTAAGGAACTTATCTAGATGTGTGGTGAGCACTTTGACCCACCAAGTGCTTCACAGAAGTTTATAATGCAGAGCCGTAAAAATAAAAAATCATATTTTTTCACAAAAATGATCTTTTCGCCCCCAATTTTTTATTTTCCCAAGGGTAAGAGAAGAAATTGGACCCCAAAAAATGTTGTGCAATTTGTCCTGAGTACGCTGATACCCCATATGTGGGTGTAAACCATTGTTTGGGCGCATGGCAGAGCTTGGAAGGGAAGGAGCGCCATTTGACTTTTCAATGCAAAATTGACTGGAATTGAGATGGGACGCCATGTTGCGTTTGGAGAGCCCCTGATGTGCCTAAACATTGAAACTCCCTACAAGTGACACCATTTTGGAAAGTAGACCCCCTAAGGAACTTATCTAGATGTGTTTTGAGAGCTTTGAACCCCCAAGTGTTTCACTACAGATTATAACGCAGAGCCGTGAAAATAATTTTTATTTTTTTTCTCAAAAATGATTTTTTAGCACCCAGCTTTGTATTTTTACAAGGGTAACAGAATAAATTGGACCCCAAAATTTGTTTTCCAATTTGTCCTGAGTACGCTGATACCCCATATGTGGGGGGGAACCACTGTTTGGGCGCATGACAGAGCTCGGAAGGGAAGGAGCGCCATTTGGAATGCAGACTTAAATGGATTGGTCAGCAGCCGTCACGTTGCATTTGCAGAGCCCCTGATGTACCCAAACAGTACAAACCCCCCACAAGTGACCCCATATTGGAAACTAGACCTCCCAAAGAACTTATCTAGATGTGTTTTGAGAACTTTGAACCCCCAAGTGTTTCACTAAAGTTTATAGCGCAAAGCCGTGAAAATAAAAATTCTTTTTTTTTTTCACAAAAATGATTTTTTAGCCCCCAGTTTTGTATTTTCACAAGGGTAACAGGATAAATTAGACCCCAAAAGTTGTTGTCCAATTTGTCCTGAGTACGCTGATACCCCATATGTGGGGGGGAACCACTGTTTGGGTGCATGACAGAGCTCGGAAGGGAAGGAGCGCCATTTGGAATGCAGCCTTAAATGGATTGGTCTGCAGGCGTCACGTTGCATTTGCAGAGCCCCTGATGTACCCAAACAGTACAAACCCCCCACAAGTGACCCCATATTGGAAACTAGACCTCCCAAGGAACTTATCTAGATGTGTTGTGAGAACTTTGAACCCCCAAGTGTTTCACTACAGTTTATAACGCAGAGCCGTGAAAATAAAACATCTTTTTTTTCCCACAAAAATGATTTTTAGCCCCCCAAATTTTTATTTTCCTAAGGATAACAAGAGAACTTGGACCCCAGAAGTTGTTGTTCAATTTGTCCCGAGTACGCTGATAACACATATGTTGGGGTAAACCCCTTTTTGGGCGCACGGGAGAGCTCGGAAGGGAAGGAGCACTGTTTTACTTTTTCAACGCAGAATTGGCTGGAATTGAGATTGGACGCCATGTCGCGCTTGTAGAGCCCCTGATGTGCCTGGACAGTGGAAACTCCCCAATTCTACCTGAAACCCTAACCCAAACACACCCCTAACCCTAATCCCAACGGTAACCCTAACCACACCCCTAGCCCTGACACACCCATAATTCTAATCCCAACCCTAATCCAAACGTAAATGTAATCCAAACCCTAACCCTAACTTTAGCCCCAACCCTAACTTTAGCCCCAACCCTAACTTTACCTCCAACCCTAGCCCTAACCCTAACCCTACCCTTAACCCTAACCCTAAACGTGACTGAAATACGTGGCACTGAAATACGTGGCACTGAAATACGTGGCACTGAAATACGTGGCACTGAAATACGTGGCACTGAAATACGTGGCACTGAAATACGTGATACGTGGCACTTAAATACGTGGCACTGAAACACGTGGCACTGAAATACGTGATACGTGGCACTGAAATACGTGGCACTGAAATACGTGGCACTGAAATACGTGGCACTGAAATACGTGGCACTGAAATACGTGGCACTGAAATACGTGGCACTGAAATACGTGGCACTGAAATATGTGATACGTGGCACTGAAATACGTGGCACTGAAATACGTGGCACTGAAATACGTGGCACTGAAATACGTGGCACTGAAATACGTGGCACTGAAATACGTGGCACTGAAATACGTGGCACTGAAATACGTGGCACTGAAATACGTGATACGTGGCACTGAAATACGTGGCACTGAAATACGTGGCACTGAAATACGTGATACGTGGCACTTAAATACGTGGCACTGAAACACGTGGCACTGAAATACGTGATACGTGGCACTGAAATACGTGGCACTGAAATACGTGGCACTGAAATACGTGGCACTGAAATACGTGATACGTGGCACTGAAATACGTGGCACTGAAATACGTGATACGTGGCACTGAAATACGTGGCACTGAAATACGTGATACGTGGCACTGAAATACGTGGCACTGAAATACGTGGCACTGAAATACGTGGCACTGAAATACGTGGCACTGAAATACGTGGTACTGAAATATGTGGCACTGAAATACGTGATACGTGGCACTGAAATACGTGATACGTGGCACTGAAATATGTGATACGTGGCACTGAAATACGTGGCACTGAAACACGTGGCACTGAAATACGTGGCACTGAAATACGTGGCACTGAAATACGTGGCACTATGACTGTCAGAAAATGTTCATTAAACGGTTAGGGGTGAGGTTAGGGGTAGAGTTAGGGTTAGGGTTTGGATCCCTTTATCACCTTGATGGTGGTGGGTGGCTTTTCAGTGTGTTTAAATGCATGCGTTTTTAAAGCAAACAAACGCATGTGCTTAAAAACGCAAGAAAATACTGCAGGTTGTATTTCTGAAAATGAACGCATGCAGAAAAAAAACGCATGCGTTTGAAAACGCGACCAAACGCGTACAAAAAAACCGCATGCGTTTTCAATGTTAAATATAGGGAAAAAACGCATGCGTTTTTTTGTGCAAAAAACGCTGCAGACAAAAACGCAAGTGTGAAACCAGCGACGCTTTTTATAGCAAAAAAGTTTTTGCGTCTCCACATTTTGAGACCTATAATTTTTCCACATTTTGCTCCACAGAGTCATGTGAGGTCTTGTTTTTTGCGGGACGAGTTGACTTTTTTATTGGTAACATTTTCGGACACGTGACCATTTTTGATCGCTTTTTATTCCGATTTTTGTGAGGCAGAATGACCAAAAACCAGCTATTCATGAATTTCTTTTGGGGGAGGCGTTTATACCGTTCCGCGTTTGGTTAAATTGATAAAGCAGTTTTATTCTTCGGGTCAGTACGATTACAGCGATATCTCATTTATATCATTTTTTTATGTTTTGGCGCTTTTATACGATAAAAACTAAAATATAGAAAAAATAATTATTTTCGTATCGCTTTATTCTCAGGACTATAACTTTTTTATTTTTTTGCTGATAATGTTGTATGGCGGCTTGTTTTTTGCGGGACAAGATGACGTTTTCAGCGGTACCATGGATATTTATATCAGTCTTTTTGATCGCGTGTTATTCCACTTTTTGTTCGGCGGTATGGTAATAAAGCGTTGTTTTTTGCCTCGTTTTTTTTTTTTTTTTCTTACGGTGTTTACTGAAGGGGTTAACTAGTGGGGCAGTTTTATAGGTTGGGTCGTTACGGACGCGGCGATACTAAATATGTGTACTTTTATAGTTTTGTTTTTTTTATTTAGATAAAGAAATGTATTTATGGGAATAATATATTTTTTTTTATTATTATTTATTTAGGATTTTTTTTTTTTTTTTTTTTACACATGTGGAAAAATTTTTTTTTAACTTTTTTACTTTGTCCCAGGGGGGGACATCACAGATCATTGATCTGGCAGTGTGCACAGCACTCTGCCAGATCGACGATCTGCTGTGCAGGGCTGCAGGCTTACCAAGTGTCTGCTCTGAGCAGACACTCGGTAAGCCACCTCCTTCCCTGCAGGACCCGGATGCCGCGGCCATCTTGGATCCGGGACCTGCAGCCAGGAAGGAGGTAGGAGACCCTCGCAGCAACGCGATCACATCGCGTTGCTCCGGGGGTCTCAGGGAAGCCCGCAGGGAGCCCCCTCCCTGCGCGATGCTTCCCTATACCGCCGGTACACTGCGATCATGTTTGATCGCGGTGTGCCGGGGGTTAATGTGCCGGGGGCGGTCCGTGACCGCTCCTGGCACATAGTGCCGGATGTCAGCTGCGATATGCAGCTGACACCCGGCCGCGATCGGCCGCGCTCCCCCCGTGAGCGCCGCTGATCGGTGATGACGTACTATCCCGTCGGCGGTCATACGGGCCCACCCCACCTCGACGGGATAGTACGTCAAATGTCGGGAAGGGGTTAAGATTGGCATTTCTGCTACAGTGCCATCCCTGTGTGTGCCATCTCTCACTGAGTGGGCCATAGAAAGCCTATTTATTTTTTTTCTTGATTTGTGTTCTAAAATCTACCTCAACACAAAAACACTACATCAATCAGTGGGAGAAAAATATTGGCCTCAGTCAGGGCTTGTGTGCCACTCCTGTGTGTGCCATCTCTCATTCAGTGGGCCATACAAAGCCTATTTATTTTTTTGTTTTTTTTAATATTATTGGGTTTCTAAAGTCTCCGTAAAAAAAAAAAATACATAAAAAAACAGTGGGAGAGTAATATTGCCCTTTCAGCTTGTGTGCCAGTCTTGACTCCTGGGTGTGCCACCTCTCTCTCTCTAATTGTGGGCCATAGAAAGCCTATTTATTTTTTTGCTTTTTTTAATATTATTTGGTTTCTAAAGTCTCCCTGAAAAAAAAAAATACATAAAAAAACAGTGGGAGAGTAATATTGCCCTTTCAGCTTGTGTGCCAGTCTTGACTCCTGGGTGTGCCACCTCTCTCTCTCTAATTGTGGGCCATAGAAAGCCTATTTATTTTTTTGCTTTGTTTAATATTATTTGGTTTCTAAAGTCTCCCTGAAAAAAAAAAATACATAAAAAAACAGTGGGAGAGTAATATTGCCCTTTCAGCTTGTGTGCCAGTCTTGACTCCTGGGTGTGCCACCTCTCTCTCTGTAATTGTGGGCCATAGAAAGCCTATTTATTTTTTTGCTTTTATTAATATTATTTGGTTTCTAAAGTCTCCCTGAAAAAAAAATACATAAAAAAACAGTGGGAGAGTAATATTGCCCTTTCAGCTTGTGTGCCAGTCTTGACTCCTGGGTGTGCCACCTCTCTCTCTCTAATTGTGGGCCATAGAAAGCCTATTTATTTTTTTGCTTTGTTTAATATTATTTGGTTTCTAAAGTCTCCCTGAAAAAAAAAAATACATAAAAAAACAGTGGGAGAGTAATATTGCCCTTTCAGCTTGTGTGCCAGTCTTGACTCCTGGGTGTGCCACCTCTCTCTAATTGTGGGCCATAGAAAGCCTATTTATTTTTTTGCTTTGTTTAATATTATTTGGTTTCTAAAGTCTCCCTGAAAAAAAAAAATACATAAAAAAACAGTGGGAGAGTAATATTGCCCTTTCAGCTTGTGTGCCAGTCTTGACTCCTGGGTGTGCCACCTCTCTCTCTCTAATTGTGGGCCATAGAAAGCCTATTTATTTTTTTGCTTTGTTTAATATTATTTGGTTTCTAAAGTCTCCCTGAAAAAAAAAAAAAAACATAAAAAAACAGTGGGAGATTAATATTTCCCTTTCAGCTTGTGTGCCAGTCTTGACTCCTGGGTGTGCCACCTCTCTCTAATTGTGGGCCATAGAAAGCCTATTTATTGTTTTGCTTTTTTTAATATTATTTGGTTTCTAAAGTCTCCCTGAAAAAAAAAATACATAAAAAAACAGTGGGAGAGTAATATTGCCCTTTCAGCTTGTGTGCCAGTCTTGACTCCTGGGTGTGCCACCTCTCTCTCTCTAATTGTGGGCCATAGAAAGCCTATTTATTTTTTTGCTTTGTTTAATATTATTTGGTTTCTAAAGTCTCCCTGAAAAAAAAATACATAAAAAAACAGTGGGAGAGTAATATTGCCCTTTCAGCTTGTGTGCCAGTCTTGACTCCTGGGTGTGCCACCTCTCTCTCTCTAATTGTGGGCCATAGAAAGCCTCTTTATTTTTTTGCTTTTTTTAATATTATTTGGTTTCTAAAGTCTCCCTGAAAAAAAAAAATACATAAAAAAACAGTGGGAGAGTAATATTGCCCTTTCAGCTTGTGTGCCAGTCTTGACTCCTGGGTGTGCCACCTCTCTCTCTCTAATTGTGGGCCATAGAAAGGCTATTTTATTTATTTTTTTTTTTATTAGTATTTGGTTTCTAAATTGTCCCTGAAAAAAACATTTTATCTTATTTGGTTTCTAAAGTCTCCCTGAGAAAAAAAAAAAAAAAATTAGGTGGGAGAATAATATTGACATTAGTGCTTGAGTGACAGTCCTGCGTGTGTGTCATCTCTGTGATTTTGTGCCACAGAAAACAGAGTGTGTAACATTGTGCCTGATTTTCCTTGTGGTCTCACCAACCTGTTAAGGGATATAGAAATCATACTGAAGTTATAGCTCACCGTGTAAGTTGTTTGACAGCAACAAATAAAGTTACTTTGGTTAATTTTTTAAAACAATGAGGAAGTCTGGTGCAAGAGGTCGTGGCCGTGGGCGTTCATTGTCAGCTGGTAATGATGGTAGTGGTAGTGGAGCATCAGGTGGTCGTGGGGATAAAAATATTCCACCTAAGTCTGGAGCTGTGGAGCCAGTTTCGTCGTCTGGCTACACAAGGCCTCGAACGCTCTCTTTTCTGGGAGTAGGAAAAACACTATTAAAGCCGGAGCAGCAACAGCAAGTTTTGGCTTACATTGCAGACTCAGCCTCTAGCTCTTTTGCCTCCTCTTCTGAAACTGGTAAATGTAAAAGCAGCGCGTCGCTTGTGGATGTTCACGGTCAGGGACAAGTCGCTTCCTTGTCCTCCTCAGCAAAAACTACAACAAGAGAGAAGGATGCAGCAGGCGACACAACGGGTCACTCCATGGAGCTCTTTACACATACCGTCCCTGGCTTAGAAAGTGAAACACTTAACAGGCCATGCCCATTACAAGTAGATTCTGACATGGAGTGCACTGATGCACAGCCACAGCCAGAGTACTATGCTGCTCCTTTGACTCAGACCACCACATTGCCCTCTCAGGGTACAGATCCACAATCAGACCCTGATGAGACTATGTTGCCCCGCCACGAACGCTATACCACAGACCGACACAGTGACACAGACGAAGTTGCACACGAGCTCGAAGAGGAGGTAATAGATGACCCGGTTGTTGACCCCGATTGGCAGCCATTGAGGGAACAGGGTGCAGGCAGCAGTAGTTCAGAAGCAGAGGTGGAGGAGGGGCCGCAGCAGGCATCAACATCGCAACAGGTTCCATCTGCCGGGCCCCTATCTGGCCCAAAACGCGTGTCAAAGCCAAAACCTGTTGGAGCACAGCGTTGCCATCCGGTTAAAGCTCAGTCTGCAATCCCTGAAAAGGGATCCGATGCTAGGAAGAGTGCAGTCTGGCATTTTTTTAAACAACATCCAATTGATCAGCGCAAAGTCATCTGTCAAAAATGTTCTACTAGCTTAAGCAGAGGTCAGAATCTGAAAAGTCTCAATACTAGTTGCATGCATAGACACTTAACCACCATGCATTTTCAAGCCTGGACTAACTACCAAACGTCCCTTAAGGTTGTAGCACCCTCGGCCAATGAAGCTAGTCATCAACGCAACATCCCTTCCGTCACTGTAAGGCCACCATTTTCCGCACCACCGGCAGTATCTGTGCAGGTTTCTTTGCCAGCCAAAAGCAGTCAGGGTCAGGGAATCACCAGTTTTGTAGGCGGAAATATTGCATCTAGGGCACCGGCGGAAACAATACCGTCTCCAACCGTCTCTCAGTCTGCCATGTCCACCGGCACACCCGCAAGTTCCACGATCTCCATCTCTCCAGTTCAGCTCACACTACATGAGACTCTGGTTAGAAAAAGGAAGTACTTATCCTCGCATCCGCGTACACAGGGTTTTAACGCCCACATAGCTAGACTAATCTCGTTAGAGATGATGCCCTACCGGTTAGTTGAAAGCGAAGCTTTCAAAGCCCTGATGGAGTACGCTGAACCCCGATACGAGCTACCCAGTCGACACTTTTTTTCCAGAAAAGCCATCCCAGCCCTGCACCAGCATGTTAAACAGTGCATCGTCCATGCACTCAGGCAATCTGTGAGTACAAAGGTGCACCTGACTACAGATGCATGGACCAGTAGGCATGGCCAGGGACGTTATGTTTCCATCACGGCACACTGGGTGAATGTGGTGGATGCAGGGTCCACAGGGGACATCAATTTCGGGACAGTTGTGCCTAGCCCACGGTCTAGGAAACAGTTGGCTGTAGGCGTTCGCACCCCCTCCTCCTCCTCCTCCTCGTCCTCCTGCAGAAGCTACAGCTCTTCCACAGACCGCAGTCGGCCAACCACTCCATCGGCAGATGACACTGTTGCACACCAGTTGTCCCATTATGGGCCAGCTACTGGCAAGCGTCAGCAGGCTGTATTGGCTATGAAGTGTTTGGGCGACAACAGACACACCGCGGAAGTTCTGTCCGAGTTCTTGCAACAAGAAATGCAGTCGTGGCTGGGCACAGTAGATCTTGAGGCAGGCAAGGTAGTTAGTGATAACGGAAGGAATTTCATGGCTGCCATCTCCCTTTCCCAACTGAAACACATTCCTTGCCTGGCTCACACCTTAAACCTGGTGGTGCAGTGCTTATTGAAAACTTATCCTGGGTTCTCCGACCTGCTCCTCAAAGTGCGTGGACTTTGCTCACATATCCGACGTTCGCCTGTACACGCCAGCCGTATGCAGACCTATCAGCGGTCTTTGAACCTTCCCCAGCATCGCCTAATCATAGACGTTGCAACAAGGTGGAACTCAACACTGCACATGCTTCAGAGACTGTGCCAACAGAGGCGGGCTGTTATGTTTTTGTGGGAGGATACACATACACGGGCAGGCAGTAGGATGGCAGACATGGAGTTGTCAGGTGTGCAGTGGTCGAAGATACAAGACATGTGTCAAGTCCTTCAGTGTTTTGAGGAATGCACACGGCTGGTTAGTGCAGACAACGCCATAATAAGCATGAGCATCCCCCTAATGCGTCTGCTGATGCAAAGTTTGACGCACATAAAGGAGCAGGCGTCTGCACCAGAGGAAGAGGAAAGCCTTGATGACAGTCAGCCATTGTCTGGTCAGGGCAGTGTACAGGACGAGGTAGCGGGCGAAGAGGAGGTGGAGGACGAGGAGGATGATGGGGATGAGTATATTTTTAATGCGGAACCTTTCCCGGGGGCACTGGAAATTGGTTGCGTGTCAAGGCCGGGTTCTGGTTTTTTGAGGGACACAAGTGACGTAGATTTGCCTGCAACTGCCCCTCACCCAATCACAACCGGAGATTTGACAACTGGAACTTTGGCCCACATGGCGGATTATGCCTTACGTATCCTAAAAAGGGACACACGCATAACGAAAATGATGAACGATGACGATTACTGGTTGGCCTGCCTCCTTGATCCACGCTATAAAGGCAAATTGCAAAATATTATGCCACATGAGAACTTGGAACTAATATTAGCAACCAAACAATCAACTCTTGTTGACCGTTTGCTTCAGGCATTCCCAGCACACAGCGCACGTGATCGTTCTCACACGAGCTCAAGGGGGCAACAGACTAGGAGTGTTAGGGGTGCACACATCAGAAGTGGCGTTGGACAGAGGGGTTTTCTGACCAGGTTGTGGAGTGATTTTGCTATGACCGCAGACAGGACAGGTACTGCTGCATCAATTGAAAGTGACAGGAGACAACATTTGTCCAGTATGGTTACTAACTATTTTTCATCCCTTATCGATGTTCTCCCTCAACCGTCATTCCCATTTGATTACTGGGCATCAAAATTAGACACCTGGCCAGAATTGGCAGAATATGCATTGCAGGAGCTTGCTTGCCCGGCAGCAAGTGTCCTATCAGAAAGAGTATTCAGTGCTGCAGGTTCAATATTAACCGAAAAAAGGACTCGTCTGGCTACCCAAAATGTTGACGATCTAACATTCATTAAAATGAACCACAACTGGATTTCGAAATCTTTTGCCCCACCTTGCCCGGCCGACACCTAGCTTTCCTATGAAAAGCTCTTGCCTGTGAATTACTTTTCTAATGTCTAATTTGCTGCAGCTGATTGTACAGCATACGACATGTTTACACCTCCCTAAATGGCCAAACTCCCCACACGGGGCCGTGGTATCACGACTTGGCGCAAGCACCCGTGAGACTGCTGTTTGTCTGAAGAGGTGGGTGTGCTCGCTTTTGGTTGACGGCATTGCTACTGGGTCCCTCATAGTACAATGTAGTGTCTCTGGCGGTGGTGGTGCGCACCCAACGTCAGACACACCGTTGTAACATGAGGGGCCCTGGGGCGGTCCCGCCGGCCTCAAGAGAGTTCCCCCCTCCCCCAGCTCAAACTGTTCTCTACCACGTGCAAAATTATGTCGCACAGCTCCACCAATCTTTAGTCTATTCGCTGACATCATTCAATGTCTGGCACTGACAATACAAATTTGTAGACATCTATGATGCAACTTAAAGTAGTCTGTGTCTGTGTCCTATATTGGCACCATTAAATAGTTACTGCCAAATTACTATGTCAGAAACTCAGCAGATGAGCCCACCCCTGTACCTAAGTATGCCACCTTTTTTTTTTTTTTGGTTGTTTTGCGAGACATTAACATCTATTTATATTTTGGGAGTACTGGGACAGACACTCCTTGCAATACTCCTCCACTGACCACCAAGCTGCCTGCCCGTGTATCCATGTTACCGATGTAAAACAGCCATGAGCCTATTGTTTGTTATTTTAGGCCTTTGATAGCCTGTCTGCGGTCCCTACTTTAAATACTCCTCCACTGACCACCAAGCTGCCTGTGTATCCATGTAACCGATGTAAAACTGCCATGAGCCTATTGTTTGTTATTTTAGGCCTTTGATAGCCTGTCTGCGGTCCCTACTTTAAATACTCCTCCACTGACCACCAAGCTGCCTGCCCGTGTATCCATGTAACCGATGTAAAACTGCCATAAGCCTATTGTTTGTTATTTTTAGGCCTTTGATAGCCTGTCTGCGGTCCCTACTTTAAATACTCATCCACTGACCACCAAGCTGCCTGCCCGTGTATCCATGTAACCGATGTAAAACTGCCATAAGCCTATTGTTTGTTATTTTTAGGCCTTTGATAGCCTGTCTGCGGTCCCTACTTTAAATACTCCTCCACTGACCACCAAGCTGCCTGCCCGTGTATCCATGTAACCGATGTAAAACTGCCATGAGCCTATTGTTTGTTATTTTAGGCCTTTGATAGCCTGTCTGCGGTCCCTACTTTAAATACTCCTCCACTGACCACCAAGCTGCCTGCCCGTGTATCCATGTAACCGATGTAAAACAGCCATGAGCCTATTGTTTGTTATTTTAGGCCTTTGATAGCCTGTCTGCGGTCCCTACTTTAAATACTCCTCCACTGACCACCAATCTGCCTGTGTATCCATGTAACCGATGTAAAACTGCCATGAGCCTATTGTTTGTTATTTTAGGCCTTTGATAGCCTGTCTGCGGTCCCTACTTTAAATACTCCTCCACTGACCACCAAGCTGCCTGTGTATCCATGTAACCGATGTAAAACTGCCATGAGCCTATTGTTTGTTATTTTAGGCCTTTGATAGCCTGTCTGTGGTCCCTACTTTAAATACTCCTCCACTGACCACCAAGCTGCCTGTGTATCCATGTAACCGATGTAAAACTGCCATGAGCCTATTGTTTGTTATTTTAGGCCTTTGATAGCCTGTCTGCGGTCCCTACTTTAAATACTCCTCCACTGACCACCAAGCTGCCTGCCCGTGTATCCATGTAACCGATGTAAAACAGCCATGAGCCTATTGTTTGTTATTTTAGGCCTTTGATAGCCTGTCTGCGGTCCCTACTTTAAATACTCCTCCACTGACCACCAAGCTGCCTGTGTATCCATGTAACCGATGTAAAACTGCCATGAGCCTATTGTTTGTTATTTTAGGCCTTTGATAGCCTGTCTGCGGTCCCTACTTTAAATACTCCTCCACTGACCACCAAGCTGCCTGCCCGTGTATCCATGTAACCGATGTAAAACTGCCATGAGCCTATTGTTTGTTATTTTAGGCCTTTGATAGCCTGTCTGCGGTCCCTACTTTAAATACTCCTCCACTGACCACCAAGCTGCCTGCCCGTGTATCCATGTAACCGATGTAAAACAGCCATGAGCCTATTGTTTGTTATTTTAGGCCTTTGATAGCCTGTCTGCGGTCCCTACTTTAAATACTCCTCCACTGACCACCAAGCTGCCTGTGTATCCATGTAACCGATGTAAAACTGCCATGAGCCTATTGTTTGTTATTTTAGGCCTTTGATAGCCTGTCTGCGGTCCCTACTTTAAATACTCCTCCACTGACCACCAAGCTGCCTGCCCGTGTATCCATGTAACCGATGTAAAACTGCCATGAGCCTATTGTTTGTTATTTTAGGCCTTTGATAGCCTGTCTGCGGTCCCTACTTTAAATACTCCTCCACTGACCACCAAGCTGCCTGCCCGTGTATCCATGTAACCGATGTAAAACTGCCATGAGCCTATTGTTTGTTATTTTAGGCCTTTGATAGCCTGTCTGCGGTCCCTACTTTAAATACTCCTCCACTGACCACCAAGCTGCCTGCCCGTGTATCCATGTAACCGATGTAAAACAGCCATGAGCCTATTGTTTGTTATTTTAGGCCTTTGATAGCCTGTCTGCAGTCCCTACTTTAAATACTCCTCCACTGACCACCAAGCTGCCTGTGTATCCATGTAACCGATGTAAAACTGCCATGAGCCTATTGTTTGTTATTTTAGGCCTTTGATAGCCTGTCTGCGGTCCCTACTTTAAATACTCCTCCACTGACCACCAAGCTGCCTGCCCGTGTATCCATGTAACCGATGTAAAACTGCCATGAGCCTATTGTTTGTTATTTTTAGGCCTTTGATAGCCTGTCTGCGGTCCCTACTTTAAATACTCCTCCACTGACCACCAAGCTGCCTGCCCGTGTATCCATGTAACCGATGTAAAACAGCCATGAGCCTATTGTTTGTTATTTTAGGCCTTTGATAGCCTGTCTGCGGTCCCTACTTTAAATACTCCTCCACTGACCACCAAGCTGCCTGTGTATCCATGTAACCGATGTAAAACTGCCATGAGCCTATTGTTTGTTATTTTAGGCCTTTGATAGCCTGTCTGCGGTCCCTACTTTAAATACTCCTCCACTGACCACCAAGCTGCCTGCCCGTGTATCCATGTAACCGATGTAAAACTGCCATGAGCCTATTGTTTGTTATTTTAGGCCTTTGATAGCCTGTCTGCGGTCCCTACTTTAAATACTCCTCCACTGACCACCAAGCTGCCTGCCCGTGTATCCATGTAACCGATGTAAAACAGCCATGAGCCTATTGTTTGTTATTTTAGGCCTTTGATAGCCTGTCTGCGGTCCCTACTTTAAATACTCCTCCACTGACCACCAAGCTGCCTGTGTATCCATGTAACCGATGTAAAACTGCCATGAGCCTATTGTTTGTTATTTTAGGCCTTTGATAGCCTGTCTGCGGTCCCTACTTTAAATACTCCTCCACTGACCACCAAGCTGCCTGCCCGTGTATCCATGTAACCGATGTAAAACTGCCATGAGCCTATTGTTTGTTATTTTAGGCCTTTGATAGCCTGTCTGCGGTCCCTACTTTAAATACTCCTCCACTGACCACCAAGCTGCCTGCCCGTGTATCCATGTAACCGATGTAAAACAGCCATGAGCCTATTGTTTGTTATTTTAGGCCTTTGATAGCCTGTCTGCGGTCCCTACTTTAAATACTCCTCCACTGACCACCAAGCTGCCTGTGTATCCATGTAACCGATGTAAAACTGCCATGAGCCTATTGTTTGTTATTTTAGGCCTTTGATAGCCTGTCTGCGGTCCCTACTTTAAATACTCCTCCACTGACCACCAAGCTGCCTGCCCGTGTATCCATGTAACCGATGTAAAACTGCCATGAGCCTATTGTTTGTTATTTTAGGCCTTTGATAGCCTGTCTGCGGTCCCTACTTTAAATACTCCTCCACTGACCACCAAGCTGCCTGCCCGTGTATCCATGTAACCGATGTAAAACTGCCATGAGCCTATTGTTTGTTATTTTAGGCCTTTGATAGCCTGTCTGCGGTCCCTACTTTAAATACTCCTCCACTGACCACCAAGCTGCCTGCCCGTGTATCCATGTAACCGATGTAAAACAGCCATGAGCCTATTGTTTGTTATTTTAGGCCTTTGATAGCCTGTCTGCAGTCCCTACTTTAAATACTCCTCCACTGACCACCAAGCTGCCTGTGTATCCATGTAACCGATGTAAAACTGCCATGAGCCTATTGTTTGTTATTTTAGGCCTTTGATAGCCTGTCTGCGGTCCCTACTTTAAATACTCCTCCACTGACCACCAAGCTGCCTGCCCGTGTATCCATGTAACCGATGTAAAACTGCCATGAGCCTATTGTTTGTTATTTTTAGGCCTTTGATAGCCTGTCTGCGGTCCCTACTTTAAATACTCCTCCACTGACCACCAAGCTGCCTGCCCGTGTATCCATGTAACCGATGTAAAACAGCCATGAGCCTATTGTTTGTTATTTTAGGCCTTTGATAGCCTGTCTGCGGTCCCTACTTTAAATACTCCTCCACTGACCACCAAGCTGCCTGTGTATCCATGTAACCGATGTAAAACTGCCATGAGCCTATTGTTTGTTATTTTAGGCCTTTGATAGCCTGTCTGCGGTCCCTACTTTAAATACTCCTCCACTGACCACCAAGCTGCCTGCCCGTGTATCCATGTAACCGATGTAAAACTGCCATGAGCCTATTGTTTGTTATTTTAGGCCTTTGATAGCCTGTCTGCGGTCCCTACTTTAAATACTCCTCCACTGACCACCAAGCTGCCTGCCCGTGTATCCATGTAACCGATGTAAAACAGCCATGAGCCTATTGTTTGTTATTTTAGGCCTTTGATAGCCTGTCTGCGGTCCCTACTTTAAATACTCCTCCACTGACCACCAAGCTGCCTGTGTATCCATGTAACCGATGTAAAACTGCCATGAGCCTATTGTTTGTTATTTTAGGCCTTTGATAGCCTGTCTGCGGTCCCTACTTTAAATACTCCTCCACTGACCACCAAGCTGCCTGCCCGTGTATCCATGTAACCGATGTAAAACTGCCATGAGCCTATTGTTTGTTATTTTAGGCCTTTGATAGCCTGTCTGCGGTCCCTACTTTAAATACTCCTCCACTGACCACCAAGCTGCCTGCCCGTGTATCCATGTAACCGATGTAAAACTGCCATGAGCCTATTGTTTGTTATTTTAGGCCTTTGATAGCCTGTCTGCGGTCCCTACTTTAAATACTCCTCCACTGACCACCAAGCTGCCTGCCCGTGTATCCATGTAACCGATGTAAAACAGCCATGAGCCTATTGTTTGTTATTTTAGGCCTTTGATAGCCTGTCTGCAGTCCCTACTTTAAATACTCCTCCACTGACCACCAAGCTGCCTGTGTATCCATGTAACCGATGTAAAACTGCCATGAGCCTATTGTTTGTTATTTTAGGCCTTTGATAGCCTGTCTGCGGTCCCTACTTTAAATACTCCTCCACTGACCACCAAGCTGCCTGCCCGTGTATCCATGTAACCGATGTAAAACTGCCATGAGCCTATTGTTTGTTATTTTTAGGCCTTTGATAGCCTGTCTGCGGTCCCTACTTTAAATACTCCTCCACTGACCACCAAGCTGCCTGCCCGTGTATCCATGTAACCGATGTAAAACTGCCATGAGTCTATTGTTTGTTATTTTAGGCCTTTGATAGCCTGTCTGCGGTCCCTACTTTAAATACTCATCCACTGACCACCAAGCTGCCTGCCCGTGTATCCATGTAACCGATGTAAAACTGCCATGAGCCTATTGTTTGTTATTTTAGGCCTTTGATAGCCTGTCTGCGGTCCCTACTTTAAATACTCCTCCACTGACCACCAAGCTGCCTGTGTATCCATGTAACCGATGTAAAACTGCCATGAGCCTATTGTTTGTTATTTTAGGCCTTTGATAGCCTGTCTGCGGTCCCTACTTTAAATACTCCTCCACTGACCACCAAGCTGCCTGCCCGTGTATCCATGTAACTGATGTAAAACAGCCATGAGCCTATTGTTTGTTATTTTAGGCCTTTGATAGCCTGTCTGCGGTCCCTACTTTAAATACTCCTCCACTGACCACCAAGCTGCCTGCCCGTGTATCCATGTAACCGATGTAAAACTGCCATAAGCCTATTGTTTGTTATTTTTAGGCCTTTGATAGCCTGTCTGCGGTCCCTACTTTAAATACTCCTCCACTGACCACCAAGCTGCCTGCCCGTGTATCCATGTAACCGATGTAAAACTGCCATGAGCCTATTGTTTGTTATTTTAGGCCTTTGATAGCCTGTCTGCGGTCCCTACTTTAAATACTCATCCACTGACCACCAAGCTGCCTGCCCGTGTATCCATGTAACCGATGTAAAACTGCCATGAGCCTATTGTTTGTTATTTTAGGCCTTTGATAGCCTGTCTGCGGTCCCTACTTTAAATACTCCTCCACTGACCACCAAGCTGCCTGTGTATCCATGTAACCGATGTAAAACTGCCATGAGCCTATTGTTTGTTATTTTAGGCCTTTGATAGCCTGTCTGCGGTCCCTACTTTAAATACTCCTCCACTGACCACCAAGCTGCCTGTGTATCCATGTAACCGATGTAAAACTGCAGTATTTTGCTTATAAAAAAGAAAATACTGGAGAGATATCAAATGCAGACATTTTAACATTAAAAACAAAAACACATACAACAAAAAACTGGTACAGTACAAAAATTGGCCACCAGCTACAAAAACTTTCTCCTGCAAGTAGTTAACTGAAAGGTTTTTTTCCATTGAAAACACAGATATGGCATCCACCGAGTGTTGTCCTTTCGCGTCTTCTTTATATTATTGCCAAGAAGCTGCAACTGAATAAAGCTGAGCTTCTACCTTCTGCCTCTTATTAACTGCTTTTTTTTTAAAAAATTGTCCACCAGCTACAAAAACTTTCTCCTGCAAGTAGTTAACTGAAAGGTTTTTTTCCATTGAAAACACAGATATGGCATACACCGAGTGTTGTCCTGTCGCGTCTTCTTTATATTATTGCCAAGAAGCTGCAACTGAATAAAGCTGTGCTTCAACCTTCTGTTCCAAATTACCATTTTTAAAAATGCCATTGGCTGTTCCGGCCTACTAAAGGTGTCTGTCTGCCCCTGCCTGGTGTTGTCCTCAACTGAATAAAGCTGAGCTTCAACCTTCAGTTCCAAATTACCATTTTTAAAAATGCAATTGGCTGTTCCGGCCTACTAAAGGTGTCTGTCTGCCCCTGCCTGGTGTTGTCCTCAACTGAATAAAGCTGACCTTCAACCTTCAGTTCCAAATTACCATTTTTAAAAATGCAATTGGCTGTTCCGGCCTACTAAAGGTGAATGTCTGCCCCTGCCTGGTGTTGTCCTCAACTGAATAAAGCTGAGCTTCAACCTTCAGTTCCAAATTACCATTTTTAAAAATGCAATTGGCTGTTCCGGCCTACTAAAGGTGTCTGTCTGCCCCTGCCTGGAGTTGTCCTCAACTGAATAAAGCTGACCTTCAACCTTCAGTTCCAAATTACCATTTTTAAAAATGCCATTGGCTGTTCCGGCCTACTAAAGGTGTCTGTCTGCCCCTGCCTGGTGTTGTCCTCAACTGAATAAAGCTGAGCTTCAACCTTCAGTTCCAAATTACCATTTTTAAAAATGCAATTGGCTGTTCCGGCCTACTAAAGGTGAATGTCTGCCCCTGCCTGGTGTTGTCCTCAACTGAATAAAGCTGAGCTTCTACCTTCTGTTCCAAATTACCATTTTTAAAAATGCCATTGGCTGTTCCGGCCTACTAAAGGTGTCTGTCTGCCCCTGCCTGGTGTTGTCCTCAACTGAATAAAGCTGAGCTTCAACCTTCAGTTCCAAATTACCATTTTTAAAAATGCAATTGGCTGTTCCGGCCTACTAAAGGTGTCTGTCTGCCCCTGCCTGGTGTTGTCCTCAACTGAATAAAGCTGAGCTTCAACCTTCAGTTCCAAATTACCATTTTTAAAAATGCAATTGGCTGTTCCGGCCTACTAAAGGTGTCTGTCTGCCCCTGCCTGGTGTTGTCCTCAACTGAATAAAGCTGAGCTTCAACCTTCAGTTCCAAATTACCATTTTTAAAAATGCAATTGGCTGTTCCGGCCTACTAAAGGGGTCTGCCCCTGCCTGGTGTTGTCCTCAACTGAATAAAGCTGAGCTTCTACCTTCTGCCTCTTACTAACTGCTGTTTTTTTAAAAAATTGGCTGTTCCGGCCTACTAAAGGTGTCTGTCTGCCCCTGCCTGGTGTTGTCCTCAACTGAACAAAGCTGAGCTTCCACATTCTGGCTTTCGCCCTATACTATCAGATATTAAACTGCATTTGGCCTACTAGTGTGGTTAGGCCCTTGAAACAGTGTCTGCTGCTCTTGGGTTTGCTACTCCACTGAACAAAGCAATGCCGCCTGTTTAGTCCTGTTACCAATTTTGAACTGCATTTAGCCTACTTTATTCTTTGGCCCTATATCTGTTTCCTCCTCATCCTGCCCATTGCCCAGCCACTGCTAGATGAGTCTGCTGGTACATTGACCTAGACCACTACATTCCCCTTATACTCTACACAGCCAGAATCTGACCCTGCTGAAAGTAAGGTTCCCCTTCCCGCATGTTATACCACCTTACACAGGGACAGAGAGGAAGGTGCAGATGAAAGTGCAGGTTCCTTCATCAGGTGGGGGGGCATACTCGTTGGCGACGTCACTGGCACAGGGCCCCTCAGAGTACGCAAAAGTGTCGCTGCTGGTGGGAGGCGCCCCCGCCATGCAAACACACCGCTGTACTTTGAGGGGCCCTGTGCCAGTGCCAATGCGAACGAGTGGGCCCCCCCTGCTTGCTCAGGATCACAGCACTTGCAACGTTGAAATACTTACCTTTCCCTGCAACACCGCCGTGACGTAGTCCGCATTTCCTGGGCCCACGAAAAACTTGAGCCGGCCCTACTCCCCCCACAACTTTTGCCAAATGACCCCCAATTCCCTATGCCCAACTATTATTATAAAGTTAATTAAGATTGACAAGCTCCAGAAACAAGAATGGATGTTTTTGGCATTAAAATGGGCACTGTAGGTGTTTTCCTGGCCTCCACTCACTGCCGACTATGCTTCCCCATTGACTTGCATTGGGTTTCGTGTTTCGGTCGATCCCCGACTTTTAGCGATAATCGGCCGACTGCACTCGACTCGACTCTGGACAAAATCGGGTTTCACAAAACCCGACTCGATCTTAAAAAAATGAAAGTCGCTCAACTCTACTGGTAACTGAGGATCCATAACAATTTGAAAATAAATAGTGGACAACTACTGAAATTTGGTGTTACCCAAAAAATAAGGTGCAATGTTTATATTTTTTACTTACTTTGGGAAGGAGATAGCCTCTGAAGTTTACGTCCTGAGTAGTAGCGTGGGCCACATTGGTTGGAACAATGTTTCCAAAACGTTGAATCTCATGGATGACGGCATCAGTATATGGCATCTCTCTACGATGAATAACTTGGGGCTCATTAGATCCAATAACTTTATCAATCTCACTTTGGACCTTCTCTATTTTAAACACAAATACATAAAACTTTATGGAAAAAAAGGATATTTGATGATAACTTTCATCAATAAAAATGATAACATTTCAGCCAGATCTCCTCTTTGGCACTTGATACCATTGTGGTTGTTATGAAATTTAATGTTACGTAACCTTAATTCTACCCCTGTAGTCAAAATTATTTCCACATTCTTCTGTAGGAAAATTTTGAGATTGTAATCTTGCCAAAACCAAAAGTTATTTTTGACTCCTCGGAGCTGTATTTGGAATTTGTGCTTTCTTAGACATACATCACTGATATAAAATCTCTTTTTTTCTGGTGACAATTTATGTTACCATTGTGGTTATTAGGCCAAAGTAGTATACTATCAATTTTCATGATCGAGGCCTTTTCTGGTCCTCAGAAATTTTCTGTCTAGCCTCTTCTTTTCTTCAGTGCACAACATTGGGCATCTTATGCTACGAGGAGGCCTCTGATGTCACAATACACCGTTAGGTTGTAAAATCACAACGTGCGTCACCTAAAGTTCTTACTTGTCCTCAAGTGACACATCATGACTACATGACATGTGTTGGGATATCAAAGGCTTAACTCAAGCTAGAAGAAGCCAGATCCCTGGTGTCATGCTCCGAAGAAAAAAATAGGCCAAATATAGCTAGACAGTAGCTATGGTGGAGGGTCACATGGGCAAAAGGGTGAATATTATTATTATTTATACCGTATTTTTGTTCTGATCTGGGGTCTCAGGAGGCACCAAATAGTAAACAACATTCAATTTGCATTGGAATACTTCAGATGAATGAAATTTCCTGTCCAAATTCAAGCAAATTGCCAAATTTAAATCACTACTACAAAAATACCATTAACAACAGGAGATAAGGAAGTCTCCTCTCTCTCCTTTTGTCATAGATTATGCCCACTACATTCTCTCAGACAAGTCTAAAGACTGTTTTCTGACTAAAGTTTATTTTGACTGATGTTTTTATTATTTATCTAGAGGACTTCAGCTCTATTTCGAGCCATTGTGATGGATGAGCGATCTGTAGGAAATTTGATCTTGTGCAAGCCGAGATATGGCTGGCACAATAATCATCCACAGAAAATAATGTAAACACAGATAATAAGAAAAGAATGTGAATCACTGTGTGATTTTAATTAGTAAAAGCAAAATGAAAAAAATGATACAATCCCACACATAAAGGCAGGTCTCTTACTTTGAATTTCTGGATACTTCATCATTAGTAGAAGGCCCCATCTCAGGGTGGTTGCAGTTGTTTCCATGCCAGCATCAAAGAGATCCGCAACCAGCTGTGTTAGGTTTTCATTTGTGAAGTATAATTTAGGATTTGGCTTTTCCTAATGTAGAAAATACATCAAGAACATGTTCTTTGAGAAGCCACTTTGAACTGCTGCTCTATCAAGAATCCAAACTCAAACATTAATTACAAACACAGAGGAGGGGAGCAGAGAAGCTAACAAAAGTGGAGTGTTTGTAAAAATTGTTTGCACATGGATTCTTGGCAAAGCATCAGATCAGAGCAGCTTCTAAAAGAGCATAAACTTGGTAGTTAAAACAGCACTTTCAGCATTGTTTGATAGCATTAGTGTTATAGCAGTGTGATGAAATGTCTTTGTATGTGACACTTTCCCCACTATATCTACAATATTTTCTACCATATGTGCTGGCCATATCCATATTTATCCTGTGGTGTGAATAAGGCCATATGCAATAAGGCTGAAGCATTCCTAGCATGTTGCAATGTGACACCCTGGTAAAGTGCTGAATTGTCAACTTTATGGTATGCCTGGTTCATTGATGCCTGAGTAGGGTTTAACTCTATCTATGTTTCTATCTATCAGAACAAAAAAATGGTGCAGCAGCAGCAGCTAAAATGTAAGTAGTTGGTGCAAAGCCCCCCAGGCAAATTCAAACCTTAATAATATCCAAGCAAATAGAGGCAGCACTCCAAGGTCAACAAGTATAATGGTTTACTGACCCATTGAGATGACGACATTTTATTCCAAGTGTGAAACTTTATCAAGTCAAGTGCTTAAGAAAGTTCTCAAGGCAAGGGCTTGAGAAAGTTTCACATTTCGAAAAATGGTCAATAAACCATTTATACTTTATGACCTTGGAGAGCTGCCTCTTTTTGCTCAATTATTATCAAGGTTTGGTATTGCCTAGGGGTCTTTACACCCACTGCCTCCATGTTTTGCTGTTGCCGATGCTGCACCATTTTTTGTCCGTCTTTCTATCTATATATCTATCATCTATTATCTATCTATTATCTATCTATTATCCATCTATCATCTATTATCTATCTAGAAAAAATTGAGCAGAGAGCAGCACCTGAGCAATAGCAGTAGTTGAATGCAAGGCTTCACAGATACATAACAGTCCTTGTATTAGAAAAATCAAAGAAGCGGCACACCATCATTTTAGTGCAAAAAAATCTATTTTAATAGCCCATTTGTGCACAACGTTTCGGCTCTGTGTGTGTTAGGGGTCGAGTTCCCACCTCTGCACAGGGGGAATCTCGGGCCATCTCCGCTGCGGTCTCCCATTCTTCTCCTGCCACAGTGGAGCCTGCTCAGCGGAGACGTCGGTCCCAGCGAAGACGTCGGTCCCAGCGGAGACATCGGTCCCAGCATCTCACTCAGTCTGACTCTGTGCAAAGGGTTACTGCTGCTTTTCCAGCTTCTGCCATTGAAGCCAGTGCTGGGCAGCGGCGAGCAGACGCTTTTGGGACTAAGTCCTGCTTTTCTCCTTCTGAAAATGCCCAGGGTAAGATTTCTCATTGGAGATCGAGGGTCACATGCTTGGATACTGCAGCAAAGCCAATTGGTTCTCCAGGAAGGTCCTGAAGGTGCTCAGGCTCTGTGGCAGTCTCTCATTGGTCCTTCTAGGAAGGTCTTGTACTTGCTGCAGCTACATAAGGTTTGCATGGCCGCACGGCCATGCGCTAGTATCAATGCTTGTTATGAGTTTTGCGCCAATGTGGTCACGCTTGTATGGATTCAGGGACCTGGCTGAAATAAGCCACTTAGAATACCGGCACCTCCGGTGAGGAGATTGTGTGTATGGTTTCAGGGCCCCGGCTGAAATAAGCCACCTAGAATACCGGCTCCTCCGGTGAGGAGATTGTATGTTTGCCTCCTTGACTGCGTGACCACAAGCTGCTATCTGCTCAGCAGTTACTGTGCATTCCTGTGGAGTTTAACAGGACACAGTCCATTCTTTATAGCGACTCTGTGAAGCAACAGAGATCGCTTCTACCGCCATATAGTGCCGCCGTTTGCCAACAGCTGGTTCTTTTCCTGCATGGTGGACCCCGGGCTGCGAACGCACCAAATAACATCTCTATATTTACTTGGTGTGTTCCGCCAGCCCTAACAGTGTGTGAGCTTTTTTCAAGCAGTATACAAGTGCATATTCAGAGTATTTAACCCCTATCCGATATACTATCCCATCCATGTGGGCTGGGCCTTTATGACCATGGACAGGATGATATGTGGAAGCCGATCAGCTGTGAGACACTGGGACCGACGTCTCCGCTGAGCAGGCTCCACTGTGGCCGATGCAGAATGGGAGACCGCAGCAGACACGGATCAAGATTCCCCCTGTGCAGCAGGGGAAACTCGACTCCTAACAATGAATAATCATGGTACTGCTGAAAATGTCATCTTGTCCAGCAAAAAACGAGCCGTCATACACTGTCATCAGTGAAAAAATTAAAAAGTTATAGCTCTCAGTATAAAACGAAAACTATTATTTTTATATAAAATTGCTTTTATTGTATATAAGCGCAAAAAACATAAAAAAATATAAATGAGGTATCACTGTCATCGTACTGACCTGAAGAATAAAACTGCCTTATCAATTTTACCACATGCAGAATGATATAAGCCCAAAAGAAATTCATGAATTGCTGGTTTTTGTTCATTCTACCTCCCTAAAATTGTAATAAAAAGCAATAAAAAATGTCATGTGCCAAAAAATGGTACCAATAAAAACATTAACTCGTCCCTCAAGAAACAAGACCTCACATGAGTCTGTGGGCCAAAATACGGAAAAATTATAGCTCTCAAAATGTGGTGATGCAACTATTTTTTGCAATATAAAGTGTCTTTTAGCATGTGACAGCTGCCAAACATAAAAACCCACTATAAATAGTAAATCAACCCCCCCCCCTTTATCATGCCCTAAGTTAGGAAAGATAATAAAATAAAAAATATATATTTATTTCCACTTTCCCATTAGGGTTAGGGCTAAAGTTAGGGTTATGGTTGGGGCTAAAGTTATGGTTGGGGCTAAAGTTAGGGTTAGGGCTAAAGTTAGGGTTAGGGTTGGGGCTAAAGTTAGGGTCAAGGTTTGGATTAGGGTTAGGGTTGGATTACGTTTATGGTTACGATTAGGGTTAGGGTTGGGATTAGGGCTAGGGGTGTGTAAGGGTTAGGGATGTGGTTAGGGTTATGGTTAGGGATGAGATTAGGGTTAGTGTTGTGTTGTATTTATGGTTGGAGTTAGAATTGGGGAGTTTCCATTGTTTAGGCACATCAGATGCTCTCCAAACATGACATGGCATCAGATCTCAATTCCAGCCAATTCTGCGTTGAAAAAATCAAATGGTGCTCCTTCCCTTCCGAGCTCAGTGGTTTACCCTCATATATGGAGTATCAGTGTACAAATTGGACAACAACTTTTGAGGTCCAATTTCTCCTGTTACCCTTGTAAAAATAAAAATTTGGGGGCTAAAAAATCATTTTTGTGGGAATTTTTTTATTCTTATTTTCACTGCTCTGAGTTATAAACTTAATGAAACATTTGGGGGTTCAAAGTCCTCACAACACATCTAGATAAGTTCCTTGGGGGGGTCTAGTTTCCAAAATGATGTCACTTGTGGAGGGTTTCTACTGTTTAGGCATATCAGGAGCTCTGCAAATGCAACGTGATGCCCGCAGACCATTCCATCAAAGTCTGTATTCCAAAACAGCGCTCCTTCCCTTCTGAGCTCTTCCATGTGCCCAAATGGTGGTCCGCTCCCACATATGGGTTACCAGCGTACTCAGGACAAATTGCACAACAAAGTTTGGGGTCCAGTTTCTCCTAATACCCTTGGGAAAATTAAAAATAGTGGGCTAAATGATCATATTTGTGGAAAAAATATGATTTTTTTATTTTTACAGCTCTACATTATATACGTCTGTGAAGCACTTGGGGTTCAAAGTGCTCATCACACATCTAGATAAGTTCCTTAGGGGGTATACTTTCCAAAATGGGGTCACTTGTGGGGTTTCCGCTGTTTAGGCACATCAGGAGCTCTCCAAATGCGACATGGTGTCCAATCTCAATTCTAGCCATTTTTTTCCATTAAAAAGTCATTAAAAAGTCAAACAGCTCTCTTTCCATTCCAAGCTCTGCCATGCGTCCAAACAGTGGTTTACCCCAACATATGGGGTATCAGCGTACTCAGGACAAATTGCACAACAACTTTTAAGATCCAATTTCTCCTGTTGCACTTGGCAAAATCAAAACTTGGGGGCGAAAAAATAATTTTTGTGAAAAAAATATGATTTTTTATTTTTATGTCTCTACATTATATATTTCTGTGAAACAATTGGGGGTTCAAAGTACTCACCAAACATCTAGATAAGTTATTTAGGGGGTCTACTTTCCAAAATGGGGTCACTTGTGGGGGTTTCTACTTTTTAGGCACATCAGGAGCTCTCCAAACGCAACATGGCCTTCCGATCTCAATTCCAGCCAATTTTGTATTGAAAAGTCAAATGGCGCTCCTTCCTTTCTGAGCTCTGCCATGCGCCCTAACAGTGCTTTACCCCCACATATGGGGTATCAGCATACAAATTGCAAAACAACTTTTGTGGTCAAATTTCTCCTGTTACCCTTGGGAAAATAAAAAATTTGGGGGTGAAAATATAATTTTGTGAAATAAAATATGATTTTTTTATTTTTATGTCTACATTACATATTTCTGTGAAACAATTGGGGGTTGAAAGTTCTCAACACACATCTAGATAAGTTCCTTTGGTGATCTATTTTCCAATATGGGATCACTTGTGGGGGGTTTCCACTGTTTAGGCACATCAGGGGCTCATGAAATGCGACATGGCATCCGATCTCAATTCCAGCCAATTTTGCATTGAAAAGTCAAACGATGCTCCTTCCCTTCCAAGCTCTGCCATGCACCCAATCAGTAGTGTATCCCCTCATATGGGGCATCAGCAAACTCAAGACAAATTGCACAACAACAGCTGTAGTGTCGTTTTCTGTCCTTATTCGGGATGAGATATGCACATTGACCTGCCAATCCCTACTGTGCAAAAGAAGAAAATAGAGCTCCTTGATCGATCCTCATAATTTATACATGTCGTCATAGTCTCCCATATTTGGATGTGCTATAGAATGTTAGGTGTTAGCTGCAGGAACTTATGTGAAAGCCTTTACATTAATAATTCTGTTTTATTCCAGGTAAGACTAGGTGTTGAGATGTGATCTAGAGAGTAGAGAGGAAAGTTGATCTTCCGTAATGGCAGAGAAGCTTACCTTGGAGGAGGGATGAGTAGTTATTAGGAGGGACTGTGGGGACTTTAGGCAAAAGCTTTGTCTGATGTTATCAATCTTTTGCTTGAGGAATGAGGCAAAGTCTTCAGCTGAGATGAGAAGAGAGGGAGGAGGTGTTGGGGCATGGAAGACAGAATTAAAATTTTTGAATAGCTGAGATAGGTAGGATATGAGAGATGAAAAGGTTTTTTTGCTGCAGTCAGTGTGGACTTGAAAATAGTGAAGGACTGATTGAATGTGATGAAGTGCTTGTTGGAATGAGATCTCTTCCATCTCCGACCAGGAACCATGGAGGCCCACCTCAGTTTATTAGTCAGGCTGGCATGCCAGAGTTGCCTGTTGATTGTGCTAGCCTTGGTATGTGTGAAGGGGGGACTGATTAAAGAGCTGCAGCTGTAATGGTGTTATATAGAGTGACAGTGGCATTTGTATTGTGTAAGGAACTTATATTTGCAAGAAGGAGAAGGGATTCAGAGAGTGAGTGTAGATCAAGGTGTTTGAGAGTTTTGAGGAGATTGTGTGTATGGTTTCAGGGCCCCGGCTGAAATAAGCCACCTAGAATACCGGCTCCTCCGGTGAGGAGATTGTATGTTTGCCTCCTTGACTGCGTGACCACAAGCTGCTATCTGCTCAGCAGTTACTGTGCATTCCTGTGGAGTTTAACAGGACACAGTCCATTCTTTATAGCGACTCTGTGAAGCAACAGAGATCGCTTCTACCGCCATATAGTGCCGCCGTTTGCCAACAGCTGGTTCTTTTCCTGCATGGTGGACCCCGGGCTGCGAACGCACCAAATAACATCTCTATATTTACTTGGTGTGTTCTGCCAGCCCTAACAGTGTGTGAGCTTTTTTCAAGCAGTATACAAGTGCATATTCAGAGTATTTAACCCCTATCCGATATACTATCCCATCCATGTGGGCTGGGCCTTTATGACCATGGACAGGATGATATGTGGAAGCCGATCAGCTGTGAGACACTGGGACCGACGTCTCCGCTGAGCAGGCTCCACTGTGGCCGATGCAGAATGGGAGACCGCAGCAGACACGGATCAAGATTCCCCCTGTGCAGCAGGGGAAACTCGACTCCTAACAATGAATAATCATGGTACTGCTGAAAATGTCATCTTGTCCAGCAAAAAACGAGCCGTCATACACTGTCATCAGTGAAAAAATTAAAAAGTTATAGCTCTCAGAATAAAACGAAAACTATTATTTTTATATAAAATTGCTTTTATTGTATATAAGCGCAAAAAACATAAAAAAATATAAATGAGGTATCACTGTCATCGTACTGACCTGAAGAATAAAACTGCCTTATCAATTTTACCACATGCAGAATGATATAAGCCCAAAAGAAATTCATGAATTGCTGGTTTTTGTTCATTCTACCTCCCTAAAATTGTAATAAAAAGCAATAAAAAATGTCATGTGCCAAAAAATGGTACCAATAAAAACATTAACTCGTCCCTCAAGAAACAAGACCTCACATGAGTCTGTGGGCCAAAATACGGAAAAATTATAGCTCTCAAAATGTGGTGATGCAACTATTTTTTGCAATATAAAGTTGCCTGTTGATTGTGCTAGCCTTGGTATGTGTGAAGGGGGGACTGATTAAAGAGCTGCAGCTGTAATGGTGTTATATAGAGTGACAGTGGCATTTGTATTGTGTAAGGAACTTATATTTGCAAGAAGGAGAAGGGATTCAGAGAGTGAGTGTAGATCAAGGTGTTTGAGAGTTTTGTGAGGGTGTTCAAGTTTGTGGAGTGGGGATTGTGCACTTGGAGAGGATAGGGAAGAGAACGTAAGTAGTTTGTGGTCAACAAGAGTGAGAGGTACATTAGAGAGGATAGATAGGTAACAGAAACACATGGACACGAGGTCCAGTTTGTGGCCTTTTTTGTGAGTAGCTGTGGAAGACCATTGAGTGAAGTCAAAGGAGGAATTGAGAGATTGAAGCTTAGAGACTGCTAAGTGGTACGTGTCAATGGAGATGTTGAAGTCACCCATGATTATAGTGGGGATGTCAATGGAAAGGAAGTGAAGTAGCCAGGTGGTGAAGTAGTCGAAAAAGGTGGTGGTTGGGCCTCGGGGGGCAGTAAATGACAGCCAGTTGAAGCTTGGAGGGTAGTAGATGCGCACAGAATGCAAAGCTTAAGAAGGGAAAGTAATGGAGAGTACTGAAGTGTTCCAATGGAATTTGGGTGAAGAAGCAGTTATCTGACAGGAGAAAACCAACTCCTCCACCGTGATTGATGTCAGGGTAGGGGTGTGGGAAAGATGAAATCCACTATAAGAAAGTGCAGCTGGAGAGTCTGTGTCAGAGTGGGTGAAACAGGTTTTGTTGATGCTGAGGAAGGAAAGTTTGCTAGCAATGAAAAGATCCGGGATGTAAAAGTTTGTTGCAGACAGAGCCAGGGTTCAATAGAGCTTCTGTCAGAGGGACTGGCGAAGCAGGGGATGGGAGGATAAAGTAACTGTGAGGATATGGTGAGGAGGACCAGGGTTTGTAGAGAAGTTGCCGGCAGTTAGGGAAAGCAGAGAAAGTGTTCGTAGGTAGGAACAGGAAAGGACTTGAGGAGGCTATCTGTGTTTGTAGACAGAGGATTTTATGTTGTTGAACAGTTCTGAGGATGAGGTAAGACTAATGGGGAGGATGGAAGGAGAAATGACCAGTTCATTACTAGGTGTAGGGATTAGGGGGGTGAGTAGGAAGTGAAGGACTATAGGGGTGATAGTGGAAAGAAACAGAAACAATATTCACTGTGACTATGTATCCAGTTACTTTCATTTCTAACGTTGATCTAATTAATTGCTGTACACTTAAATGCTGCACTTAGGTGATGCTTAACAGACTACCAATATTGATTCACAAACTGTTTGACTACAATTATATTAGCCACTGGAGACAAGAGAAGAGACTGAAACCACACATCAGGTGTCTGAAAATGAATGAAGGAAAGAAAATTGAAGACTGAAGCTTAGTGCAAATTTATTAAATAGACCACTTAAGTATGCAAAAATATTTCTTTCCATGTCATTGATGTCTAAAGTCTTTTCAATGTTATGATTTTTTTAATATAATCCATTGCTTTATTTGCTTTGGGTATGGATACATTCAAGAGCAGCAGTTCAAAGCAGTTTCTAAAAGAGCAGGAAATAGGCAGCAGTTAAAGCAGCACTTTCAGCATAGTTTTTAAGCAGGTAGGAAGCAAAATAAGGAAATAGACTGTATTACAAAGGTTAATAACTTTGCAAAGGCTGCTCAGTAACTAAACAAAAAAAAAAGTTACTCTTTAAATATTGAACTAAATGAAAAGCAAAGTTTTGATGGGAAAAATAACGCATCCTGTATTACTGTTTTTCATGTCATTACTGATGGAATTTTCAATGAAAGCTGCTAACAAATCACAAATACAAATGTGAACAGAACTCAAAAAGTAAAATAATAAAGTCCATGTATTTAGAAAAGCTTAATTGGGAAATTAAACACGATAATGTTTGAGGTGTTGCAGTAGCAGGGTAGAGTTGTGAAGACAGACTGGCTTTTTAAATCGTGAGGTTTTGGCTCTCACATTGGAATTTGTGTTCACTGTATTTATTAATCTTCTGTACATTTTCAGTGCCGTTTGCTGTGTGTGCGCTGTGTCTGAAGATTGCTGAATCATTTTGACACTGCAGAACCTCAGTCAGTCATGAGTTAAGCTTGTTGTCTGAGTAAAACTGGGAAGGACAGAGGTTATATAATGTGTAACCATTGTTTTATTTTTTCTTCACAAATCAATAGTACACGTGAAGATAAGAAACTTTGGAATAATTCTTTTCAGAGGAATCAATGGATTGAGGTAAAGAAGCCGCGCGCATGCACGAGGTAGGTATAGCGCTGGCGATGATGCCTGCTCTTGCAAGCCATGTTATGGTTCCCACAAGCTCGTGATAACATGCTAAAGGAGCCGACTAATGTAGGAACACTAACACCCCATTGACTAGTCAAAGGCTTCATTTACATATCAGAAACAGACTTTAGAAATAATCTGTTTATGTGTGTAATGTAATAAAGGGACTGTTATGCAGAGTATTTTCATATGTAGACACAACTGCTGGGGGTTCTGGGGGAATGGGAAATCTGTCAGGTTCAATTTAAGGCTCACCAGCTGAGGTGGATCCTCTAAGCCTATGGTCCAGGTTGGCACATTAACCCCGAGTGTTGATGAATCAAGCAAGAAGCCACGTGGGGAACGAGAACTGTAAAGGCTCACCAGAAATCTGAAGATCAACAAGATGGATTAACTGGAATCCAGCAGGGATGAATTCAACAACAAATATTGAACACAAACAGCCAGATGGTGGATCACACCTAACATAGGACTAGGAGTCTAAGTCCCAATACACAGGTGTGTGTGTCAATGAGTCTTAAATAGATTTAGTAGGGTTGAGCGAAACGGGTCGATCATTTTCAAAAGTCGCCGACTTTTGGCTAAGTCGGCGTCTCATGAAACCCGATCCGACCCCTGTGCTTGTCGGCCATGCGGTACGCGACTTTCGCGCCAAAGTCGCGTTTCAATGACGCGAAAAGCGCCATTTCTCAGCCAATGAAGGTGAACGCAGAGTGTGGGCAGCGTGATGACATAGATCCTGGTCCCCACCATCTTAGAGAAGGGCATTGCAGTGATTGGCTTGCTGTCTGCGGCGTCACAGGGGCTATAAAGGGGCGTTCCCGCCGACCGCCATCTTACTGCTGCTGATCTGAGCTTAGGGAGAGGTTGCTGCCGCTTCGTCAGAAGCAGGGAGAGCGTTAGGCAGGGTCCACTAACCACCAAACCGCTTGTGCTGTAGCGATTTCCACTGTCCAACACCACCTTCGGTGTGCAGGAACAGTGGAAGCTATTTTATTTTTTTTTTTTCCTCAGCGCTGTAGCTCATTGGGCTGCCCTAGAAGGCTCCGTGATAGCTGTATTGCTGTGTGTACGCCACTGTGGAAACCAACTGCTTTTTTCAAAGCACATATCCTCTTGTTCCTTTCTGCACAGCTATCTTTTTTGTTTGTCCACACTTTTTATTTAATTTGTGCATCAGTCCACTCCTATTGCTGCCTGCCATACCTGGCTTAGATTACTGCAGGGAGATAGTAATTGTAGGACAGTCCCTGTTTTTTTTTTTTTTTTTGTGGGAGATTAAGAGTGGCATTTCTGCTACAGTGCCATCCCTGTGTGTGCCATCTCTCACTGAGTGGGCCATAGAAAGCCTATTTATTTTTTCCGTGATTTGTGTTCTAAAATCTACCTCAACACAAAAATACTACATCAATCAGTGGGAGAAAAATATTGGCCTCAGTCAGGGCTTGTGTGCCACTGCTGTGTGTGCTATCTCTCATTCAGTGGGCTATAGAAAGCCTATTTATTTATTTATTTTTTTTCTTATTATTTGGTTTCTAAAGTCTCCCTGAAAAAAAAAAAAAAAAAAAAAAAAAACAGTGGGAGAGTAATATTGCCCTTTCAGCTTGTGTGCCAGTCTTGACTCCTGGGTGTGCCACCTCTCTCTCATTCAGTGGGCCATAGAAAGCCTATTTATTTTTTTGGTTTTTTTTATATTATTTGGTTTCTAAAGTCTCCCTGAAAAAAAAAAAAAACATAAAAAAACAGTGGGAGAGTAATATTGCCCTTTCAGCTTGTGTGCCAGTCTTGACTCCTGGGTGTGCCACCTCTCTCATTCAGTGGGCCATAGAAAGCCTATTTATTTTTTTTTTTAAATATTATTGGGTTTCTAAAGTCTCCCTTAAAAAACAAAAAATACATAAAAAAACAGTGGGAGAGTAATATTGCCCTTTCAGCTTGTGTGCCAGTCTTGACTCCTGGGTGTGCCACCTCTCTCATTCAGTGGGCCATAGAAAGCATTTTTTTTTTTTCCTTGATTTGTGTTCTAAAATCTACCTCAACACAAAAACACTACATCAATCAGTGGGAGAAAAATATTGGCCTCAGTCAGGGCTTGTGTGCCACTGCTGTGTGTGCTATCTCTCATTCAGTGGGCTATAGAAAGCCTATTTATTTATTTATTTTTTTTCTTATTATTTGGTTTCTAAAGTCTCCCTGAAAAAAAAAAAAAAAAAAAAAAAAAAACAGTGGGAGAGTAATATTGCCCTTTCAGCTTGTGTGCCAGTCTTGACTCCTGGGTGTGCCACCTCTCTCTCATTCAGTGGGCCATAGAAAGCCTATTTATTTTTTTGGTTTTTTTAATATTATTTGGTTTCTAAAGTCTCCCTGAAAAAAAAAAAAAACATAAAAAAACAGTGGGAGAGTAATATTGCCCTTTCAGCTTGTGTGCCAGTCTTGACTCCTGGGTGTGCCACCTCTCTCATTCAGTGGGCCATAGAAAGCCTATTTATTTATTTTTTTTAAATATTATTGGGTTTCTAAAGTCTCCCTTAAAAAACAAAAAATACATAAAAAAACAGTGGGAGAGTAATATTGCCCTTTCAGCTTGTGTGCCAGTCTTGACTCCTGGGTGTGCCACCTCTCTCTCTCATTCAGTGGGCCATAGAAAGGCTATTTATTTTTTTGGTTTTTTTAATATTATTTGGTTTCTAAAGTCTCCCTGAAAATAAAAAAAAAAAAACTTAAAAAACAGTGGGAGAGTAATATTGCCCTTTCAGCTTGTGTGCCAGTCTTGACTCCTGGGTGTGCCACCTCTCTCTCTCATTCAGTGGGCCATAGAAAGGCTATTTATTTTTTTGGTTTTTTTAATATTATTTGGTTTCTAAAGTCTCCCTGAAAAAAAAAATAAATAAATTAGGTGGGAGATTAATATTGACATTAGTGCTTGAGTGACAGTCCTGCGTGTGTGTCATCTCTGTGATTTTGTGCCACAGAAAACAGAGTGTGTAACATTGTGCCTGATTTTCCTTGTGGTCTCACCAACCTGTTAAGGGATATTGAAATCATACTGAAGTTATAGCTCACCGTGTAAGTTGTTTGACAGCAACAAATAAAGTTACTTTGGTTAAGATTTTAAAACAATGAGGAAGTCTGGTGCAAGAGGTCGTCGTGGGCGTTCATTGTCAGCTGGTAATGATGGTAGTGGTAGTGGAGCATCAGGTGGTCATGGGGATAAAAATATTCCACCTAAGTCTGGAGCTGTGGAGCCAGTTTCGTCGTCAGGCTACACAAGGCCTCGAACGCTCTCTTTTCTGGGAGTAGGAAAACCGCTTTTAAAGGCGGAGCAGCAACAGCAAGTTTTGGCTTACATTGCAGACTCAGCCTCTAGCTCTTTTGCCTCCTCTTCCGAAACTGGTAAATGTAAAAGCAGCGCGTCGCTTGTGGATGTTCACGGTCAGGGACAAGTCGCTTCCTTGTCCTCCTCAGCAAAAACTACAACAAGAGAGAAGGATGCAGCAGGCGACACAACGGGTCACTCCATGGAGCTCTTTACACATACCGTCCCTGGCTTAGAAAGTGAAACATTTAACAGGCCATGCCCATTACAAGTATATTCTGACATGGAGTGCACTGATGCACAGCCACAGCCAGAGTACTATGCTGCTCCTTTGACTCAGACCACCACATTGCCCTCTCAGGGTACAGATCCACAATCAGACCCTGATGAGACTATGTTGCCCTGCCACGAACGCTATACCACCGACCGACACAGTGACACAGACGAAGTTGCACACGAGCTCGAAGAGGAGGTAATAGATGACCCAGTTATTGACCCCGATTGGCAGCCATTGGGGGAACAGGGTGCAGGCGGCAGTAGTTCAGAAGCGGAGGTGGAGGAGGGGCCGCAGCAGGCATCAACATCGCAACAGGTTCCATCTGCCGGGCCCGTATCTGGCCCAAAACGCGTGTCAAAGCCAAAACCTGTTGGAGGACAGCGTGGCCATCCGGTTAAAGCTCAGTCTGCAATCCCTGAAAAGGGATCCGAGTCTAGGAAGAGTGCAGTCTGGCATTTTTTTAAACAACATCCAACTGATCAGCGCAAAGTCATCTGTCAAAAATGTTCAACTAGCTTAAGCAGAGGTCAGAATCTGAAAAGTCTAAATACTAGTTGCATGCATAGACACTTAACCACCATGCATTTTCAAGCCTGGACTAACTACCAAACGTCCCTTAAGGTTGTAGCACCCTCGGCCAATGAAGCTAGTCAGCAACGCAACATCCCTTCCGTCACTGTAAGGCCACCATTTTCCGCACCACCGGCAGTATCTGTGCAGGTTTCTTTGCCAGCCAAAAGCAGTCAGGGTCAGGGAACCACCAGTTTTGTAGGAGGAAATATTGCATCTAGGGCACCGGCGGAAACAATACCGTCTCCAACCGTCTCTCAGTCTGCCATGTACACCGGCACACCCGAAAGTTCCACGATCTCCAGCTCTCCAGTCCAGCTCACCCTACATGAGACTCTGGTTAGAAAAAGGAAGTACTTATCCTCGCATCCGCGTACACAGGGTTTTAACGCCCACATAGCTAGACTAATCTCGTTAGAGATGATGCCCTACTGGTTAGTTGAAAGCGAAGCTTTCAAAGCCCTGATGGAGTACGCTGAACCACGATACGAGCTACCCAGTCGACACTTTTTTTCCAGAAAAGCCATCCCAGCCCTGCACCAGCATGTTAAACAGCGCATCGTCCATGCACTCAGGCAATCTGTGAGTACAAAGGTGCACCTGACTACAGATGCATGGACCAGTAGGCATGGCCAGGGACGTTATGTGTCCATCACGGCACACTGGGTGAATGTGGTGGATGCAGGGTCCACAGGCGACATCAATTTAGGGACAGTTGTGCCTAGCCCACGGTCTAGGAAACAGTTGGCTGTAGGCGTTCGCACCCCCTCCTCCTCCTCCTCCTCGTCCTCCTGCAGAAGCTACAGCTCTTCCACAGAACGCAGTCTGCCAACCACTCCATCGGCAGATGACACTGTTGCACACCAGTTGTCCCATTATGGGCCAGCTACTGCCAAGCGTCAGCAGGCTGTATTGGCTATGAAGTGTTTGGGCGACAACAGACACACCACGGAAGTTCTATCCGAGTTCTTGCAACAAGAAACGCAGTCGTGGCTGGGCACAGTAGATCTTGAGGCAGGCAAGGTAGTGAGTGATAACGGAAGGAATTTCATGGCTGCCATCTCCCTTTCCCAACTGAAACACATTCCTTGCCTGGCTCACACCTTAAACCTGGTGGTGCAGTGCTTATTGAAAACTTATCCTGGGTTCTCCGACCTGCTCCTCAAAGTGCGTGCACTTTGCTCACATATCCGACGTTCGCCTGTACACGCCAGCCATATGCAGACCTATCAGCGGTCTTTGAACCTTCCCCAGCATCGCCTAATCATAGACGTTGCAACAAGGTGGAACTCAACACTGCACATGCTTCAGAGACTGTGCGAACAGAGGCGTGCTGTTATTTATTTGTGGGAGGATACACGGGCAGGCAGTAGGAGGGCAGACATGGAGTTGTCAGGTGTGCAGTGGTCTAAGATACAAGACATGTGTCAAGTCCTTCAGTGTTTTGAGGAATGCACACGGCTGGTTAGTGCAGACAACGCCGTAATAAGCATGAGCATCCCCCTAATGCGTCTGCTGATGCAAAGTTTGACGCACATAAAGGAGCAGGCGTCTGCACCAGAGGAAGAGGAAAGCCTTGATGACAGTCAGCCATTGTCTGGTCAGGGCAGTGTACAGGACGAGGTAGCGGGCGAAGAGGAGGTGGAGGACGAGGAGGATGATGGGGATGAGTATATTTTTAATGCCGAACCTTTCCCGGGGGCACAGGAAATTGGTTGCGTGTCACGGCCGGGTTCTGGTTTTTTGAGGGACACAAGTGACGTAGATTTGCCTGCAACTGCCCCTCAACCAATCACAACCGGAGATTTGACAACTGGAACTTTGGCCCACATGGCGGATTATGCCTTACGTATCCTAAAAAGGGACACACGCATTACGAAAATGATGAACGATGACGATTACTGGTTGGCCTGCCTCCTTGATCCACGCTATAAAGGCAAATTGCAAAATATTATGCCACATGAGAACTTGGAACTAATATTAGCAACCAAACAATCAACTCTTGTTGACCGTTTGCTTCAGGCATTCCCAGCACACAGCGCACGTGATCGTTCTCACACGAGCTCCAGGGGGCAGCAGACTAGGAGTGTTAGGGGTGCACACATCAGAAGTGGCGTTGGACAGAGGGGTTTTCTGACCAGGTTGTGGAGTGATTTTGCTATGACCGCAGACAGGACAGGTACTGCTGCATCAATTGAAAGTGACAGGAGACAACATTTGTCCAGTATGGTTACTAACTATTTTTCATCCCTTATCGATGTTCTCCCTCAACCGTCATTCCCATTTGATTACTGGGCCTCCAAATTAGACACCTGGCCAGAATTGGCAGAATATGCATTGCAGGAGCTTGCTTGCCCGGCAGCAAGTGTCCTATCAGAAAGAGTATTCAGTGCTGCAGGTTCAATATTAACCGAAAAAAGGACTCGTCTGGCTACCCAAAATGTTGACGATCTAACATTCATTAAAATGAACCACAACTGGATTTCGAAATCTTTTGCCCCACCTTGCCCGGCCGACACCTAGCTTTCCTATGAAAAGCTCTTGCCTGTGAATTACTTTTCTAATGTCTAATTTGCTGCAGCTGATTGTACAGCATACGACATGTTTACACCTCCCTAAATGGCAAAACTCCCCACACGGGGCCGTGGTATCGCGACTTGGCGCAAGCACCCGTGAGACTGCTGTTTGTCTGAAGAGGTGGGTGTGCTCGCTTTTGGTTGACGGCATTGCTACTGGGTCCCTCATAGTACAATGTAGTGTCTCTGGCGGTGGTGGTGCGCACCCAACGTCAGACACACCGTTGTAACATGAGGGGCCCTGGGGCGGTTCCGCCGGCCTCAAGAGAGTTCCCCCCTACCCCAGCTCAAAATGTGCTCTACCACGTGCAAAATTATGTCGCACAGCTCCACCAATCTTTAGTCTATTCGCTGACATCATTCAATGTCTGGCACTGACAATACAAATTTGTAGACATCTATGATGCAACTTAAAGTAGTCTGTGTCTGTGTCCTATATTGGCACCATTAAATAGTTACTGCCAAATTACTATGTCAGAAACTCAGTAGATGAGCCCACCCCTGTACCTAAGTATGCCACCTTTTTTTTTGTTTTGGTTGTTTTGCGAGACATTAACATCTATTTATATTTTGGGAGTACTGGGACAGACACTCCTTGCACTACTCCTCCACTGACCACCAAGCTGCCTGCCCGTGTATCCATGTAACCGCTGTAAAACTGCCATAAGCCTATTGTTTGTTATTTTAGGCCTTTGATAGCCTGTCTGCGGTCCCTACTTTAAATACTCCTCCACTCACCACCAAGCTGCCTGTGTATCCATGTAACCGCTGTAAAGCTGCCATGAGCCTATTGTTTGTTATTTTAGGCCTTTGATAGCCTGTCTGCGGTCCCTACTTTAAATACTCCTCCACTGACCACCAAGCTGCCTGCCCGTGTATCCATGTAACCGTTGTAAAACTGCCATAAGCCTATTGTTTGTTATTTTAGGCCTTTGATAGCCTGTCTGCGGTCCCTACTTTAAATACTCCTCCACTCACCACCAAGCTGCCTGTGTATCCATGTAACCGCTGTAAAGCTGCCATGAGCCTATTGTTTGTTATTTTAGGCCTTTGATAGCCTGTCTGCGGTCCCTACTTTAAATACTCCTCCACTCACCACCAAGCTGCCTGTGTATCCATGTAACCGCTGTAAAGCTGCCATGAGCCTATTGTTTGTTATTTTAGGCCTTTGATAGCCTGTCTGCGGTCCCTACTTTAAATACTCCTCCACTGACCACCAAGCTGCCTGCCCGTGTATCCATGTAACCGCTGTAAAACTGCCATGAGCCTATTGTTTGTTATTTTAGGCCTTTGATAGCCTGTCTGCGGTCCCTACTTTAAATACTCCTCCACTGACCACCAAGCTGCCTGCCCGTGTATCCATGTAACCGCTGTAAAACTGCCATGAGCCTATTGTTTGTTATTTTAGGCCTTTGATAGCCTGTCTGCGGTCCCTACTTTAAATACTCCTCCACTGACCACCAAGCTGCCTGTGTATCCATGTAACCGCTGTAAAGCTGCCATGAGCCTATTGTTTGTTATTTTAGGCCTTTGATAGCCTGTCTGCGGTCCCTACTTTAAATACTCCTCCACTCACCACCAAGCTGCCTGTGTATCCATGTAACCGCTGTAAAGCTGCCATGAGCCTATTGTTTGTTATTTTAGGCCTTTGATAGCCTGTCTGCGGTCCCTACTTTAAATACTCCTCCACTCACCACCAAGCTGCCTGTGTATCCATGTAACCGCTGTAAAGCTGCCATGAGCCTATTGTTTGTTATTTTAGGCCTTTGATAGCCTGTCTGCGGTCCCTACTTTAAATACTCCTCCACTGACCACCAAGCTGCCTGCCCGTGTATCCATGTAACCGCTGTAAAACTGCCATGAGCCTATTGTTTGTTATTTTAGGCCTTTGATAGCCTGTCTGCGGTCCCTACTTTAAATACTCCTCCACTGACCACCAAACTGCCTGTGTATCCATGTAACCGCTGTAAAGCTGCCATGAGCCTATTGTTTGTTATTTTAGGCCTTTGATAGCCTGTCTGCGGTCCCTACTTTAAATACTCCTCCATTCACCACCAAGCTGCCTGTGTATCCATGTAACCGCTGTAAAGCTGCCATGAGCCTATTGTTTGTTATTTTAGGCCTTTGATAGCCTGTCTGCGGTCCCTACTTTAAATACTCCTCCACTCATCACCAGCTGCCTGCCCGTGTATCCATGTAACCGCTGTAAAGCTGCCATGAGCCTATTGTTTGTTATTTTAGGCCTTTGATAGCCTGTCTGCGGTCCCTACTTTAAATACTCCTCCACTCACCACCAAGCTGCCTGCCCGTGTATCCATGTAACCGCTGTAAAACTGCCATGAGCCTATTGTTTGTTATTTTAGGCCTTTGATAGCCTGTCTGCGGTCCCTACTTTAAATACTCCTCCACTGACCACCAAGCTGCCTGTGTATCCATGTAACCGCTGTAAAGCTGCCATGAGCCTATTGTTTGTTATTTTAGGCCTTTGATAGCCTGTCTGCGGTCCCTACTTTAAATACTCCTCCACTCATCACCAGCTGCCTGCCCGTGTATCCATGTAACCTCTGTAAAACTGCCATGAGCCTATTGTTTGTTATTTTAGGCCTTTGATAGCCTGTCTGCGGTCCCTACTTTAAATACTCCTCCACTGACCACCAAGCTGCCTGTGTATCCATGTAACCGATGTAAAACTGCAGTATTTTGCTTATAAAAAAGAAAATACTGGAGAGATATCAAATGCAGACATTTTAACATTAAAAACAAAAACACATACAACAAAAAACTGGTACAGTACAAAAATTGGCCACCAGCTACAAAAACTTTCTCCTGCAAGTAGTTAACTGAAAGGTTTTTTTCCATTGAAAACACAGATATGGCATCCACCGAGTGTTGTCCTGTCGCGTCTTCTATATATTATTGCCAAGAAGCTGCAACTGAATAAAGCTGAGCTTCTACCTTCTGCCTGTTATTAACTGCTTTTTTTTTATAAAATTGGCTGTTCCGGCCTACTAAAGGTGTCTGTCTGCCCCTGCCTGGTGTTGTCCTCAACTGAATAAAGCTGAGCTTCAACCTTCTGTTCCAAATTACCATTTTTAAAAATGCAATTGGCTGTTCCGGCCTACTAAAGGTGAATGTCTGCCCCTGCCTGGTGTTGTCCTCAACTGAATAAAGCTGAGCTTCTACCTTCTGTTCCAAATTACCATTTTTAAAAATGCAATTGGCTGTTCCGGCCTACTAAAGGTGAATGTCTGCCCCTGCCTGGTGTTGTCCTCAACTGAATAAAGCTGAGCTTCTACCTTCTGTTCCAAATTACCATTTCTAAAAATGCCATTGGCTGTTCCGGCCTACTAAAGGTGAATGTCTGCCCCTGCCTGGTGTTGTCCTCAACTGAATAAAGCTGAGCTTCTACCTTCTGTTCCAAATTACCATTTCTAAAAATGCCATTGGCTGTTCCGGCCTACTAAAGGTGTCTGTCTGCCCCTGCCTGGTGTTGTCCTCAACTGAATAAAGCTGAGCTTCTACCTTCTGTTCCAAATTACCATTTTTAAAAATGCCATTGGCTGTTCCGGCCTACTAAAGGTGTCTGTCTGCCCCTGCCTGGTGTTGTCCTCAACTGAATAAAGCTGAGCTTCAACCTTCTGTTCCAAATTACCATTTTTAAAAATGCAATTGGCTGTTCCGGCCTACTAAAGGTGTCTGTCTGCCCCTGCCTGGTGTTGTCCTCAACTGAATAAAGCTGAGCTTCTACCTTCTGCCTCTTACTAACTGCTGTTTTTTTAAAAAATTGGCTGTTCCGGCCTACTAAAGGTGTCTGTCTGCCCCTGCCTGGTGTTGTCCTCAACTGAATAAAGCTGAGCTTCAACCTTCTGTTCCAAATTACCATTTTTAAAAATGCAATTGGCTGTTCCGGCCTACTAAAGGTGTCTGTCTGCCCCTGCCTGGTGTTGTCCTCAACTGAATAAAGCTGAGCTTCTACCTTCTGCCTCTTACTAACTGCTGTTTTTTTTAAAAATTGGCTGTTCCGGCCTACTAAAGGTGTCTGTCTGCCCCTGCCTGGTGTTGTCCTCAACTGAATAAAGCTGAGCTTCAACCTTCTGTTCCAAATTACCATTTTTAAAAATGCAATTGGCTGTTCCGGCCTACTAAAGGTGTCTGTCTGCCCCTGCCTGGTGTTGTCCTCAACTGAATAAAGCTGAGCTTCTACCTTCTGCCTCTTACTAACTGCTGTTTTTTAAAAAAATTGGCTGTTCCGGCCTACTAAAGGTGTCTGTCTGCCCCTGCCTGGTGTTGTCCTCAACTGAATAAAGCTGAGCTTCAACCTTCTGTTCCAAATTACCATTTTTAAAAATGCAATTGGCTGTTCCGGCCTACTAAAGGTGTCTGTCTGCCCCTGCCTGGTGTTGTCCTCAACTGAATAAAGCTGAGCTTCTACCTTCTGCCTCTTACTAACTGCTGTTTTTTAAAAAAATTGGCTGTTCCGGCCTACTAAAGGTGTCTGTCTGCCCCTGCCTGGTGTTGTCCTCAACTGAATAAAGCTGAGCTTCAACCTTCTGTTCCAAATTACCATTTTTAAAAATGCAATTGGCTGTTCCGGCCTACTAAAGGTGTCTGTCTGCCCCTGCCTGGTGTTGTCCTCAACTGAATAAAGCTGAGCTTCTACCTTCTGCCTCTTACTAACTGCTGTTTTTTTAAAAAATTGGCTGTTCCGGCCTACTAAAGGTGTCTGTCTGCCCCTGCCTGGTGTTGTCCTCAACTGAATAAAGCTGAACTTCAACCTTCTGTTCCAAATTACCATTTTTAAAAATGCAATTGGCTGTTCCGGCCTACTAAAGGTGTCTGTCTGCCCCTGCCTGGTGTTGTCCTCAACTGAATAAAGCTGAGCTTCTACCTTCTGCCTCTTACTAACTGCTGTTTTTTTAAAAAATTGGCTGTTCCGGCCTACTAAAGGTGTCTGTCTGCCCCTGCCTGGTGTTGTCCTCAACTGAATAAAGCTGAGCTTCAACCTTCAGTTCCAAATTACCATTTTTAAAAATGCAATTGGCTGTTCCGGCCTACTAAAGGTGTCTGTCTGCCCCTGCCTGGTGTTGTCCTCAACTGAATAAAGCTGAGCTTCTACCTTCTGCCTCTTACTAACTGCTGTTTTTTTAAAAAATTGGCTGTTCCGGCCTACTAAAGGTGTCTGTCTGCCCCTGCCTGGTGTTGTCCTCAACTGAATAAAGCTGAGCTTCAACCTTCTGTTCCAAATTACCATTTTTAAAAATGCAATTGGCTGTTCCGGCCTACTAAAGGTGTCTGTCTGCCCCTGCCTGGTGTTGTCCTCAACTGAATAAAGCTGAGCTTCTACCTTCTGCCTCTTACTAACTGCTGTTTTTTTTAAAAATTGGCTGTTCCGGCCTACTAAAGGTGTCTGTCTGCCCCTGCCTGGTGTTGTCCTCAACTGAATAAAGCTGAGCTTCTACCTTCTGTTCCAAATTACCATTTTTAAAAATGCAATTGGCTGTTCCGGCCTACTAAAGGTGTCTGTCTGCCCCTGCCTGGTGTTGTCCTCAACTGAATAAAGCTGAGCTTCAACCTTCTGTTCCAAATTACCATTTTTAAAAATGCAATTGGCTGTTCCGGCCTACTAAAGGTGAATGTCTGCCCCTGCCTGGTGTTGTCCTCAACTGAATAAAGCTGAGCTTCTACCTTCTGTTCCAAATTACCATTTTTAAAAATGCAATTGGCTGTTCCGGCCTACTAAAGGTGAATGTCTGCCCCTGCCTGGTGTTGTCCTCAACTGAATAAAGCTGAGCTTCAACCTTCAGTTCCAAATTACCATTTTTAAAAATGCAATTGGCTGTTCCAGCCTACTAAAGGTGAATGTCTGCCCCTGCCTGGTGTTGTCCTCAACTGAATAAAGCTGAGCTTCTACCTTCTGTTCCAAATTACCATTTTTAAAAATGCAATTGGCTGTTCCGGCCTACTAAAGGTGAATGTCTGCCCCTGCCTGGTGTTGTCCTCAACTGAATAAAGCTGAGCTTCTACCTTCTGCCTCTTACTAACTGCTGTTTTTTTAAAAAATTGGCTGTTCCGGCCTACTAAAGGTGTCTGACTGCCCCTGCCTGGTGTTGTCCTCAACTGAATAAAGCTGAGCTTCAACCTTCTGTTCCAAATTACCATTTTTAAAAATGCAATTGGCTGTTCCGGCCTACTAAAGGTGAATGTCTGCCCCTGCCTGGTGTTGTCCTCAACTGAATAAAGCTGAGCTTCTACCTTCTGTTCCAAATTACCATTTTTAAAAATGCAATTGGCTGTTCCGGCCTACTAAAGGTGTCTGTCTGCCCCTGCCTGGTGTTGTCCTCAACTGAATAAAGCTGAGCTTCAACCTTCAGTTCCAAATTACCATTTTTAAAAATGCAATTGGCTGTTCCGGCCTACTAAAGGTGTCTGTCTGCCCCTGCCTGGTGTTGTCCTCAACTGAATAAAGCTGAGCTTCAACCTTCAGTTCCAAATTACCATTTTTAAAAATGCAATTGGCTGTTCCGGCCTACTAAAGGTGTCTGTCTGCCCCTGCCTGGTGTTGTCCTCAACTGAATAAAGCTGAGCTTCTACCTTCTGCCTCTTACTAACTGCTGTTTTTTTTTTAAATTGGCTGTTCCGGCCTACTAAAGGTGTCTGTCTGCCCCTGCCTGGTGTTGTCCTCAACTGAATAAAGCTGAGCTTCAACCTTCTGTTCCAAATTACCATTTTTAAAAATGCAATTGGCTGTTCCGGCCTACTAAAGGTGAATGTCTGCCCCTGCCTGGTGTTGTCCTCAACTGAATAAAGCTGAGCTTCAACCTTCAGTTCCAAATTACCATTTTTAAAAATGCAATTGGCTGTTCCGGCCTACTAAAGGTGTCTGTCTGCCCCTGCCTGGTGTTGTCCTCAACTGAATAAAGCTGAGCTTCTACCTTCTGCCTCTTACTAACTGCTGTTTTTTTAAAAAATTGGCTGTTCCGGCCTACTAAAGGTGTCTGACTGCCCCTGCCTGGTGTTGTCCTCAACTGAATAAAGCTGAGCTTCAACCTTCTGTTCCAAATTACCATTTTTAAAAATGCAATTGGCTGTTCCGGCCTACTAAAGGTGAATGTCTGCCCCTGCCTGGTGTTGTCCTCAACTGAATAAAGCTGAGCTTCTACCTTCTGTTCCAAATTACCATTTTTAAAAATGCAATTGGCTGTTCCGGCCTACTAAAGGTGAATGTCTGCCCCTGCCTGGTGTTGTCCTCAACTGAATAAAGCTGAGCTTCAACCTTCAGTTCCAAATTACCATTTTTAAAAATGCAATTGGCTGTTCCGGCCTACTAAAGGTGTCTGTCTGCCCCTGCCTGGTGTTGTCCTCAACTGAATAAAGCTGAGCTTCTACCTTCTGCCTATTACTAACTGCTGTTTTTTTTTAAAATTGGCTGTTCCGGCCTACTAAAGGTGTCTGTCTGCCCCTGCCTGGTGTTGTCCTCAACTGAATAAAGCTGAGCTTCAACCTTCTGTTCCAAATTACCATTTTTAAAAATGCAATTGGCTGTTCCGGCCTACTAAAGGTGTCTGTCTGCCCCTGCCTGGTGTTGTCCTCAACTGAATAAAGCTGAGCTTCTTCCTTCTGCCTCTTACTAACTGCTGTTTTTTTAAAAAATTGGCTGTTCCGGCCTACTATAGGTGTCTGTCTGCCCCTGCCTGGTGTTGTGCTCAACTGAATAAAGCTGAGCTTCTACCTTCTGTTCCAAATTACCATTTTTAAAAATGCAATTGGCTGTTCCGGCCTACTAAAGGTGTCTGTCTGCCCCTGCCTGGTGTTGTCCTCAACTGAATAAAGCTGAGCTTCAACCTTCTGTTCCAAATTACCATTTTTAAAAATGCAATTGGCTGTTCCGGCCTACTAAAGGTGAATGTCTGCCCCTGCCTGGTGTTGTCCTCAACTGAATAAAGCTGAGCTTCTACCTTCTGTTCCAAATTACCATTTTTAAAAATGCAATTGGCTGTTCCGGCCTACTAAAGGTGAATGTCTGCCCCTGCCTGGTGTTGTCCTCAACTGAATAAAGCTGAGCTTCAACCTTCAGTTCCAAATTACCATTTTTAAAAATGCAATTGGCTGTTCCGGCCTACTAAAGGTGAATGTCTGCCCCTGCCTGGTGTTGTCCTCAACTGAATAAAGCTGAGCTTCTACCTTCTGTTCCAAATTACCATTTTTAAAAATGCAATTGGCTGTTCCGGCCTACTAAAGGTGAATGTCTGCCCCTGCCTGGTGTTGTCCTCAACTGAATAAAGCTGAGCTTCTACCTTCTGCCTCTTACTAACTGCTGTTTTTTTAAAAAATTGGCTGTTCCGGCCTACTAAAGGTGTCTGACTGCCCCTGCCTGGTGTTGTCCTCAACTGAATAAAGCTGAGCTTCAACCTTCTGTTCCAAATTACCATTTTTAAAAATGCAATTGGCTGTTCCGGCCTACTAAAGGTGAATGTCTGCCCCTGCCTGGTGTTGTCCTCAACTGAATAAAGCTGAGCTTCTACCTTCTGTTCCAAATTACCATTTTTAAAAATGCAATTGGCTGTTCCGGCCTACTAAAGGTGAATGTCTGCCCCTGCCTGGTGTTGACCTCAACTGAATAAAGCTGAGCTTCAACCTTCAGTTCCAAATTACCATTTTTAAAAATGCAATTGGCTGTTCCGGCCTACTAAAGGTGTCTGTCTGCCCCTGCCTGGTGTTGTCCTCAACTGAATAAAGCTGAGCTTCAACCTTCAGTTCCAAATTACCATTTTTAAAAATGCAATTGGCTGTTCCGGCCTACTAAAGGTGTCTGTCTGCCCCTGCCTGGTGTTGTCCTCAACTGAATAAAGCTGAGCTTCTACCTTCTGCCTCTTACTAACTGCTGTTTTTTTAAAAAATTGGCTGTTCCGGCCTACTAAAGGTGTCTGTCTGCCCCTGCCTGGTGTTGTCCTCAACTGAATAAAGCTGAGCTTCAACCTTCTGTTCCAAATTACCATTTTTAAAAATGCAATTGGCTGTTCCGGCCTACTAAAGGTGAATGTCTGCCCCTGCCTGGTGTTGTCCTCAACTGAATAAAGCTGAGCTTCTACCTTCTGTTCCAAATTACCATTTTTAAAAATGCAATTGGCTGTTCCGGCCTACTAAAGGTGAATGTCTGCCCCTGCCTGGTGTTGTCCTCAACTGAATAAAGCTGAGCTTCAACCTTCAGTTCCAAATTACCATTTTTAAAAATGCAATTGGCTGTTCCGGCCTACTAAAGGTATGTGTCTGCCCCTGCCTGGTGTTGTCCTCAACTGAATAAAGCTGAGCTTCTACCTTCTGCCTCTTACTAACTGCTGTTTTTTTTAAAAATTGGCTGTTCCGGCCTACTAAAGGTGTCTGACTGCCCCTGCCTGGTGTTGTCCTCAACTGAATAAAGCTGAGCTTCAACCTTCTGTTCCAAATTACCATTTTTAAAAATGCAATTGGCTGTTCCGGCCTACTAAAAGTGAATGTCTGCCCCTGCCTGGTGTTGTCCTCAACTGAATAAAGCTGAGCTTCTACCTTCTGTTCCAAATTACCATTTTTAAAAATGCAATTGGCTGTTCCGGCCTACTAAAGGTGAATGTCTGCCCCTGCCTGGTGTTGTCCTCAACTGAATAAAGCTGAGCTTCAACCTTCAGTTCCAAATTACCATTTTTAAAAATGCAATTGGCTGTTCCGGCCTACTAAAGGTGTCTGTCTGCCCCTGCCTGGTGTTGTCCTCAACTGAATAAAGCTGAGCTTCAACCTTCAGTTCCAAATTACCATTTTTAAAAATGCAATTGGCTGTTCCGGCCTACTAAAGGTGTCTGTCTGCCCCTGCCTGGTGTTGTCCTCAACTGAATAAAGCTGAGCTTCTACCTTCTGCCTCTTACTAACTGCTGTTTTTTTAAAAAATTGGCTGTTCCGGCCTACTAAAGGTGTCTGTCTGCCCCTGCCTGGTGTTGTCCTCAACTGAATAAAGCTGAGCTTCAACCTTCTGTTCCAAATTACCATTTTTAAAAATGCAATTGGCTGTTCCGGCCTACTAAAGGTGAATGTCTGCCCCTGCCTGGTGTTGTCCTCAACTGAATAAAGCTGAGCTTCAACCTTCAGTTCCAAATTACCATTTTTAAAAATGCAATTGGCTGTTCCGGCCTACTAAAGGTGTCTGTCTGCCCCTGCCTGGTGTTGTCCTCAACTGAATAAAGCTGAGCTTCTACCTTCTGCCTATTACTAACTGCTGTTTTTTTTAAAAATTGGCTGTTCCGGCCTACTAAAGGTGTCTGTCTGCCCCTGCCTGGTGTTGTCCTCAACTGAATAAAGCTGAGCTTCAACCTTCTGTTCCAAATTACCATTTTTAAAAATGCAATTGGCTGTTCCGGCCTACTAAAGGTGTCTGTCTGCCCCTGCCTGGTGTTGTCCTCAACTGAATAAAGCTGAGCTTCTTCCTTCTGCCTCTTACTAACTGCTGTTTTTTTAAAAAATTGGCTGTTCCGGCCTACTATAGGTGTCTGTCTGCCCCTGCCTGGTTTTGTGCTCAACTGAATAAAGCTGAGCTTCTACCTTCTGTTCCAAATTACCATTTTTAAAAATGCAATTGGCTGTTCCGGCCTACTAAAGGTGTCTGTCTGCCCCTGCCTGGTGTTGTCCTCAACTGAATAAAGCTGAGCTTCAACCTTCTGTTCCAAATTACCATTTTTAAAAATGCAATTGGCTGTTCCGGCCTACTAAAGGTGAATGTCTGCCCCTGCCTGGTGTTGTCCTCAACTGAATAAAGCTGAGCTTCTACCTTCTGTTCCAAATTACCATTTTTAAAAATGCAATTGGCTGTTCCGGCCTACTAAAGGTGAATGTCTGCCCCTGCCTGGTGTTGTCCTCAACTGAATAAAGCTGAGCTTCAACCTTCAGTTCCAAATTACCATTTTTAAAAATGCAATTGGCTGTTCCGGCCTACTAAAGGTGAATGTCTGCCCCTGCCTGGTGTTGTCCTCAACTGAATAAAGCTGAGCTTCTACCTTCTGTTCCAAATTACCATTTTTAAAAATGCAATTGGCTGTTCCGGCCTACTAAAGGTGAATGTCTGCCCCTGCCTGGTGTTGTCCTCAACTGAATAAAGCTGAGCTTCTACCTTCTGCCTCTTACTAACTGCTGTTTTTTTAAAAAATTGGCTGTTCCGGCCTACTAAAGGTGTCTGTCTGCCCCTGCCTGGTGTTGTCCTCAACTGAATAAAGCTGAGCTTCAACCTTCTGTTCCAAATTACCATTTTTAAAAATGCAATTGGCTGTTCCGGCCTACTAAAGGTGAATGTCTGCCCCTGCCTGGTGTTGTCCTCAACTGAATAAAGCTGAGCTTCTACCTTCTGTTCCAAATTACCATTTTTAAAAATGCAATTGGCTGTTCCGGCCTACTAAAGGTGAATGTCTGCCCCTGCCTGGTGTTGTCCTCAACTGAATAAAGCTGAGCTTCAACCTTCAGTTCCAAATTACCATTTTTAAAAATGCAATTGGCTGTTCCGGCCTACTAAAGGTATGTGTCTGCCCCTGCCTGGTGTTGTCCTCAACTGAATAAAGCTGAGCTTCTACCTTCTGCCTCTTACTAACTGCTGTTTTTTTAAAAAATTGGCTGTTCCGGCCTACTAAAGGTGTCTGACTGCCCCTGCCTGGTGTTGTCCTCAACTGAATAAAGCTGAGCTTCAACCTTCTGTTCCAAATTACCATTTTTAAAAATGCAATTGGCTGTTCCGGCCTACTAAAGGTGAATGTCTGCCCCTGCCTGGTGTTGTCCTCAACTGAATAAAGCTGAGCTTCTACCTTCTGTTCCAAATTACCATTTTTAAAAATGCAATTGGCTGTTCCGGCCTACTAAAGGTGAATGTCTGCCCCTGCCTGGTGTTGTCCTCAACTGAATAAAGCTGAGCTTCAACCTTCAGTTCCAAATTACCATTTTTAAAAATGCAATTGGCTGTTCCGGCCTACTAAAGGTGTCTGTCTGCCCCTGCCTGGTGTTGTCCTCAACTGAATAAAGCTGAGCTTCAACCTTCAGTTCCAAATTACCATTTTTAAAAATGCAATTGGCTGTTCCGGCCTACTAAAGGTGTCTGTCTGCCCCTGCCTGGTGTTGTCCTCAACTGAATAAAGCTGAGCTTCTACCTTCTGCCTCTTACTAACTGCTGTTTTTTTAAAAAATTGGCTGTTCCGGCCTACTAAAGGTGTCTGTCTGCCCCTGCCTGGTGTTGTCCTCAACTGAATAAAGCTGAGCTTCAACCTTCTGTTCCAAATTACCATTTTTAAAAATGCAATTGGCTGTTCCGGCCTACTAAAGGTGAATGTCTGCCCCTGCCTGGTGTTGTCCTCAACTGAATAAAGCTGAGCTTCTACCTTCTGCCTCTTACTAACTGCTGTTTTTTTTTAAAAATTGGCTGTTCCGGCCTACTAAAGGTGTCTGTCTGCCCCTGCCTGGTGTTGTCCTCAACTGAACAAAGCTGAGCTTCCACATTCTGGCTTTCGCCCTATACTATCAGATATTAAACTGCATTTGGCCTACTAGTGTGGTTATGCCCTTGAAACAGTGTCTGCTGCTCTTGGGTTTGCTACTCCACTGAACAAAGCAATGCCGCCTGTTTAGTCCTGTTACCAATTTTGAACTGCATTTAGCCTACTTTATTCTTTGGCCCTATATCTGTTTCCTCCTCATCCTGCCCATTGCCCAGCCACTGCTAGATGAGTCTGCTGGTACATTGACCTAGACCACTACATTCCCCTTATACTCTACACAGCCAGAATCTGACCCTGCTGAAAGTAAGGTTCCCCTTCCCGCATGTTATACCACCTTACACAGGGACAGAGAGGAAGGTGCAGATGAAAGTGCAGGTTCCTTCATCAGGTGGGGGAGCATACTCGTTGGCGACGTCACTGGCACAGGGCCCCTCAGAGTACGCAAAAGTGTCGCTGCTGGTGGGAGGCGCCCCCGCCATGCAAACACACATCGCTGTACTTTGAGGGGCCCTGTGCCAGTGCCAATGCGAACGAGTGGGCCCCCCCTGCTTGCTCAGGATCACAGCACTTGCAACGTTGAAATACTTACCTTTCCCTGCAACACCGCCGTGACGTAGTCCGCATTTCCTGGGCCCACGAAAAACTTGAGCCGGCCCTACTCCCCCCACAACTTTTGCCAAATGACCCCCAATTCCCTATGCCCAACTATTATTATAAAGTTAATTAAGATTGACAAGCTTCAGAAACAAGAATGGATGTTTTTGGCATTAAAATGGGCACTGTAGGTGTTTTCCTGGCCTCCACTCACTGCCGACTATGCTTCCCCATTGACTTGCATTGGGTTTCGTGTTTCGGTCGATCCCCGACTTTTAGCGATAATCGGCCGACTGCACTCGACTCGACTCTGGACAAAATCGGGTTTCACAAAACCCGACTCGATCTTAAAAAAATGAAAGTCGCTCAACTCTAAGATTTAGGTAGATGATGTTATTGATCCATATCGGGCAACTTGCAAAACCCACTGTGCAGCACAACAGAGGGCAGCAGACTCAGGGGAAGGAAGTGGAGCCTGGCATACCCATGACAGGTATATAATATAAGATATACGGTATTACAGATTTTCATGTTCATACTATTGATTTATGAAGTTAAAATTATTACAACAGTTACTCTTTCCGTTTCCTGTAACATGTAACAGCCCCAGCTACCATGTGCCATTTATAATACTATTTATAAAATTTACACTTTTAAAATATGTTAATGACATCCCAGCAAGTCATATAGTTCCACAACTAGACAAAGTTTTCCTACAGTCTTATACAAAATAAAACTAAATTGTGTTTTCAAAATGAATTATGCCAGACGACAAGCTCAGATCTGCCACACATGTAACAGTATGTATATTAGTACCTCTCGTTGTTTCACCAAGAACGAGTCGATAAGATTCCTCTGGTCATTTACATCCAGTTGTTCCCTGTGCTTGGTGAAGGTCTCTCGAATGAATTTTTGCATATCATTTAGGTTCAAGCGCACCTCTTCAGCCACATTCGTAAACCAGCGCATCACAGATGGATATGTGTTATAAAGCTGCACAGAAAAAATAGATGACCTTTGTATTTCTATTTCAAACAAGGTATATTTCTAAAACTCTTATCCACTTATACACAAGATAGTTGCTGTTGTTTTCTTTTACTTGAAAAAGATGGCACTCCAGTGTTGAAATGCAATGTGGAAATAAAAACCTTCAACTCATTTTGGCCCTAAGCATTCATCATTACAGCAGCGCAGCCTCATATTGTGTTATCTACCAAGTTGGTCAACCTATTCCATGGCAGATATCATATGACAAAAGGATTTGGCATGTTGGAGTTACATAATTTATAACAATTTTTAAAGATATCCAGCATCTTAAAGCTGCATTTTCCCAGATTCCATAAATCTGGGAATTTGTGATGGTGGGGAAGTGTGGTTTCAGTGTAAGAAGGAGAACCGGTCTGGGGGTACCTTTCTTGTGCCGGGTCCGGAACTGTTGGGGCTGTCTCCTCTGTTGTCCAGAAGAAAGCTAAAGTAACCAGACCAACCTTTGCACTGGCTGACAGAGGACATGGCTAGATATTACCATGGGCAGCGCAGTGCACGGGAACAGACAATGTTGGTGGTAAGACAGAGTGCGTGGCTGAGGAGAGTGAGGGCTCCTGCTCCCGAGCTCATTAGCAGCACAGGTCCGCGCCCAGGCGTATCAGACACCTACCGCAGCGACTCTGACCAGAAGCCTGCCATGTGCAGGTCACGTGCTCCTGCACATCCAGGTGCCACTCGCTCTGCAACAGTCAGTGCTGCATGCATACCATCTAAAAGAGACTGTGACTGTGACCGAGTACTTCTTACTGAACCCCTGGTGCTTAATCGTTGAGTCTCGCTTAACTCTGTCAGGACAGTGGCCGGTGCCCTGCTGGCCACAGGAGTCTATGTACTGAAGATCCCGTATGATGCTTCAAAGACTCAATGTTGCCAGCCGGGCAAGTATCATCACTTTCTTCAGGACCCCACCAGATCTACGTCGTGCCGACGGCTTTTGGCGCCATCATCTGCTCTGAGACCTTTTCTGTCAGGAAGACATCTGATTGATAAGTGACTCCTTAAGAATGACTTTTACTCATTACTACTATGTTGACTCCCCCCAACCAAACCCCTGTATTCCCTATACTGTCGGTTATTTACCACACATTTTGCCTATCTCCCTGTATGTAGTATCTCTCTGTAAAGCAAAACCTGTTAACTAGTGTTGAGCATTCCGATACCGCAAGTATCGGGTATCGGCCGATACTTGCGGTATCGGAATTCCGATACTTGCCGCGTATCGGATACCGGAATCGGAAGTTCCAAGATTCAAAATGCAGAAATTCAGCCAATGAGAATGATTCCAAGTGTGGGCACATCCTGTTTAGCATGGAGGGCATGAAACTACTGGCAAGGCTGTGATTGGCTGCTGAAATGATGTCATGATGCAGTTTAAAAGTCGCTGGCGCCATTTTGCGATCACTCTGCTGTGAATTCAGTTAGTGACAGGACGCTGTTTGCTGACTGAGGGACAGTTTAGAGATAGCGATTTGCTTCTTTGTGCTTTCCAAAGGCTAATTTAGCAACCGCTGTGTTCACCTACTATTCACCTTGCTTTTGCCTTGTAGCGCTGTTTTCACAGCGATCTGCAAGGTCTGTGTGTGTGTGTGTGTGTGAGTGCAGCCCACTCTCTAGTCTGAGTGCAGCCACATAGGCCATCCATAGCTGGTTGTATTCAGTTCAGGGAGGGTGGTTCATTGCCTCATACTGTTCTTTTTTTTTTTTTTTTCAAGTAGTGTAGTCTGCTGCTAATTTATTCAAAAAAATCCTATTAGTGTCTTTCCACCTGTCTCCAGCTAATTTGTGGAAAAACACTACATAGGATAACATAGAGGAGGGTTTTTGGGCCTTGCAGCGCCGTTTACGGCTGTCTGCACGGTCTCCGTGTGACTGCAGCTCGCCCTGTAGTCTGTGAGCAGCCATAGCCTGGTTGTCTCCAGCTCAGGGTTGTTCACTGCGTCATACCGCCAAATCAATTTTCATTTTGTTTTAAGTAGTGCAGGCTGCTGCACATTTTTTCCAAAAATTCCTATTAGTGTCTTTCCACCCGTCTCCAGCTAATTTGTGGAAAAACACCACATAGGATAACGTAGAGGAGGGTTTTTGGGCCTTGCAGCGCCGTTTACGGCTGTCTGCACGGTCTCCGTGTGACTGCAGCTCGCCCTGTAGTCTGTGAGCAGCCATAGCCTGGTTGTCTCCAGCTCAGGGTTGTTCACTGCGTCATACCGCCAAATCAATTTTCATTTTGTTTTAAGTAGTGCAGGCTGCTGCACATTTTTTAAAAAAAATCCTATTAGTGTCTTTCCACCCATCTCCAGCTAACTTGTGGAAAAACACTACATAGGATAACGTAGAGGAGGGTTTTTGGGCCTTGCAGCGCCGTTTACGTCTGTCTGCACGGTCTCCGTGTGACTGCAGCTCTATCCGTTGTCAGTTCAGCCCCACAAAAATAAATAAATAATAAAGTTCACCAAACACACCAGTTACACCACTTTACATTTGTGTAGGCCACATTAGCTCATATTAAAGTCTAGTCCACACTTTAGAAAATTAGTGTTTCTTATACCTGTTAGGAGGAGTTGCTCAGGAATAAGCACACAAAGCCGTTAGTACTTTTCTGCTTATCTTTATCAGTCAACCAAGATGAAGAAGGCAGTGAGTAAGGCACGTGGGCGTGGGCGCGGAGCAGGGAGGGGACGTGGGGATTCTGTGCCTGCTGCGGGCACCGGTGACTCATCAGCACCCACTTTCACCAGGCAACAGTCGTTCATGCGCAGCTTTGTGTCAGAGCGCCGTACACCGCTGCTGCGTGAAGACCAAATTGAAGCCGTTGTCGGATGGATGGCAGCTAATGCATCAACTTCAATTAGTGCCACATCCTCTCAGACACAGAGCACTGGAGAGCAGCCATCTGTCTCTTCACCACCTGCCAAATTGCCCAGGCAGACAGAGAGCCCAGGACAGGAGCCGTCTCTACTTCTGTTCTCTGAATCTCTTGGCTTGGAAACAGGGGGCCAGCCAAGCAGCATTGGAGAAATGGAAGAAGAGGCAGGGTGCAGTGATGCCCAACAGCTTTTTCTCTCTTCCTCTGAAGAGGCGGGTGGGCCAGTGGCTCCGGTCACCACATCGCAGGCCGCATCAGCTGATGATGACACTCAGGTGCCACTTACTGGTGCGTGCTCTGCTGCTGAGACTACCCAGGAGGAGCAGTTGGGGGCAGAGGGTAGTGTAGATGATGAGGTCCTTGACCCATCTTGGCGTGAGGGACAGGAAGGTGGTGGGAGCAGCTCTGAGGAAGAGATTCCCCGTACGGCCCAAAGAGGGAGAGGGAGGGGGAAGACTGCGGATCCTGCAGCCTCCGCTTTGGCACCCGTTAGGAGCATGTCTCTTCCAAAAGCCAAAAAGGGCGCTCCCAAGACTTGCAGTGCCTGGTCCTTTTTTGACACAGTTGCAGATGACATTTGCTATGTCAGATGCAAGGTGTGTCATCAAAAAGTCAAAAGAGGTCGAAATGTCAGCAACCTCAATACCTCCAACATGTGGAAACATGTGTGCAACAGGCACCCGGCGGAGTTAGAAAAACACACTGAAGAGCTAGGCCAACCAACAGCGGCAGCTACCACCTCTTCAGCTCGTGTTGCCTCTTCCTCTAGCTCACACGCAGCTGGTTCGGCTTCCTCCCAGGATCGCCGTGGAAGAACCTCTGGCCCTGTTGTCCAGAGACCCGCTGTAATTCCACCCGCAGCACCACTTTCCCAGTCATCCACACACTCCCAGCCCAGTCTACAGCCATCGGTAGTACAGGCATGGGAGAAAAGGCGGCCTTTCTCGTCAAACCACCCACGAGCACAGGCTCTGACTGCAGGCATTGCCAAACTTCTGTCACTGGAAATGCTGTCATTCAGGCTGGTGGAGACTGACAGCTTCCGTGACTTGATGTCATTGGCAGTCCCACAGTACAATGTGCCCAGCCACTTTTACTTCAGCAGGCAAGCCGTCCCTGCCCTGCACAAGCATGTGGAGGGACACATAAAACACGCGCTACTGAACGCCGTCAGTAGCAAGGTCCACCTCACCACCGATGCGTGGACCAGTCAACATGGACAGGGGCGATACCTTTCCCTCACTGCCCATTGGGTTAATGTCGTTGAGCCGGGTACAGACCGTGCGAGTGGCGCAGGACGTGTCCTGCCCACTCCAAGGATTGCAGGAATCCATTCTGTACGCATTGACTCCTCCTCTTACACCAGTTCCTCAGAATCATCGCTGCAGGAGCCGTCACAGTCCACCTCCACATGGACCCGTGATGAACGTGTACCTGTTACGACCGACATGAGCACAGCCGTGGCCAAACGTCAACAGGCCGTCTTGAAATTAATTTTTTTGGGGAATCGTAGCCACACAGCGCAGGAGCTCTGGAATGCCATCAAGCAGGAGAGCGATGTGTGGTTTGTGCCAGCGAATCTCCAGCCAGGCATGGTAGTGTGTGATAATGGCCGAAATCTGGTGGCAGCTCTGGGCCTCGGCAACCTCACTCACATCCCATGTCTGGCACATGTGCTCAATTTGGTCGTGCAGAGCTTTTTGAGGGACTATCCGGATCTTGATGCACTGCTGCACAAGGTCCGCCTAGAGTGTGCTCACTTGCGGCGTTCCAGCACGGCAAAAGCGCGCATTGCGGCTCTGCAGCGCCGACACCGCCTGCCGGAACATCGCATCATATGTGACCTACCTACCAGGTGGAATTCCACGTTACATATGTTGGAGCGGTTGTGTGAGCAGCAGCAAGCTGTAATGGAGTACCAGCTGCTTCAGGCGCAAAGAAGTCGCACTCAGCGCCGTACAGACTTCACAACCACAGAGTGGGCCACTATGAATGACGTCTGCCAGGTTTTGCGTCCCTTTGATTATTCCACGCAGATGGCGAGTGCAGATGATGCACTAGTCAGCATGACTGTCCCCCTTATCTGCCTGCTTGAAAAATCACTGCAAGAGCTAAGGGATGATGTTGTGGAAGAGGTGGAGGATGAGGATTCACCATTTCCATCATCTTCTGGACAGTCAGCGCCACGTGGTTCCTCACAAACGCGTAGGCAGGGGACAGTTTGTGAGGAGGATGAGGAGGAGTCAATGGAGGAGGAAGACATCCGTCCAGAGGAGGGAGTTACCGAATTGTCCAGTACTCAGTGTGTACAGCGAGGGTGGGGTGATGACGAGCGGGCAGAGATCACGCCTCCAGCAGGGGACAGCGTTTCTTGGGCAGTTGGCAGTCTGCAGCACATGGTGGATTACATGCTGCAGTGCCTGAGAAACGACCGCCGCATCGCCCACATTCTCAACATGTCTGATTATTGGGTGTTCACCCTCCTCGATCCTCGCTACCGGGACAACGTAGAAAGCCTCATCACACCGTTGAACCGGGAGCGAAAAATGCGGGAGTACCAAGACACACTGGTCAATTCCATCATCTTCTCCATTCCAACTGAGAGAAGTGCTGCTAGTGCATTCCAAAGCAGCTCAGTGCGTCCAGGCAGTGGTGGAGGCTCTGCACAAAGAGGGAGCAGAAGCAGTGCCTCTGCCCAAGGCAAGACCAGTATGGCCCAACTGTGGCACAGTTTTCTGTGCCCGCCACAAAAGTCTACACCATCACAGACGGCTCCAGTCAGCAGGAGGCAACGGTTCCGTCAGATGGTGACAGACTACATGTCTTGCCCTCTTGCTGTACTCCCAGACGGCTCTTCCCCTTTCAAGTTTTGGGTCTCAAAGCTGGATACATGGCCAGAGCTAAGCCAGTATGCATTGGAGGTGCTGTCTTGCCCTGCGGCCAGTGTATTATCGGAACGTGTCTTTAGTGCTGCAGGTGGTGTACTAACTGACCGTCGCATGCGACTATCCTCCGATAATGTTGACCGGCTTACTTTCCTGAAAATGAACAAGGCCTGGATCTCGCAGGAATTTGCCACTCCTCCTCCTGATTAAATAATTAGGTCACTGTATACGTTATCCAGGTCTCCTGTTGTGTTCATCTTTCTACCACCCGAACTTAAATTCCTGGGCTCCAACACCGCCAGTTGAGGCTCAGAAGTGCCGTCTGCACAGTCAAAACATACGACCCAGTGTTATTGGGTTTCAGTAACGTCAGCTGATCCCCAGCTATGTAGCCGGCAATGTGTCATGCGACCGCCACGCTGACACAACAACTAAAATGTAAGGGAATCTGTCCCCCCCCCCCAAGGCGTTTGTTACTGAAAGAGCCTCCTTGTGCAGCAGTAATGCTGCAGAAGGAAAAGGTAGCTATTTTGGTTTAGCTCCTTGCACACGCAGAACTTAACACTTATAAAATGTGTCCACTGATACCGTAAAACCGTCCCGGAGGTGGGACTTTCCTTCGTAATATGACGCAGCACAGCCGTCATTCCTCCCCCCCCGGCGCCGCGCCCCGGCTCCTCAGCGTAGTTTGATTCCGTCCCGGAGCCTGCGCTGTTATGTTATCCCGTGGCCAGGCACACTTAGCGCTGCCCGTCTTCTGGCATCATTTGGTGTCAGTATGGCTGCGCCTGTGCGGCCGCGCTGGCCGAGGGCCCGCCTCGCAGTGTCTTCTGATTTAATCCCACTGGGGGCCTGGGATCCATGGACATGCGCAGTGCATATCTGAACCTCCACCTCTCACTCATCTCCCTACGGCTTCTTCAGACTGTTCGGTGTCAGCTGGTCCCTAATAGCATGCCACGGCCGTGACACCGCACAGTCTTAAGAAGCCGTAGGGAGGGGAGTGAGAGGCGAGGATATGCACTGCGCATGGCCATGGATCCCAGGCCCCCAGTGGGATAAAATCAGAAGACACTGCGAGGCGGGCTCTCGGCCAGCGCGGCCGCACAGGCGCAGCCAGCCTGACACCAAATGATGTCAGAAGATGGGCAGCGCTAAGTGTGCCTGGCCAAGGGATAACATAACAGCGCAGGCTCCGGGACGGAATCAAACTATGCTGAGGAGCCGGGGCGCGGCGCCCGGGGGGGAGGAATGACGGCTGTGCTGCGTCATATTACGAAGGAAAGTCCTACCTCCAGGACGGTTTCACGGTTTCAGGGGACACATTTTATAAGTGTTTAGTTCTGTGTTTGCAAGGAGCATGATGAAAAGAGCCACCTTTTCCTTTTGCATCTTTTGTGCTGCACAAGCTGGCTCTTTCAGCTACAAACGCCTTGGGGGGGGTTAAAGGTTCCCTTTCGACTTTCTCAGGCTTCGGCCTACATTGTGTTCCTCTGCTTTTCCACCTGTCCCTGGGCTCCAACACCGCTAGTTGCCGTCCAGAAGTGCTGTCCGCACAGTCCCAACAGTCGCTCCTCTGTTATTGGGGTTCAGTAACGTCAGCTGTTCCCCTGCTGTGTGTGTGGCAATCCCTCCTACCTCCTCCAGCTCCTCCTCCTCCACCTGTCCCTGGGCTCCAACACCGCTAGTTGCCGTCCAGAAGTGCTGTCCGCACAGTCCCGACAGTCCCTCCTCTGTTATTGGGGTTCAGTAACGTCAGCTGTTCCCCTGCTGTGTGTGTGGCAATCCCTCCTACCTCCTCCACCTCCTCCACCTCCACCTGTCCCTGGGCTCCAACACCGCCAGTTGCCGTCCAGAAGTGCTGTACGCGCAGTCCCGACAGTCCCTCCTCTGTTATTGGGGTTCAGTAACGTCAGCTGTTCCCCTGCTGTGTGTGTGGCAATCCCTCCTACCTCCTCCACCTCCTCCACCTCCACCTGTCCCTGGGCTCCAACACCGCCAGTTGCCGTCCAGAAGTGCTGTACGCGCAGTCCCGACAGTCCCTCCTCTGTTATTGGGTTTCAGTAACGTCAGCTGTTCCCCTGCTGTGTGTGGCAATCCCTCCTACCTCCTCCACCTCCTCCTCCTCCACCTGTCCCTGGGCTCCAACACCGCTAGTTGCCGTCCAGAAGTGCTGTCCGCGCAGTCCCGACAGTCCCTCCTCTGTTATTGGGGTTCAGTAACGTCAGCTGTTCCCCTGCTGTGTGTGTGGCAATCCCTCCTACCTCCTCCACCTCCTCCTCCTCCACCTGTCCCTGGGCTCCAACACCGCCAGTTGCCGTCCAGAAGTGCTGTCCGCACAGTCCCGACAGTCCCTCCTCTGTTATTGGGGTTCAGTAACATCAGCTGTTCCCCTGCTGTGTGTGTGGCAATCCCTCCTACCTCCTCCACCTCCTCCTCCACCTGTCCCTGGGCTCCAACACCGCTAGTTGTTGCCTGGTAGTGCTGTACGCACAGAGCCAAACACCTCGCCAATGTGTTAGTGGGGTTCAGTAACGTCAGCTGTTCCCCTGCTGTGTGTGTGGCAATCCCTCCTACCTCCTCCTCCACCTCCTCCTCCTCCACCTGTCCCTGGGCTCCAACACCGCTAGTTGTTGCCTGGTAGTGCTGTACGCACAGAGCCAAACACCTCGCCAATGTGTTAGTGGGGTTCAGTAACGTCAGCTGTTCCCCTGCTGTGTGTGTGGCAATCCCTCCTACCTCCTCCACCTCCTCCTCCTCCACCTGTCCCTGGGCTCCAACACCGCTAGTTGTTGCCTGGTAGTGCTGTACGCACAGAGCCAAACACCTCGCCAATGTGTTAGTGGGGTTCAGTAACGTCAGCTGTTCCCCTGCTGTGTGTGTGGCAATCCCTCCTACCTCCTCCACCTCCTCCTCCTCCACCTGTCCCTGGGCTCCAACACCGCTAGTTGTTGCCTGGTAGTGCTGTACGCACAGAGCCAAACACCTCGCCAATGTGTTAGTGGGGTTCAGTAACGTCAGCTGTTCCCCTGCTGTGTGTGTGGCAATCCCTCCTACCTCCTCCACCTCCTCCTCCTCCACCTGTCCCTGGGCTCCAACACCGCTAGTTGTTGCCTGGTAGTGCTGTACGCACAGAGCCAAACACCTCGCCAATGTGTTAGTGGGGTTCAGTAACGTCAGCTGTTCCCCTGCTGTGTATACGGCAACATGTACTGCGACCGCCACGCAGGCACAACAAGTTAAATTTAAGGGAACCTGTCCCCCCCCCCAGGCGTTTGTTACTGAAGGAGCCACCTTGTGCAGCAGTAATGATGCAAAGGGAAAAAGTGCCTCTTTTCGTGGTGCTCCTTGCACATGCTGAACCTAACACTTATGAAAAGTGTCCCCTCCTACCGTGATACCGTCCGGTAGGTGGAACTTTCCTTTGTGATGTGACGCAGCACAGCCGTCATTCTTACCCCCTTGGCGCCGTGCGCCGCCTCCTCAGCGTTGTTTGAATCAGTCCCGGAGCCTGCGCTGTTAGGTTAGCCCTTGGCCATGCACACATTTTGCGCTGCCCGTCTTCTGACATCATTTGGTGTCAGGCTGGCTGCGCCTGTGCGGCCGCGCTGGCCGAGATCCCGCCTCGTACTGTCTTCTGATTTCATCCCACTGGGGGCCTGAGATCCATGGACATGCGCAGTGCATATCTGAACCTCCACCTCTCACTCATCTCCCTACGGCTTCTTCAAACTGTGCGGTGTCAGCTGGTCCCTAATAGCATGCCATGGCCGTGACACCGCACAGTCTGAAGAAGCCGTAGGGAGGGGAGTGAGAGGCGAGGATATGCACTGCGCATGGCCACGGATCTCAGGCCCCCAGTGGGATGAAATCAGAAGACAGTACGAGGCGGGATCTCGGCCAGCGCGGCCGCACAGGCGCAGCCAGCCTGACACCAAATGATGTCAGAAGACGGGCAACGCAAAATGTGTGCATGGCCAAGGGCTAACCTAACAGCGCAGGCTCCGGGACTGATTCAAACAACGCTGAGGAGGCGGCGAACGGCGCCAAGGGGTTAAGAATGACGGCTGTGCTGCTTCACATCACAAAGGAAAGTTCCACCTACCGGACGGTATCACGGTAGGAGGGGACACTTTTCATAAGTGTTAGGTTCAGCATGTGCAAGGACCATAATTAAAAGAGCTAAGTTTACCTTTTCCAGCATTAGTGCTGTACACGATGGCTCTTTCAGCTACAAACGCCTGGGGGGGGGTAAAGTTTCCCTTTCAACTTGCTCCAGTGCAGGCTTCGGCCTACACTCTGCTCCCTCTCCTCTTCCTGCTGACCCTGGGCTCTAACACCACCAGTTGGGGCCCGGTACTGCTAGCTGCACAGAGAAAAACACCAGCCAATGTGTCAGTGGGGTTCAGCACCACCAGCTGTTCCCCTGCTGTGTAGCCGGCATCGTGTCCTGCAAAAGCCACGCAGACACAAGAACTGAAATTGAAGGAAACCTGTCCCCCCTCCCCCAGGTGTTTCTACGTTTTACAGCCACCTTGTACGACAGTAATGCTGCATGTGTGCAAGGTGGCTCAGAAACTTATTCTCCTTGCCCATGGGGAACTGAACACGTCTAAAATGAGTCCTCTGCGACCATTAAAACGTCCCTCAGGTGTGATTTTCCTTTGTATTGACACGCAACAAGCTCCTTGGTAGCGCTGCCCGTCTTCTGGCATCATTGTTTGGCTGCCTGCGCATCTGCGGCCGCCTTGCTCCACACAACGCCCCTCGGTGTCTTATTTATTTGGGCTGCGAGGGTGTGATTGATGGGCATGAACGGTGCATTTCTTCGCCTGTCCCTCATCTCCTTCCGCCTTCTTCGGACTGTGCGGCTTCATGGCCGTGGCATGCGATAAGGGATCAGCTGACGCCGCATAGTCTGAAGCGGGTGTAAGAAACCAAGCGAGAGGCGAACATATGTACTGCACCAGGCCATGAATCCCAGCCCCGCAGTGTTTTAACAATGTTAAGACACTGCGGGGCTGGGATTCATGGTCATCGCAAACAGCACCGGCCGACATTACATGATGTCAGAGGATGGGCTGCGCTAACAGCGCAAGGCCAAGGGATAACACGACAGCGCAGACTCCTGTGCAACAAATAACGATGCTCAGGAGGCCGCGCCAAGCACCAAGGTGGCATTTTTGCCAGCTGTACTGCGTCTCTTTACGAAGGGAACTCACGCCTCAAAATCAGTTTGACTGTGTAAGGGCCTAAATGTTGTACGTGTTCCTTTCAGCGTGTGCAAGGAGCAAAATTAAAAGAGCAACCTTTGACTTGTGCAGCATTACTGCTGCATAAGCTGTGGCTCTTCTAGTTTGTAACCCCTGAGGGGGGGTTAAAGGTTACCTTTGAAATCGGTTCAATTAGGCTTCGGCCTACACTCTGCTCCACCAGCAGAGCCCGGGCTCCAACAACGCTAGTTGCAGTCCGGAGGTGCTGGCTGCACAGAGCCAAACACCTCGCCAATGTGTCAGTGGGGTTCAGCACCGCCAGCTGTTCCCCTGCTGTGTAGCCGGCAACGTGTCCTGCGACCGCCACGCAGGCACAACAGACCCAAAGCTGCCGCCAGTGCAGGCTTCGGCCTACACTCCCCTCCCCCTTGCTCCTCCTCCTGCTCCTCCTCCTGCTGACCCTGGGCTCTAACACCGCCAGTTGGGGCCCGGTACTGCTAGCTGCACAGAGAAAAACACCAGCCAATGTGTCAGTGGGGTCCAGCACCGCCAGCTGTTCCCCTGCTGTGCAGCCGGCAACGTGTCCTGCGACCGCCACGCAGGCACAACAGACCCAAAGCTGCCGCCAGTGCAGGCTTCGGCCTACACTCTGCTCCATCTCCTCCTCCTGCTGACCCCGGGCTCTAACACCGCCAGTTGGGGCCCGGTACTGCTAGCTGCACAGAGAAAAACACCAGCCAATGTGTCAGTGGGGTTCAGCACCGCCAGCTGTTCCCCTGCTGTGCAGCCGGCATCGTGTCCTGCAAAAGCCACGCAGACACAAGAACTGAAATTGAAGGGAACCTGTCCCCCCTCCCCCAGGTGTTTGTACGTTTTTAAGGCCACCTTGTACAGCGGTAATGCTGCATGTGTGCAAGGTGGCTCATAAATGTATTCTCCTCGCACATGTGGAACTGAAAACACGTCTAAAATGTGTCCTCTGTGTGACCATTTAACCGTCCCGGTGGTGTGACTTTCCTTTGTAATGACACGCTGCAACCCCCTTGGTAGCGCTGCCCGTCTTCTGGCATCATTGTTTGGCTGCCTGCGCCTCTGCGGCCGCCCTGACCCACACAACGCCCCTCGGTGTCTTATTTATTGGGACTGCGAGGGTGTGATTGATGGCCATGAGCAGTGCATATCTTCGCCTGTTGTCACTCATCTCCTTCCGCCTTCTTCAGACTGTGCGGCTTCATGGCCGCGGCATGCGATAAGGGATCAGCTGACGCCGCACAGTCTGAAGCGGGTGTAAGGACCCGAGTGCGAGAGGCGAACATATGTGCTGCGCCAGGCCATGAATCCCAGCCCCGCAGTGTTTTAACAATGTTAAGACACTGCGGGGCTGGGATTCATGGTCATCGCGAACCGCACCGGCCGACATTAAATGAGGTCAGAAGATGGGCAGCGCTAACAGCGCTAGGCCGGGGGATAACACGACAGCGCAGACTCCTGTACAGCAAATAACAACGCTCAGGAGGCTGCACCAGCACCAAGGTGGGATTCTTGACATCTGTGCTGCGTCTCATTACAAAGGGAACTCGCGCCTCCAACACAGTTTGACTGTATAAAGGGCTAAATGTTATACGTGTTTCATTCGGCGTGTGCAAGGAGCAAAATTAAAAGAGCAACCTTTGACTTGTGCGGCAACACTGCTGCATAAGCTGTGGCTCTTCTAGTTTGTAACCCCTGAGGGGGGGTTAAAGGTTACCTTTGAAATCGGTTCAATTAGGCTTCGGCCTACACTCTGCTCCACCGGCAGAGCCCGGGCTCCAACAACGCTAGTTGCTGTCCGGAAGTGCTGGCTGCACAGAGCCAAACACCTCGCCAATGTGTCAGTGGGGTTCAGCACCGCCAGCTGTTCCCCTGCTGTGTAGCCGGCAACGTGTCCTGCGACCGCCACGCAGGCACAACAGACCCAAAGCTGCCGCCAGTGCAGGCTTCGGCCTACACTCCCCTCCCCCTTGCTCCTCCTCCTGCTCCTCCTCCTGCTGACCCTGGGCTCTAACACCGCCAGTTGGGGCCCGGTACTGCTAGCTGCACAGAGAAAAACACCAGCCAATGTGTCAGTGGGGTCCAGCACCGCCAGCTGTTCCCCTGCAGTGCAGCCGGCAACGTGTCCTGCGACCGCCACGCAGGCACAACAGACCCAAAGCTGCCGCCAGTGCAGGCTTCGGCCTACACTCTGCTCCATCTCCTCCTCCTGCTGACCCCGGGCTCTAACACCACCAGTTGGGGCCCGGTACTGCTAGCTGCACAGAGAAAAACACCAGCCAATGTGTCAGTGGGGTTCAGCACCGCCAGCTGTTCCCCTGCTGTGCAGCCGGCATCGTGTCCTGCAAAAGCCACGCAGACACAAGAACTGAAATTGAAGGGAACCTGTCCCCCCTCCCCCAGGCGTTTGTACGTTTTTAAGGCCACCTTGTACAGCGGTAATGCTGCATGTGTGCAAGGTGGCTCATAAACGTATTCTCCTCGCACATGTGGAACTGAAAACACGTCTAAAATGTGTCCTCTGTGTGACCATTTAACCGTCCCGGTGGTGTGACTTTCCTTTGTAATGACACGCTGCAACCCCCTTGGTAGCGCTGCCCGTCTTCTGGCATCATTGTTTGGCTGCCTGCGCCTCTGCGGCCGCCCTGACCCACACAACGCCCCTCGGTGTCTTATTTATTGGGACTGCGAGGGTGTGATTGATGGCCATGAGCAGTGCATATCTTCGCCTGTTGTCACTCATCTCCTTCCGCCTTCTTCAGACTGTGCGGCTTCATGGCCGCGGCATGCGATAAGGGATCAGCTGACGCCGCACAGTCTGAAGCGGGTGTAAGGACCCGAGTGCGAGAGGCGAACATATGTGCTGCGCCAGGCCATGAATCCCAGCCCCGCAGTGTTTTAACAATGTTAAGACACTGCGGGGCTGGGATTCATGGTCATCGCGAACCGCACCGGCCGACATTAAATGAGGTCAGAAGATGGGCAGCGCTAACAGCGCTAGGCCGGGGGATAACACGACAGCGCAGACTCCTGTACAGCAAATAACAACGCTCAGGAGGCTGCACCCAGCACCAAGGTGGGATTCTTGACATCTGTGCTGCGTCTCATTACAAAGGGAACTCGCGCCTCCAACACAGTTTGACTGTATAAAGGGCTAAATGTTATACGTGTTTCATTCGGCGTGTGCAAGGAGCAAAATTAAAAGAGCAACCTTTGACTTGTGCGGCAACACTGCTGCATAAGCTGTGGCTCTTCTAGTTTGTAACCCCTGAGGGGGGGTTAAAGGTTACCTTTGAAATCGGTTCAATTAGGCTTCGGCCTAAACTCTGCTCCACCGGCAGAGCCCGGGCTCCAACAACGCTAGTTGCTGTCCGGAAGTGCTGGCTGCACAGAGCCAAACACCTCGCCAATGTGTCAGTGGGGTTCAGCACCGCCAGCTGTTCCCCTGCTGTGTAGCCGGCAACGTGTCCTGCGACCGCCACGCAGGCACAACAGACCCAAAGCTGCCGCCAGTGCAGGCTTCGGCCTACACTCCCCTCCCCCTTGCTCCTCCTCCTGCTCCTCCTCCTGCTGACCCTGGGCTCTAATACCGCCAGTTGGGGCCCGGTACTGCTAGCTGCACAGAGAAAAACACCAGCCAATGTGTCAGTGGGGTCCAGCACCGCCAGCTGTTCCCCTGCTGTGCAGCCGGCAACGTGTCCTGCGACCGCCACGCAGGCACAACAGACCCAAAGCTGCCGCCAGTGCAGGCTTCGGCCTACACTCTGCTCCATCTCCTCCTCCTGCTGACCCCGGGCTCTAACACCGCCAGTTAGGGCCCGGTACTGTCAGCTGCACAGAGAAAAACACCAGCCAATGTGTCAGTGGGGTTCAGCACCGCCAGCTGTTCCCCTGCTGTGCAGCCGGCATCGTGTCCTGCAAAAGCCACGCAGACACAAGAACTGAAATTGAAGGGAACCTGTCCCCCCTCCCCCAGGCATTTGTACGTTTTTAAGGCCACCTTGTACAGCGGTAATGCTGCATGTGTGCAAGGTGGCTCATAAACGTATTCTCCTCGCACATGTGGAACTGAAAACACGTCTAAAATGTGTCCTCTGTGTGACCATTTAACCGTCCCGGTGGTGTGACTTTCCTTTGTAATGACACGCTGCAACCCCCTTGGTAGCGCTGCCCGTCTTCTGGCATCATTGTTTGGCTGCCTGCACCTCTGCGGCCGCCCTGACCCACACAACGCCCCTCGGTGTCTTATTTATTGGGACTCCGAGGGTGTGATTGATGGCCATGAGCAGTGCATATCTTCGCCTGTTGTCACTCATCTCCTTCCGCCTTCTTCAGACTGTGCGGCTTCATGGCCGCGGCATGCGATAAGGGATCAGCTGACGCCGCACAGTCTGAAGCGGGTGTAAGGACCCGAGTGCGAGAGGCGAACATATGTGCTGCGCCAGGCCATGAATCCCAGCCCCGCAGTGTTTTAACAATGTTAAGACACTGCGGGGCTGGGATTCATGGTCATCGCGAACCGCACCGGCCGACATTAAATGAGGTCAGAAGATGGGCAGCGCTAACAGCGCTAGGCCGGGGGATAACACGACAGCGCAGACTCCTGTACAGCAAATAACAACGCTCAGGAGGCTGCACCCAGCACCAAGGTGGGATTCTTGACATCTGTGCTGCGTCTCATTACAAAGGGAACTCGCGCCTCCAACACAGTTTGACTGTATTAAGGGCTAAATGTTATACGTGTTTCATTTGGCGTGTGCAAGGAGCAAAATTAAAAGAGCAACCTTTGACTTGTGCGGCAACACTGCTGCATAAGCTGTGGCTCTTCTAGTTTGTAACCCCTGAGGGGGGGTTAAAGGTTACCTTTGAAATCGGTTCAATTAGGCTTCGGCCTACACTCTGCTCCACCGGCAGAGCCCGGGCTCCAACAACGCTAGTTGCTGTCCGGAAGTGCTGGCTGCACAGAGCCAAACACCTCGCCAATGTGTCAGTGGGGTTCAGCACCGCCAGCTGTTCCCCTGCTGTGTAGCCGGCAACGTTTCCTGCGACCGCCACGCAGGCACAACAGACCCAAAGCTGCCGCCAGTGCAGGCTTCGGCCTACACTCCCCTCCCCCTTGCTCCTCCTCCTGCTCCTCCTCCTGCTGACCCTGGGCTCTAACACCGCCAGTTGGGGCCCGGTACTGCTAGCTGCACAGAGAAAAACACCAGCCAATGTGTCAGTGGGGTCCAGCACCGCCAGCTGTTCCCCTGCTGTGCAGCCGGCAACGTGTCCTGCGACCGCCACGCAGGCACAACAGACCCAAAGCTGCCGCCAGTGCAGGCTTCGGCCTACACTCTGCTCCATCTCCTCCTCCTGCTGACCCCGGGCTCTAACACCGCCAGTTGGGGCCCGGTACTGCTAGCTGCACAGAGAAAAACACCAGCCAATGTGTCAGTGGGGTTCAGCACCGCCATCTGTTCCCCTGCTGTGCAGCCGGCATCGTGTCCTGCAAAAGCCACGCAGACACAAGAACTGAAATTGAAGGGAACCTGTCCCCCCTCCCCCAGGCGTTTGTACGTTTTTAAGGCCACCTTGTACAGCGGTAATGCTGCATGTGTGCAAGGTGGCTCATAAACGTATTCTCCTCGCACATGTGAAACTGAAAACACGTCTAAAATGTGTCCTCTGTGTGACCATTTAACCGTCCCGGTGGTGTGAGTTTCCTTTGTAATGACACGCTGCAACCCCCTTGGTAGCGCTGCCCATCTTCTGGCATCATTGTTTGGCTGCCTGCGCCTCTGCGGCCGCCCTGACCCACACAACGCCCCTCGGTGTCTTATTTATTGGGACTGCGAGGGTGTGATTGATGGCCATGAGCAGTGCATATCTTCGCCTGTTGTCACTCATCTCCTTCCGCCTTCTTCAGACTGTGCGGCTTCATGGCCGCGGCATGCGATAAGGGATCAGCTGACGCCGCACAGTCTGAAGCGGGTGTAAGGACCCGAGTGCGAGAGGCGAACATATGTGCTGCGCCAGGCCATGAATCCCAGCCCCGCAGTGTTTTAACAATGTTAAGACACTGCGGGGCTGGGATTCATGGTCATCGCGAACCGCACCGGCCGACATTAAATGAGGTCAGAAGATGGGCAGCGCTAACAGCGCTAGGCCGGGGGATAACACGACAGCGCAGACTCCTGTACAGCAAATAACAACGCTCTAGAGGCTGCACCCAGCACCAAGGTGGGATTCTTGACATCTGTGCTGCGTCTCATTACAAAGGGAACTCGCGCCTCCAACACAGTTTGACTGTATAAAGGGCTAAATGTTATACGTGTTTCATTCGGCGTGTGCAAGGAGCAAAATTAAAAGAGCAACCTTTGACTTGTGCGGCAACACTGCTGCATAAGCTGTGGCTCTTCTAGTTTGTAACCCCTGAGGGGGGGTTAAAGGTTACCTTTGAAATCGGTTCAATTAGGCTTCGGCCTACACTCTGCTCCACCGGCAGAGCCCGGGCTCCAACAACGCTAGTTGCTGTCCGGAAGTGCTGGCTGCACAGAGCCAAACACCTCGCCAATGTGTCAGTGGGGTTCAGCACCGCCAGCTGTTCCCCTGCTGTGTAGCCGGCAACGTGTCCTGCGACCGCCACGCAGGCACAACAGACCCAAAGCTGCCGCCAGTGCAGGCTTCGGCCTACACTCTGCTCCATCTCCTCCTCCTGCTGATCCCGGGCTCTAACACCGCCAGTTGGGGCCCGGTACTGCTAGCTGCACAGAGAAAAACACCAACCAATGTGTCAGTGGGGTTCAGCACCGCCAGCTGTTCTCCTGCTGTGCAGCCGGCATCATGTCCTGCAAAAGCCACGCAGACACTTGCTCTTGTACCTTCTGCTCCCCATCCTGGTTCCAGTACCGTCAGCTGGTTCTGGGCAGAGCCTTTGGCTTAGGTGCCTCCCTCTGGGTATCCGAGTTCCACCAACGTCAGGTGGTCCTTGGTAGTGCTTTCAGGCACGGGTACCTCCTGCTTAGTAACCGGGTTCCAGTAACGTCAGCTGGTCCTCGGTAGTTCCATTGGCTCTTGGACCTTCGGCTACCCATCCGGGTTCCAGCACCGTCAGCTGGTTCTCGGCAGTGTCTTTTGCTCTTGTACCTTCTGCTCCCCATCCTGGTTCCAGTACCGTCAGCTGGTTCCGGGCAGAGCCTTTGGCTTAGGTGCCTCCCTCTGGGTATCCGAGTTCCACCAACGTCAGGTGGTCCTTGGTAGTGCTTTCTGGCACGGGTACCTCCTGCTTAGCAACCGGGTTCCAGTAACGTCAGCTGGTCCTCGGTAGTTCCATTGGCTCTTGTACCTTTGGGTAGCCATCCGAGTTCCAGTTCCATTAGCTGTTTCTCAGCATTTTCTCAGCCTTCTTGTACCTTCTGCTACATTTCCAAGTTCAAGACCCTAAAGACGACAACCCGAAAGACCGAGAAGCAGAAGAACAAGAGGCTGCAGAACAAAGAGCAGAAGAACATTAAGCATAAGACTAAATATCAGAGCAAAAGATATTATCTAAATTATAAGCAGAAGAAGACTAAGCAGTGTATGGGGGTGAGTCCGTTCCTCCTCGTGGTGCCCCTGGATAAAGCCTGATGCTGCAGGCCAAACTGAACGCGGACAAATGTAACTGTTTTGTGACAGGCAGAACGGAAGGTGTAATCTTCAAACTTTTATAGATAACAACTACGGGAATGCCTGTCACAAATAAGAATATGATGAAGAAGTTGAATATGAAGAAGATAATAGTAAAATAAAAATAATATGAACAATGTAACCAAAAAAATAATAGGTAGAAGATGAAGAAGAAGATGAATAAGGTGAAGAAGTTGATGTCAAAGAAGCTGATGATGAGGATAAGGAAGAAGAAAGTGTGGGAGAAGTAAAAAAGAAGGTGAAGGGCGTGGAAGTAGTGAAACATCAATATCTGACAAAATAAAAAAAAAATTAACATAGTCAAAATCTTTCTACCGCCGAACGTCATAAAAAAAAACAAAATCCTGCTATTCTATTACATTGGGCTAAACCTCTGTGCCTTTAATGTCTCCGCCACGTCCCCCAATACATCCTACATTATTCTTAGTTGTTTTCCTTCATGTTGAATGAACCTACAAGTTTATAAAGGGTTTATTTTAATTCCGATATTTTCGTCCCATTGACTTGCATTGGGATCGGGTATCGGTATCGGATTAGATCCGATATTTTGACGGTATCGGCCGATACTTTCCGATACCGATACTTTCCGATATCGGAAAGTATCGCTCAACACTACTGTTAACCCTTAATCTGCCTCCTGTCTGTCACTGCATCTGCCAACCTGCTCACACTAGGAGTAGTTGGCAGGATGCATTTTATGGGCAGAGCAAGCGGTTGGAGGTGCCCCAAGGTCCAGCAAATCCTTAGGGGCAATGTTGAGTCCGCCATGACCTTTCTGGAAGTTGAGGCTGAGGCGTGCTCACGCGAGCAGGAGCAGGGGATGACAGTCCTAGTGAGGAATATCTGGAGTGAGGAGGTATCTCAAGCGCTGGTGACCAAACCAAGTTGAGTGAGAGAACTGCTGAAGGGACTCCAGGACATAAGTGAAGAGTTGTCTGACTCCAATAGGAAACCCTCGGCACTACCGCAGACTCCGGAAGAGAGAACTAGTCTGGAGCCTCAATGGGAAATAAGACCTACTCGCAGAGAGGAGCAACCCACTTGTAACAATTGTGGAGAACCTGGACACCTGGAGCGGGAATGTGTCTGATGGGGGCATCCCATTCAATATTGACCATTAAAACCAGGAGGCTCCATGGCTGGGGATGCCACCCAGAGCCTGAACAGTCAGTAAGGAGAGCTGGAAGTCCCACAAGTTTAGTTTCCTCGTGTCCCCTTGTATGGGCCAAAATGGATGGTTGGGCCATTCGCTGTTTAGGTGACACCGGCTTTCAAGTAACCACAATGTCGGAGTCATACTTCAGAAGACATTTCTCCAAGAATATGTGGCCTGAATGGGGTCCAGTGATCAAGTTAACTGCTGCTAATCAGTTTCCCATCCCAGTCGCAGGGGTAGTCTGGATGCAGGTCACCGTGTGTGATAAAAATGTGGGTCAGAAAGGAGTTGTGTTGACAGAAGGTGACTCTGGCAATGGCCCAACTGTGACTCTAGGAATGAATGTGCTAAAATAACTCATAAATCTTCAGATTAGTGAGATGATCGACGTGTTTTTGAAGCAGTGGAGTCCTCGCACTCCCCAAAGGAGGGTGTTTCAACAGTTGATCAGGGTGGCGCAAGCCCAAGAGACCTCGAGCGATGGAAAGTCTTTGGGAAAAGCGATCATCCCAGCCGAAGCCAACCTTGTCTAACCACCAGGTCAAACTGTGCTCACTCTGCCCATCCGAGCCTGTACCCCCTGGAAGGGGTCAAAGGTCAGATAAAGCCAGCTTTTATGGAGCAGCTACCTCCAGAGCTCCTCATTAGATGGACGCTAGCCACTGTCCATGACGGAAATGTCCCATTGTGATATGTTAATCTCGGAGATGATAATATCAAACTTCCATCCAAAAGCGAAATAGAGCAGATCCTGGACTTGCCCGAAGAGCTCATACCATCAAAAGCCGTCCAGCTGATGGTGAAGCAAGGAGATCCCTGGATAGTGGCCATAAAGGTGTCTTCTGAACCAGAACCCCAACATCTCCAGGAGGGATGCCGAATTCTGGTACAGATGTGAGCTGTACTCATGGAATTTACCTCACAACAGGTGCATCAGGTGGAAGCTTTGCTCTATCGATATCAGGACTTTTTGCCCTCCATGATGATGATTTTGGGTGTATCATCGCAATTACTCCTGAAATCCCAACCAGGAATGCTACACCCATCCGAGAACGCTACTGTCAGATTCAACTACAAATGTATCAAGAAGTGAAGGGAATGCTGGCACAAATGTTACAAAGTGGAGTGATTAGAGAAATCCAAAACCCATGGGCGGCCTTCATTGTAGTTGTGCGAAAGAAAGACATAACTCCGCGTTTCTGCGTAGACTATCAGAAATTGTATGCCTGTACCATGCGAGATTAGTATCCCCTACCCAGAACTAAAGAATTATTGTCTGCTCTATGAATCGCAAAATACTTCTCCTCATTAGGTTTGGCTAGCGGATACTGGCAAGTTCCAATGTCTGAGCAAGATCGAGCAAAGACAACCTTCATATTACCTATGCGGTTGTTTGAATTTAACCGGATGCAGTTCGGCTTGGCTAATGCCCCTGGGACCTTCTAATGATTGATGGAGAGATGTCTGGGAGATTTAAACTTTGAATCCACCCTCATATATCTGGACAACATCATTGTGTACGCAGCCACTTTCGAGGAATATCTGCAGACGCTGGAGCAGGTATTGAGTCATCTACAGAAACATAGTCTGAATGTGAAGCCTTAGAAGTGTCATCTTTTCCTCACCCAAATTTAATATCTAGGACTTGTCCTTTCTGCAGAAGGAGTGAGGCTATCCCATGAAAAAATTTCAGCAGTACAGGATTGGCAAATTCCAAAGACTGTAAAAGACATTCGGGCTTTCTTAGGGCTCACAGGATACTAACGACGATTTATCAAAGATTTCACTCGCATTATCAAACCCCTATTAGAATTGTTGAAAGGAATACCGTCGAGTGCAAAGAAGGAAAGACTTCAACTGCAGAAAGGCCTGTTGTATCAGAAGATTCAGCTACATCGAGAACTGTGAATCACCTGGCAGGTGGTGCTCCCAGAAACGTTGCTCCATAAGGTGGCCACAGAGACTCAGAAAAAAGGGTCCCACTTTGGACAGGAGAAGACATTTCAGTGGCTACAAAAGGAAGTTTATCATAATTGATTGAAAACCGCTGTAGAGGAAGCCTGTCGGCAGTGCAGGAGCTGTGAGTTAGAGAAACCTCCTGAATAGAGAGCTCCCACACAAACCATTGTAACTTCTGCTCCCCTGGAGGTGTTGATGATAGATTATTTAACTATAGACCCAGCACATCATGGACATGAACATTGTCTGGTGATGATGGACCACTTCACCAAATTTGCTGTGGTGACTCCAACCCAGAATCAGCGGCTCAAGCCATTTGTAGGAACTTCAAGTTTATGACTGTCCAGAGAGAATTCACTCTGATCAAGGTGCTTGCCTTCAGGGGAAGAACTGCATTGCATGTCCAAACTTAGAATTCCCAGATGATGCCTTACCACCCACAGGGAAAAGGATCCTGTGAACGGTTCAATCGAACCTTGATCCAGATGTTGAGGACATTAGAGGAAGGCAGAAAATTAAGCTGGTCTGAGTTTGTAACTGCACTGGTTTGGGTGTGCAATAACCGACTACATTGTACCACTGGGTACACAACCTACACCCTGCTATTCGGCTGACCGGGATGAGGGATCACCCAGAGGATGACTACCCACGGACGGGGGTGTCTACCTGGGTCCGAGAATATCATCACCATTTGCTAATGCTACATCGACTTGTGCAGACCAAGTTTTGGAAGCTGGAACACCCGGAGACAGCTCCTCTATGAGGGACAGCTCTCAAGGTCGGAAATCGTGTGCTAGTCCGAGATAAACATCCTCAATGCAAGTTGGAGTACTGGTGGGAGAAGACCCCATACTGGGTGAAGCGAAGAATCAGCTCTGAGTGTCCCGTTTATGAGATCCAGCTTGAAGGTGAAGAGGACGCTCCCACTCGGGTGGTACATCGGAACATGCTACGTCCATGTCTCTCAAACAATCCTGACCAAATAGAAGAATCACCAAGTACCCCTGAAATACTTCCACCTGTAGTTGTTTATTCTGATGAAGAAGAATTTATCAATTTACCTCATGCTTACCCAGAAGAGGAACAGGAGGCTGAAGCTCCTGAATTGGCTGTTCCACTAAATTTGGATGCATCCCTATCTTCCTCCGTTCTACCTGACTCCACCACACAGGATTCTTTTAATCATTCTGAGTTAGGACGCACTGAACGCGCAGCAGCCGGTATGCCTCCCAACAGATGTAATCATAATCAATTTATTTGGCAGCGGGTCATCCAGGAAATGGAAGAATGCCAACACTTACTACAATAACTCTCGCCCAAGGAATGGTGAGCAAAACGGGGAGTGTAAGATGAAGAACCGGTCTGGGGGTACCTTTCTTGTGCCGGGTCCGGAACTGTAGGTGCTTTCTCCTCTGTTGTCCATGGAAAAGCTTAAGCAACCAGACTGACCTTTGCACTATCTGACAGGGAGCGTGGCTAGTGTTACCAAGGACAGTGCAACACGCGGGAACAGACAGAGTTGGTGGGAAGACTGAGCACGTAGCTGAGGAGAGTGAGGGCTCCTGCTCCTGAGCTCGTTAGCAGCGCAGGTCCAGACACCTACGGCAGTGACTCTGATCAGAAGCTCTCCATGTGCAGCTCAGCTCCCCCAGGTGCCAGTTGCTCTGCAACAGTCAGTGCTGCGTGCATGCCACCTAAAAGAGACTGTGACTGTGACTGGGTAATGCTTCCTGAACCCCCGGTTCATAATCGTCAAGCCTCGCTTAACTCTGTCAGGACAGTGGCCAGTAGCCTGCTAGCCACAGGAGTCTCCGTACTGAGGACCCTGCAGGACTCTCCAAAGGCTCAACATTGCCAGCCGGGCTCATTTTGTCGCTTTCTTCAGGACCCCACTGGATTTCCGATGGCTGTTGGAGCCATCATCTGCTCCGAGACATTTTCTGTCAGGAAGACATCTAATTGATAAATGACTCCTTAAGAATGACTCCTACATTGATTCCCCCAACCAAACCCCTGTATTCGCTATACGGCCAGTTATTTAACATACGTTTTGCCTATCTCCCTGTGTGGAGTATTTCCCTGTTAACCCTTGATCTGCTCCTATTTGTCACTGCATCTGCCAAGCTGCTCACATCAGCATACCAAATCCTGGGTATATGGAAGAGATAAATAGGGGAATCAGGGAATTTGTGATGGTGGGGAAGTATGGTTTCAGCATATCCAATTCTGGGTTTATAGAGGAGATAAATAGGGGAATCTGGGAATTTATGATGGTAGGGAAGTATGGTTTCAGCATGCCCAAACCAGTGTTTACGGAGGACATAAGTAAGGAAATCTGGCAGACGTTTATTCCCCTCTCTCCACTAAACATCAGCTGAGTCAATTGTGTATATGTACAGTGGTCAAAAGTCTGGATACACCTGTTCATGCAAATTTTCTTTGTTCCTATTGGAATGTGAACATTGTAGAATCTAACTGAATACAGCAATACCACAAATGACATACATATCAAAACATTGAGCAAAGAAATATGAATGAAGCAAACCAGAATATGTGTTTAAGCTTAAATACCTCAAAGTAACCCCCTTTTTTTTTTTACATCCCTTTTTTTACAGTTTACATCCCTTGGAATTCTATCATGCTGCTTCATCAGGTAGTCACCAGGAATGCCTTCCAATAAATATGTCTGTCTCATTAAGAGATTATTTTCACATGACCAAGCCTTCAGAAAGTGTCTGCGGCAATCAGGTGTGTTTTGCAGAGGCATTGTTAGCACACTGCCCCTATTACATGACTTTTCTAAGCCAGAATAAAATAAGAACCACTCAATTAAGAATAGAAAAATGACAGTCCATCATTAATATAGAATATCAAGGTCAGCCAATCTAGAAAATTGCAATAACTAGTGATGGGCGAGCACAAAAATGCTCTGGTGCTCGTTGCTCGGGTCGAGCATATTGAAATGCTCGGGTTCTCAACCCGAGCAACGAGCCCAATGTAAGTCTACGGGAAACTCGAGCATTTTTGTAGCGCCCCCCCAGGGGCCTTTTCAGGTTCTAAAAATGGCGGAAATCAATGGGAACAGTGCTCAAATGACATGGAAACATCATGGGGAAGATTCCTGGAAGCATTTCTGACTCCCAAGTCACTGGTGTGAACAATGTTGTCAGAGTCTTACGCCACTTTTACAGGTGCACAAAAAACATACAAAGACGAAACCAAAATGGATTTTCCTGGGAAACATGTTAAGGAACATCAATTCCAGGATAACGATTTGTATATAAGGCAAAATAAATAACCCAAAACAAAAATGCTACTGCACCACTTGGTTTATGTTCACATGTTGGGTTTTTGATTTGTTTTTCAACTTTAGCTTTGCTTTCAACCACGTCAAATGCATTCACTGGGAAATGTAATTTTAACATTTTACAACCTTATTTGGCTGTGTGGTGTGTGACACATCATCAGACTCATCCTGTATCTTTTATGAAGGAGGGACTCTGAAATTCACGAAGCCTATTTTTTTAGGGCCATCAGGTGGCCTTTCTTATTCTTAAAGGTCCAGCAGTCGGACCTCACTATTTTTAGAGAGCCATCAGCCGGCTATGCTTTGTTGTTTCCATTATTAAACAGTGGGTCTCCTATACTGTTATTGCCTATGTATTGAATGCAAGGTCTGCCTCAAATTTGGATGTACCCTAGTAACCCTTTGATGAAACGTACAGGAGGGCCACCTGAGAGCAATGTTCCCATTATTAGGAAGTTGGTACTCCAATACAGTTTGGCTATGCAGTGAATTGCACTGTTCAGCATGAAGAACCTGCATTGGAGAATGTCAGTGTTGAGGATGAAGACCTGGAAGTGGAGTGTTGCAGTGTTGAGCCTGAAGAACCTGCACTGGAGAATGTCAGTGTTGAGGCTGAAGTCCCGGCATTGGAGAATGTAGGTGGTGAGGCCGAAGAAACTGAACTGGAGAATTGCAATGTTGAGGCTGAAGAACCTGCATTGGAGAATTGCAGTGTTGAGACTGAAGAACTAGCAGTGGAGAATTGCAGTGTTGAGGATGAATAACCTGCATTGGTGAATTGCAATGGTGAGCCTGAAGCACCTGCAGTGGACAATTGCAGTGTTGAAGCTGAAGACTCAGCAGTGGAGAATTGTAGTGTTGAGGATGAAGACCCGGCAGTGGAAAATCACAGTGTTGAGGATGAAGACCCGACAGTGGAGCATTGCAGCGTTGAGGTTAAACACACAGCAGTGGAACATTGCAGTGTTGAGCCCGAAGAACCTGCATTGTAGCATTTCAGTGTTGTGCTGAAGAATCTGCTTTGGTGAATTGCAGTGTTGGGCCTGAAGAACCTGCATTGGAGAATGTCAGTGTTGAGGTAGAAGACCCAGCAATGGAGAATTGCAGTGTTGAGGCTGTAGAACCTGCAGTGGAGAATTTCAGTGCTGAGGCTGCATAACTAGCAGTGGAGAATTGGATTGTTAAAGCTGATCAACCAACAAAGTTCATATTATTAGGAAGTGGGTCTCCCATACTGTTTGCCTATGCAGTGAATGCAAGGCCTGCCCCAAATTTGGACACACCCCAATGCCCCTTGGAAGAGATGTGGAGGGGGACTCCTAAAAATCTGCTCCAATTGCAAAGGAGCGTGTCTCCTATACTTGTAATGTGTTAGCACCACGCCGGTGTCCCGGCGTGTTAGTTCCCTCACCCGCGCAGCAGTTGGTTCCTCTCTTCCTCATGCTCCGCATGCTCCCAGCAGCACTTCCAGCCGAGTCTCTGGCCATCTTCTAAGGACACGCGCTCACGCGCTCCTGCCCTCTTAAAGGGCCAGCGTATGCTCTTGCTATTTCCTCCCCAGCCAATGGTTTTGAGGCAGTATGTATATATTGCTTCCTCTCCACTGGTGAGATGCCTGAGCAACCTTCCTGTTTCAGTCTATGTTGTGTAAGGTCGAATACCAGTCCAAATCCCGCCTGCTGAACTCTATGTACAAATCCTGACTGTTGTACTCCAAGTACAAATCCTGTCTGCCGTACTGTAAGTACAAATCCTGCCTTTGGGACTCTAAGAGCAAATTCTGCTTGCTGCACTCTGAAGCCAATCCCGCTTGCTGCACTCTGAAGCCAATTCTGCCTGCTGCACTCTGAAGCAAATCCTGCTAGCTGCACTTTGAAATACCCACTGTCTCTGGCACAAAATCTGTCTGCTGTACTCTGATACAAACTTGGTCAGCTGCACTCTGATACAAGCTCTGCCTGCTGCTCCATCCAGTCTGCCCTTGGGGTCCAGTTGCACGACCGTTGGTCTGCCCTGGAGTGGAACCTGGAATTCATTGGGAGCCAAGTCTAACCTCACCATCAGAGGCTCTATTGAATAGTCAGGTGATCACTTAGTCTGGCCCCTCCAGGCTATCCGAGGTCCATGGCACAGTGGTTCCACAAACCATGATCGTGACATAATGCCCATACAGTAAGTGTATGGGCTGACAAACATTTCCCCCTGGGGTGTATACTTCAACATACTGTCTAAAAAATGTATTTATGGGATTCATAAACATCCTTTTTCAACACTAATGTGGGTGTTGCAACATGGACCACGGTCACTCTGGAGATCTAGTGGTTGTGGATGAAGAAATGTGGAGGAGGACCTTCTAAAAATCTGTTCCCATTACAAAGGAGCAGGTCTCCTATACTTATAATGCCCATACAGTAAGTGTATGGGCTGACAAACATTTTCCCCTGGGGTGTACACTTCAACATACTGTGTAAAAAAATAGGTTTACGGGCATCATAAACACCCTTTACAACACTATTGTAGGTGTTGCATCACAGACAATGGTCACCCTAGTGATATAGTGGTGATGGATAATAAAGATGAGGAGAAGGAGGAGGACAACAGCAAAAAGGCCAAATCAGGAAGTGTATACCACTGTGTGAATGTTAAGAGGTGCATGGGAATAGACATCCCAAAAAAAGACACTGGATTTGAGTTTATGCTGCAGTACGCTGCTATCATTTGGTGGTGTTGAAAAGTCTGCCCCAATCCAGTCCTTGTTCATATTTATAAGAGTCAGTCTGTCAGTATTTTCAGTTGACAGGTGGATGCACTTATCAGTTATAATTCCTTCCACCAGAGGCACTAAATACCCTCTCTGACAAAATACTAGTGGCAGGGCAGGCCAAGATGTCCAAGGCATAGAGAGTCAGTTCATGCCACGTGTCCAGCTTGGATGCCCAATAATTATAAGGCACAGAGGAATCACTGAGAACTTTGGTACTGTCAGCAAGGTACTCCCTCAGCATCTTCCAAAACTTTGCACTCCTTGTGAGAGTACCCCATGCCTCAGGGCCAGTGCGATGGGAAGGTCTGAGAAAAGTTTCCCAGAACTTTGCCAGTGTTCTCCTGCCTCTGCTGGATTGGAGTTGTGTCTCTCTTGCCTGTACTCCTTAGTTTTCTAATGAACTGTGACCTCTGCCACCAGCTTTTTCAGATGGGAACTTTTTTAATAATTCCGCAAAAAGGGCCCGCTGGTACTGCACTATTTTAGTACACCTGTCTGCCTCTGGATAAGAGATAGAAAATTTTCCTTGTAGCATGGGTCTAGCATGGGTCTAGCAGTGTCACCAACCAGTAATTACTGTCACCCAAAATTTTAAGAATGCGAGAGCCACAGGAAAGGCAGTGTAACATAAACTCAGCGACGCGTGCCAGACTGCTAACAGGCAAGACTCACCAAGAGGATGACTGATCATGCTCTCCTACTCCTCCTCCAGCTCGTCCTCACTCCATCCACACTGAATAGACAGTATGACAGTTGTGCTTGTAGTATCATCTGTAGCGCATGAAACTAGCTCCTGTTCCTCCTCCTCTTCTTCCTCATTGTCACCCAATTCACGTTGGGATGAGATGAGGCTGGGCTCCGCCTGTAATGCATCCTCTTTGATTGTGAGCAGAGAGCATTTCAGAAAACAGATAAAAGGGATGGTGATGCTAATTGTGCCATCATCACCGCTCACCATCTTAGTGGAGCCCCCAAAGTTTTGGAGGATTGTACATATGTCTAACATCCATGTCCACTTGTGAGGTCTTATGTGTGGAGTTTGAACTGAATAACGATGGCCTTATTGATGCTGGTAGTCAACAACTGCCCTCTTCTGCTCACAAATCTGTTGTGAATTTGCTTTTTGCTCCCTCTAGTGGTTACTAGTTTTTTGACTCTGGTTTTTCTGTCTTTCCTTTTATCCGCACCTGGGTCGTTAGTTAGGGGTGTTGCTATATAAGCTCCCTGGACCTTCAGTTCAATGCCTGGCAACGTAGTTATCAGAGCTAGTCTGCTGTGCTCTTGTCTACTGATCCTGGTTCCAGTTATATCAGCTAAGTCTGCCTTTTGCTTTTTGCTATTTGTTTTGGTTTTGTATTTTTGTCCAGCTTGTTCCAAATCTACATCCTGACCTTTGCTGGAAGCTCTAGGGGGCTGGTGTTCTCCCCCCGGACCGTTAGACGGTTCGGGGGTTCTTGAATTTCCAGTGTGGATTTTGATAGGGTTTTTGTTGACCATATAAGTTACCTTTCTTTATTCTGCTATCAGTTAGCGGGCCTCTCTGTGCTAAACCTGGTTCATTTCTGTGTTTGTCATTTCCTCTTACCTCACCGTCATTATTTGTGGGGGGCTTCTATCCAGCTTTGGGGTCCCCTTCTCTGGAGGCAAGAAAGGTCTTTGTTTTCCTCTACTAGGGGTAGCTAGATTCTCCGGCTGGCGCGTGTCATCTAGAATCAACGTAGGAATGATCCCCGGCTACTTCTAGTGTTGGCGTTAGGAGTAGATATATGGTCAACCCAGTTACCACTGCCCTATGAGCTGGATTTTTGTATTCTGCAGACTTCCACGTTCCTCTGAGACCCTCGCCATTGGGGTCATAACAGTTTGCCAGGCCAGTATTAAATGTTTAATGCATTGCAGAAGAGGGATTATAAGAAAGAAGATTCTGAGTTTTTGTTTTTTTTTCTTCTTCCCCTTTACCTCAGAGTGGCTATGCTTGCTGCAGACATGAATGTCCAGACCTTGATTACAAGTGTGGACCAGCTGGCTACTCGTGTGCAGGGCATACAAGACTATGTTATCAGAAATCCTATGTCAGAACCTAAAATACCGATTCCTGAACTGTTTTCCGGAGACAGGTTTAAGTTTAGGAATTTCGTGAATAATTGTAAATTGTTTTTGTCCCTGAGACCCTGTTCATCTGGAGATTCTGCTCAGCAAGTAAAAATTGTTATTTCGTTCTTACGGGGCGACCCTCAGGATTGGGCTTTTTCGCTGGCACCAGGAGATCCGGCATTGGCTGATCTTGATGCGTTTTTTCTGGCGCTCGGTTTACTTTATGAGGAACCCAATCTTGAGATTCAGGCAGAAAAGGCCTTGCTGGCTATGTCTCAGGGGCAGGACGAGGCTGAAGTGTATTGCCAAAAATTTCGGAAATGGTCCGTGCTGACACATTGGAACGAGTGTGCACTGGCCGCTAATTTTAGAAATGGCCTTTCTGAAGCCATTAAGAATGTTATGGTGGGTTTTCCCATTCCCACAGGTCTGAATGATACTATGGCACTGGCTATTCAAATTGACCGGCGGTTGCGGGAGCGCAAAACCGCAAATTCCCTCATGGTGTTGTCTGAACAGACACCTAATTCGGTGCAATGTGATAGAAAAACCGCAAATTCCCTCATGGTGTTGTCTGAACAGACACCTGATTTAATGCAATGTGATAGAATCCTGACTAGAAATGAGCGGAAAATTCATAGACGCCGGAATGGCTTGTGCTACTACTGTGGTGATTCTACACATGTTATCTCAGCATGCTCTAAACGTATAGCTAAGGTTGTTAGTCCTGTCACCGTTGGTAATTTGCAACCTAAATTTATTCTGTCTGTAACTTTGATTTGCTCACTGTCATCTTATCCTGTCATGGCGTTTGTAGATTCAGGTGCTGCCCTGAGTCTCATGGATCTCTCATTTGCTAAGCGCTGTGGTTTTACTCTTGAACCATTAGAAAATCCTATTCCTCTTAGGGGTATTGATGCTACACCATTGGCAGCAAATAAACCGCAGTATTGGACACAGGTTACCATGTGCATGACTCCTGAACACCGCGAGGTGATACGTTTCCTGGTTTTACATAAAATGCATGATTTGGTTGTTTTAGGGCTGCCATGGTTACAGACCCATAATCCAGTCCTGGACTGGAAGGCTATGTCAGTCTCAAGTTGGGGCTGTCGTGGTATTCATGGGGATTCCCTGCCTGTGTCTATTGCTTCTTCTACGCCTTCGGAAGTTCCGGAGTATTTGTCTGATTATCAGGATGTTTTCAGTGAGTCTGAGTCCAGTGCACTGCCTCCTCATAGGGACTGTGACTGTACTATAGATTTGATCCCAGGCAGTAAATTTCCTAAGGGAAGACTGTTTAATCTGTCGGTACCTGAACATACCGCTATGCGTTCATATATCAAGGGGTCTCTGGAGAAAGGACATATTCGTCCGTCTTCTTCCCCTCTTGGTGCGGGATTCTTTTTTGTGGCAAAAAAGGACGGATCTTTGAGACCTTGTATTGATTATCGGCTTTTAAATAAGATCACTGTCAAATTTCAGTATCCTTTACCGCTGTTGTCTGACTTGTTTGCCCGGATTAAGGGTGCCAAGTGGTTCACCAAGATAGACCTTCGTGGTGCGTACAACCTTGTGCGCATTAAGCAAGGTGATGAATGGAAAACCGCATTCAATACGCCCGAAGGTCATTTTGAGTACTTGGTGATGCCTTTTGGGCTCTCCAATGCGCCTTCAGTTTTTCAGTCCTTTATGCATGACATTTTCCGGAAGTATCTGGATAAATTTTTGATTGTTTATCTGGATGATATTTTGGTTTTTTCTGATAATTGGGATTCGCATGTGGAGCAGGTCAGGTTGGTCTTTAAAATTTTGCGTGAAAATTCTTTGTTTGTCAAGGGCTCAAAGTGTCTCTTTGGTGTACAGAAGGTTCCCTTTTTGGGGTTCATTTTTTCCCCTTCTGCTGTGGAGATGGACCCAGTCAAGGTCCGAGCTATTCTTGATTGGACTCAGCCCTCGTCAGTTAAGAGTCTTCAGAAGTTCTTGGGCTTCGCTAACTTCTACCGTCGTTTTATCGCTAATTTTTCTAGCATTGTGAAACCTTTGACGGATATGACCAAGAAGGGCTCCGATGTAGCTAACTGGGCTCCTGCTGCCGTGGAGGCTTTCCAGGAGTTGAAACGCCGGTTTACTGCGGCGCCTGTTTTGTGCCAGCCAGACGTCTCACTTCCCTTTCAGGTTGAGGTGGATGCTTCGGAGATTGGGGCAGGGGCCGTTTTGTCGCAGAGAGGCCCTGGTTGCTCTGTTATGAAACCTTGTGCCTTTTTCTCTAGGAAGTTTTCGCCTGCCGAGCGAAATTATGATGTGGGCAATCGGGAGTTGTTGGCCATGAAATGGGCATTTGAGGAGTGGCGTCATTGGCTCGAGGGTGCTAAGCATCGTGTGGTGGTCTTGACTGATCACAAAAATCTGATGTATCTCGAGTCTGCTAAACGCCTTAATCCGAGACAGGCCCGCTGGTCATTGTTTTTCTCCCGCTTTGATTTTGTTGTCTCGTATTTACCAGGTTCAAAGAATGTGAAGGCCGATGCTCTTTCTAGGAGCTTTGTGCCTGATGCTCCTGGAGTCGCTGATCCTGTTGGTATTCTTAAAGATGGAGTTATCTTGTCAGCTATTTCTCCGGATCTGCGACGTGTGTTGCAGAGATTTCAGGCTGATAGGCCTGAGTCTTGTCCACCTGACAGACTGTTTGTCCCGGATAAGTGGACCAGCAGAGTCATTTCCGAGGTTCATTCCTCGGTGTTGGCAGGTCACCCGGGAATTTTTGGCACCAGAGATCTGGTGGCCAGGTCCTTTTGGTGGCCTTCCTTGTCAAGGGATGTGCGGTCATTTGTGCAGTCCTGTGGGACTTGTGCTCGAGCTAAGCCTTGCTGTTCTCGTGCCAGCGGTTTGCTCTTGCCCTTGCCTGTCCCGAAGAGACCTTGGACACATATCTCCATGGATTTCATTTCTGATCTTCCGCTATCTCAGGGCATGTCCGTTATCTGGGTGATATGTGATCGCTTCTCCAAGATGGTCCATTTGGTTCCTTTGCCTAAGCTGCCTTCCTCTTCCGATCTGGTTCCTGTGTTTTTCCAGAACGTGGTTCGTTTGCACGGCATCCCTGAGAATATTGTGTCAGACAGAGGATCCCAGTTCGTTTCCAGGTTCTGGCGATCCTTTTGTAGTAGGATGGGCATTGATTTGTCGTTTTCGTCTACTTTCCATCCTCAGACTAATGGACAGACGGAGCGAACCAATCAGACTTTGGAGGCTTATTTGAGGTGTTTTGTCTCTGCTGATCAGGACGATTGGGTGACATTCTTGCCGTTGGCTGAGTTTGCCCTTAATAATCGGGCTAGTTCCGCCACCTTGGTTTCGCCTTTTTTCTGCAACTCTGGTTTCCATCCTCGCTTTTCTTCGGGTCATGTGGAGCCTTCTGACTGTCCTGGGGTGGATTCTGTGGTGGATAGGTTGCAGCAGATCTGGAATCATGTGGTGGACAACTTGAAGTTGTCACAGGAGAAGGCTCAGCGCTTTGCCAACCGCCGCCGCGGTGTGGGTCCCCGACTACGCGTTGGGGATTTGGTATGGCTTTCTTCCCGCTTTGTTCCTATGAAGGTCTCCTCTCCCAAATTTAAACCTCGTTTTATTGGGCCTTACAAGATATTGGAAATCCTTAATCCTGTATCTTTTCGTCTGGATCTTCCTGTGTCGTTTGCTATTCACAATGTATTTCATAGGTCCTTGTTGCGGCGGTACATTGTGCCTGTAGTTCCTTCTGCTGAGCCTCCTGCTCCGGTGTTGGTTGAGGGCGAGTTGGAGTACGTGGTGGAGAAGATCTTGGATTCTCGCCTCTCCAGGCGGAGGCTTCAGTACCTGGTCAAGTGGAAGGGCTATGGTCAGGAGGATAATTCCTGGGTGGTCGCCTCTGATGTTCATGCGGCCGATTTAGTTCGTGCCTTTCATGCCGCTCATCCTGATCGCCCTGGTAGACGTGGTGAGGGTTCGGTGACCCCTCACTAAGGGGGGGGTACTGTTGTGAATTTTCTTTTTGCTCCCTCTAGTGGTTACTAGTTTTTTGACTCTGGTTTTTCTGTCTTTCCTTTTATCCGCACCTGGGTCGTTAGTTAGGGGTGTTGCTATATAAGCTCCCTGGACCTTCAGTTCAATGCCTGGCAACGTAGTTATCAGAGCTAGTCTGCTGTGCTCTTGTCTACTGATCCTGGTTCCAGTTATATCAGCTAAGTCTGCCTTTTGCTTTTTGCTATTTGTTTTGGTTTTGTATTTTTGTCCAGCTTGTTCCAAATCTACATCCTGACCTTTGCTGGAAGCTCTAGGGGGCTGGTGTTCTCCCCCCGGACCGTTAGACGGTTCGGGGGTTCTTGAATTTCCAGTGTGGATTTTGATAGGGTTTTTGTTGACCATATAAGTTACCTTTCTTTATTCTGCTATCAGTTAGCGGGCCTCTCTGTGCTAAACCTGGTTCATTTCTGTGTTTGTCATTTCCTCTTACCTCACCGTCATTATTTGTGGGGGGCTTCTATCCAGCTTTGGGGTCCCCTTCTCTGGAGGCAAGAAAGGTCTTTGTTTTCCTCTACTAGGGGTAGCTAGATTCTCCGGCTGGCGCGTGTCATCTAGAATCAACGTAGGAATGATCCCCGGCTACTTCTAGTGTTGGCGTTAGGAGTAGATATATGGTCAACCCAGTTACCACTGCCCTATGAGCTGGATTTTTGTATTCTGCAGACTTCCACGTTCCTCTGAGACCCTCGCCATTGGGGTCATAACACAAATCCTTTCCAACACATGCAGTGTAGAGATCTAACGTGTGGGGACATCACACAACAGTCGGTGAGCCAGAAGATGCAAATGCTGCTGAACCACAGCAAGGGCGGCGGAAGCTGTAGCTGACTTTCTAAAATGGGCACACAGGCGGCGCACTTTCACAAGCAGATCCGGCAGCTCCGGGTAGCTTTTGAGAAACCATTGAATAATGAGTAGTGATGAGCGAATATACTCATTACTCGAGATTACTTGAGCATGCTCAGGGGTCCTCCGAGTATTTTTAGTGCTCGGAGTTTTAGTTTTTCTTGCCGCAGCTGAATGATTTACATCTGTTAGCCAGCTTAAGTACATGTGGGGGTTGCCTGGTTGCTAGGGAATCCCCACATGTACTTAAGCTGGCTAACAGATGTAAATCATTCAGCTGCGGCAAGAAAAACTAAAACTTCAAGCACTAAAAAATACTCGGAGGACCACCGAGCATGCTCGAGAAATCTCGAGTAACGAGTATATTCGCTCATCACTAATAATGAGGTTAAGCACATGGGCCAGGCATGATACATGTGTGAGTGTCACGGGAGACCTAGGTAGGATAGAGCTAATAACCCGGGCCCCTGCGATTTCCCTCAGACTAGGGAAACTCTGACTGACCTTCTACCCAGAGTTTACACTGATGGTGTGCATGTCTGAGCCTCCACCCTCACCCTATCTCCTGTTTCAACCCTAGGCTGAAACCACAACCCACCACCCAGTGAAGAGTCCACACTCTGATACCCACAGTTAGCACAGACAAGGATAACGGAAAAATAAGCACCACGCCGCAGACACTCAGGAATACACTATAAATGCAAAGGGCAAAACAAATACAAATATAGGAAGGAGCAAATAAGACAAAGGGAAATACACCACCAGCAACGATACTCCAACTACTAGCTCACCACTCCAGACCGAGATAACATGCACAAGACAGAAGCTATAATCGGTGACACCCAATGTTCAGGAGAACTATTTAAAGGCAATGGGCATGGCCCAGCTTCCAATCCGAGCATCAGGTAAATTAACCCTGGACCAGCTAGATAAAATCTAGCCGACGCCAATGAGCACATAGTGGTCAAAAGCGGAATTACCGCTGTCTGTCGAACGACCTGGTCTGAACAGCGTCCGATATGACAGTACCCCGCCTTCTACGAGGGACCCCAGGGCCCTCATGGCTTATAGGACCCGGCTTGTCCGGATGACAACGGGAAAAAACCTGACCAGCCGATCCGCATGAATGTCCTAGGCTGGTACCCAGGACCTCTCCTCAGGCCCATAACCAGGGCCGGCATCAACACCCGGCCTAGCCGGGCAAGTGCCGGGGCCCTGACGAGACAGGGGGGCCCACTCACACAGTCATAGAGCCATCTGGCTGCTTTAACCCTTTCTACCCTTTCAATTTGCACTGGCACAAGCATCTTCTCACTGTCAGTGCAGGGCCAGGCACACATAGGGGTTAATTAAGGACACAGCCAGCATGACATTGTGGGCGGAGAGTTCTCCTGCTCTGAATCTCCTGGCTGCTGCACTGCTGAACTTATCAAGGAGACGGAGCTCCTACCAGCACCTGAGTGAGTGCAATGCTATATCTCTGTATGTTCTGACAGTCTGGGACTGGGTGACCTGGGGCGGCCATGGGCTGGGCGGCTGCAGCTGATATATATATACTACAGCAGCCACCCAGCCCAGGCCCCCAGCACAGCCTGTATAGATACAGTGTATATAATATATATACAGGACAGGTGCTGGGGGCCTAGGCTGGGCGGCTGTTGAAGTATATACACTGCACAGTACCACTCCTCCTGTATATATACACTGCACAGTACCACTCCTCCTGTATATATACACAGCACAGTACCACTCCTGTATATATACACTGCACAGTACCACTCCTCCTGTATATATACACTGCACAGTACCACTCCTGTATATATACACTGCACAGTACCTCTCCTCCTGTATATATACACCGCACAGTACATCTCCCCTGTATATACACACTGCACAGTACCACTCCCCCTGTATATATACACTGCACAGTACCACTCCTCCTGTATATATACACTGCACAGTACCACTCCTCCTGTATATATACACTGCACAGTACCACTCCTCCTGTATATATACACTGCACAGTACCACTCCTGTATATATACACTGCACAGTACCACTCCTCCTGTATATATACACTGCACAGTACCACTCCTGTATATATACACTGCACAGTACCACTCCTCCTGTATATATACACTGCACAGTACCACTCCTGTATATATACACTGCACAGTACCTCTCCTCCTGTATATATACACCGCACAGTACATCTCCCCTGTATATACACACTGCACAGTACCACTCCCCCTGTATATATACACTGCACAGTACCACTCCTCCTGTATATATACACCGCACAGTACCGCTCCTCCTGTATATATACACTGCACAGTGCCACTCCTCCTGTATATATACACAGCACAGTACCACTCCTGTATATATACACTGCACAGTACCACTCCTCCTGTATATATACACTGCACAGTACCACTCCTGTATATATACACTGCACAGTACCTCTCCTCCTGTATATATACACCGCACAGTACCACTCCTCCTGTATATATATACACTGCACAGTACCACTCCTGTATATATACACTGCACAGTACCTCTCCTCCTGTATATATACACCGCACAGTACATCTCCCCTGTATATATACACACTGCACAGTACCACTCCTCCTGTATATATACACTGCACAGTACCACTCCTCCTGTATATATACACTGCACAGTACCGCTCCTCCTGTATATATACACTGCACAGTACCTCTCCTCCTGTATATATACACTGCACAGTACCACTCCTCCTGTATATATACACTGCACAGTACCACTCCTGTATATATACACTGCACAGTACCTCTCCTCCTGTATATATACACTGCACAGTACCTCTCCTCCTGTATATATACACCGCACAGTACATCTCCCCTGTATATATACACACTGACAGTACCACTCCTCCTGTATATATACACAGCACAGTACCACTCCTGTATATATACACTGCACAGTACCACTCCTCCTGTATATATACACTGCACAGTACCACTCCTGTATATATACACTGCACAGTACCTCTCCTCCTGTATATATACACCGCACAGTACATCTCCCCTGTATATATACACACTGCACAGTACCACTCCTCCTGTATATATACACAGCACAGTACCACTCCTGTATATATACACTGCACAGTACCACTCCTCCTGTATATATACACTGCACAGTACCACTCCTGTATATATACACTGCACAGTACCTCTCCTCCTGTATATATACACCGCACAGTACATCTCCCCTGTATATATACACACTGCACAGTACCACTCCTCCTGTATATATACACTGTACAGTACCACTCCTCCTGTATATATACACCGCACAGTACCGCTCCTCCTGTATATATACATTGCACAGTACCGCTCCTCCTGCCCTGTATATATACACTGCAGAATTTACAATAGCTATCACTCATGTAAGAAGTGAAATCTGGCATTGTACCATACCTATATTTCTCCGCTGTATCTGGGCATCATGAATCGTGGTATATGTTAAAGGGGGGGGGGGGGGGCCACTGAGACTCTTTCGCCCGGGGCCCTCAAAAACCTGGAGCTGGCCCTGCCCATAACCACGCCAGTGTACCAAGTACTGTAAAGTGCGGCGCACTACACAAGAGTCAACCACCTTGGAGACTTCAAATTCCAAATTACCATCCACCAAGACTGGAGGTGGCATAGGCGCCGCATCCACAGAACCCACCACCTTCTTTAAAAGAGACCTGTGGAACACGTTGTGTATCTTATACACCATAGGAAGCTCCAATCGGTACGCTTAATGACAGCGGCGACCCTAAATGGACCAATAAACTGTGGACCCAATTTAAGGGATGGTATTTTGAGCCTTATGGTTTTTGTGGATAACCACACCCAGTCATCCACACTCAGGTCCGGACCTGGCACACGCCTACTGTCAGCCACACGTTTGTACCTAGCACCCACACTCAACAGGCGCTGTTTAACTCTCCTCCAGACTGATGACAATTGTGCTCCTAACTGGTCTTCCTCCTGGATGCCGGAAGAGCCCCCCTGACTCAAAGTACAAAATTGAGGATGAAGCCCGTAAACACAAAAAACGGAGACTCCCCAGACGACTCCTGGCGGTGATTATTGATGGCAAACTCAGCCAAAGGAAGAAACTTTGACCACTCCTCCTGGTTATCCAAAACAAAGCAGAGTAAGTACTGTTCCAAATTTTGGTTCATACGCTCGGTCTGACCATTTGACTGAGGATGAAACGCCGAAGAATGAGACAACTTGATCCCCAGCCGTGAACAAACTGCTTTCCAAAATTTTGCCACAAACTGAGACCCCCTATCAGAAACGATGTCAGAAGGAACCCCATGAAGTCTGACCACCTCCTGCACAAATACCTGAGCCAGAGTCTTAGCGTTAGGCAACGAAGGCAAAGACACAAAATGTGACATTTTTGAGAATCGATCAACAATCACCAAGATGACCGTGTTCCCAACTGAGGAGGGCAAGTCAGTGATAAAATCCATGGAGATTTCTGTCCATGGCTTACTAGGTACCTTGAGAGGAAGTAGTGTGCCAACAGGACGGGAGCGGGGCGTCTTAGTCCTAGCGCACGTGGTGCAAGCCGACACGTATGAGACCACGTCCTGTCAGATCTTGGGCCACCAAAACCGATGTGACACCAACTCCAAAGTATCCCTAACCCCTGGATGGCCAGCCAGGACGGTATCATGATGCTCCGCCAAAACCTTTAAGCGGAGATGAAGCGGTACAAACGTTTTGTTGATAGGAAGCTCAGATGGTACCTTCTCCTGGGCCTCGGCAATCTCAGCCTCAACCTCGGTAGTGAGAGCCGAAACCACAACACCCTTTTGGAGGATGGGTACTGGATCTTCCCGAGGCTCTTCCCCCGGAAAACACCTGGACAGGGCATCCGCCTTAGTGTTTTTATACCCCGGTCTGTAAGTGACAGCAAAGTTGAACCGCGTGAAAAACAATGCCCAGCGAGCCTGCCTGGGAGACAGACGCTTTGCAGACTCTAAATAAAGCAAATTCTTATGGTCGGTAATAACAGTAACCTGAGGAATCGACCCATCCAAGAAGAGTCGCCATTCCTCAAAGGCCAATTTGATTGCCAACAACTCTCTGTTGCCGATATCGTAGTTACGTTCGGCGGGCGATAGTTTCTTGGAAAAGTAGGCGCATGGACGCAAACCGCTCAAGGATGAGCCTTGTGACAGCACCGCCCCCACACCAACCTCAGACGCATCGACTTCCACCACAAAAGGTTTCGATACATCTGGCTGCACAAGAATGGGGGCCGAAACGAACCTGTTCTTAAGAGATTTGAATGCGCACACAGCAGCCTCAGGCCAAACGGAGAAATTGGTACCCTTTTTAGTCATGTCAGTTAGCGGTTTAGCAATGATGGAAAAATCCTTGATAAATTTCCTTTAGTGGTTAGAAAACCCAAGGAACCGCTGAAGTGCTTTCAGGTTATCAGGCCGTACCCAATGCAACACCGCTTGCACCTTAGCGGCGTCCATTTTAAAACCAGAAGCAGACACAATATAGCCCAAGAAAGGCAACTCCTGTACCGAAAACACACATTTCTCCAGTTTTGCATACAGCTTATTCTCTCTGAGAAGCTGTAATACCTGCCTGACATGATCTAAATGAGTATCACTGTCACAAGAATATATGAGGATGTCATCTAGGTACACAATAACAAATTTCCCCAGCACATGCGAGAACACATGATTTATGAAATGCTGAAACACTGCAGGTGCATTTGTCAACCCAAATGGTATCACCAAATTTTCAAAATGACCCTCAGGGGTATTAAAAGCCGTCTTCCACTCATCACCTTGACAGACTCTTATGAGGTTGCACGCCCCCCTGAGGTCAAGCTTGGTAAACCACTTAGCACCTGCTACCTGGTTGAACAAATCTGGTATCAATGGCATAGGGTATGGATCACGAATCGTAATCTGGTTTAACTCCCTGAAATCCAGACACAGCCGTAGTCCACCATCTTTCTTCTTAACGAAGAAGAACCCTGCTGCCACAGGTGAGGATGAAGGCCTGATGTGCCCTTTGCTCAAACTTTCAGCAATGTAATCCTTTAGCACTTGTCTCTCCGGACCGGAGATGTTAAACATCCTTGCTTTAGGCAATTTAGCCCCTGGTTTAAACCTGATAGTACAGTCATTGGAGCGATGTGGTGGCAACTCTGAACAACCCTTCTCAGAGAACACATCCACAAAATCCAGAAGTGACTCAGGAACGCTTGAAGTCACAGCAGCTACACATGTGGCCAAGCAATTCTCCTGACAGAAATCACTCCACTGAATTATGTCCTGAGTTTTCCAGTCAATTACCGGGTTGTGTGTAGACAACCATGGAAAACCCAGAACCAATTGTGCCGGAAGACTCTTGAGCACCTTACATGTAACCTGCTCGAAATGAAGAACCCCAATGTGGAGTTTAACCTCAGCCACAAACTCAGTAATCTCCCCCTGTGGGAGAGGAGCAGAATTGATGGTGACCACGCAGATAGGATGAGGCAGTTTTTCAATCCTAAAACCAGCAGTGCGCGAAAACTCCTCATCAATGAGATTTGTGGCAGAACCACTATCCACAAAAGCAGTGATTGGCAGCTCTCTGCCAGCAACAACAACTTTGGCAGGGAGCATGCATTGAGAAATCATCATGGAGGATATACATAAGCTCAGATTGGACTCCTCCACACCCTCTGAGCTAAGAAGTTTTTCCGCAGTTGCGTTTTTCTTTGACAGCAGAGGACAGATATTAATAAAATGACCAGTTTTACCGCAGTAAAAAACAGGCTCCCTGCTTCCTGAGTACAGGAGCATGATGCTTAACATGTGACACCCATGCGACCTGCATAGGTTCCATGGGCTCACCTGCAGCAACCTCACGTGAACCTAAACCTCCTCCCACAGGCGACGTCTCATGCTCCCCCAGACGAAAACGGCGATCAATGCGGACAACAAGACTCATAGCGGAATCTAGTGAAGTAGGAGTCTCATACATCAGGAGGGCTTTTTCAACCCTATCAGAAACTCCATGAATAAAGTGACTCCGCAGCGGGGAATCATTCCACTGAGTGTCGACCGCCCAGCGGCAAAATTCAGAACAGTAATCCTCTGCAACTCGCTCCCCCTGGCGAATAGTGCGTATCTTAGATTCTGCTAGAGCCATTCTGTCAGGCTCGTCGTAAACATTTCCAAGAAAGGAAAAAAAACTCTCCACAGAGTCAAATGCAGCAGAATCAGATGGCAAAGAAAACGCCCATGCTTGGGGATCCCCGCTTAATAATGACAACACCAGGCCCACACGCTGAGCCTTATTACCGGAGGAGATCGGACGCATCCTAAAATACAGTTTGCAAGCTTCACGAAAAGTAACAAATTTACTGTGTTCCCCAGCTAATTTTTCAGGCAAAGGAAACTTAGGCTCAGCAACTTTATCTGTAACGCCGGCTTCAGGGGCGGATTATCAGAGGGTCAATATGGGCGGTAGCCCAGGGCCCAGTGGCTTGGGCCACCGCAGATTGACCCTCTGATAATCTGCCGGAGTGTGACTGAATGCCCGGCCCACCGGCATTTATGTGCCCCGCCCCCCGGACCCGGTGGGCAGAGAGAGGGGGTCCGCATCGGGCCCCTTCTCATCTGCTCACCGGGCCCCTTCTGGCACTGCGGCGCTTTCCTATTGAAGTGGGTGCGTGCGCGCGCGCCCGCACCTCAATAGTTAACAACAGCCGCCAGCCAGCCAATTGGAGGCTGGCAGCTGAAGTCGGCCGCAGCTCACACGTCGCCGGCGTCTGACGTCATTGTCAGTCGCCGGCGAGTGTGCGCTGCTGGAGGGAGCTCACCGCGTGGAGCGCTGGTAAGGTGAGGAGACTGTTTTTTTGTTTTTTATTCGTTTTTTTTTATAAGCTAACGGTGGACTGTGGACACATTGGGGGCAATGCTGTAGACACTGTGGCAATGCTGGAGACAATGGGGCAGATTGCTGGAGACACTAGGGCAGATTGCTGGAGACACTGGGGCAATGCTGGAGACACTGGGGCAATGCTGGAGACCCTGGGGCAGATTGCTGGACACACTGGGGGCAATGCTGGAGACACTGGGGCAGATTGCTGGAGAGACTGGGGCAATGCTGGAGACACTGGGGCAATGCTGGAGACACTGGGGCAATGCTGGAGACACTGGGGCAATGCTGGAGACACTGGGGCAGATTGCTGGAGACACTGGGGCAGATTGCTGGAGACACTGGAGCAGATTGCTGGAGACACTGGGGCAGATTGCTGGACACACAGGGGGCAATGCTGGAGACACTGGGGAGATTGCTGGAGACACTGGGGCAGATTGCTGGAGACACTGGGGCAGATTGCTGGAGACACTGGGGCAATGCTATAGACACTGGGTCAGATTGCTGTAGACACTGGAGCAGATTGCTGTAGACACTGGAGCAGATTGCTGGAGACACTGGGGCAGATTGCTGTAGACACTGGAGCAGATTGCTGTAGACACTGGGGCAGATTGCTGTAAACACTGGGGCAGATTGCTGGACACACTGGGGGCAATGCTGGAGACACTGGGGCAGATTGCTGGAGACACTGGGGCAGATTGCTGGAGACACTGCGGTAATGCTGTAGACACTGGGGCAGATTGCTGTAGACACTGGGGCAGATTGCTGTAGAGACTGGGGCAATGCTGGAGACACTGGGGCAGATTGCTGGAGACACTGGGGCAATGCTGGAGACACTGGGGCAATGCTGGAGACACTGGGGCAGATTGCTGGACACACTGGGGCAATGCTCGAGGACACACTGGGGCAGATTGCTGGACACACTGGGGCAGATTGCTGGAGACACTGGAGCAATGCTGGAGGACACACTGGGGCAGATTGCTGGAGACACTGTGGCAATGCTAGAGACTGGGGCAGATTGCTGGACATACTGGGGCAGATTGCTGGACACACTGGGGGTAATATGCTGGAGACAATGGGGCAGATTGGTGGACACACTGGGGGCAATGCTGGACAATTGGACATACTGGGGCAGATTGCAGGACACACTGGTGGTAATATGCTGGACACACTGGGGCAATATGCTGGACATACTGGGGCAGATTGTTGAACACACTGTCTGGGGGCAATATGCTGGAGTCAGACACTGGGGCAGATTGCTGGAGACACTGTCTGGGGGCAATGCTGGACACACTGGGGCAGATTGCTGGTTACTGGGGCAATATGCTGGACATACTGGGGCAGATTGCTTTACACACTGGGGGTAATATGCTGGACACACTGGGGCAGATTGCTGGACACACTGGGGGCAGGACTGGAGGCATAGGCAGAATGTAGACAAGGGGCAGAATGAAAGACATGGGGCAGGATTGGATCATGGGGCAGGAGAATACGATGGAGACAGATGGGGCAGGATGGGGAGATCACATGGGGTAGAATGGATACTCATGAGTGCAGGATGGGAGAACATATGGCAGGAGCCAGGAATGAGACACACGGGGCCAGGGTGGGGAATATTATTACCATAGGGGCTAATTAAGGGATATTATTTATTTTATTTTTTGAGTATACTGTTTTAAATGTGGGGGGTGGTCCTGTCACTGTGCAGAGTGACTCTATATCGCCTTTTTTTCTCCATGTGTAATGTAGAAGTTGTGAAAAATTAAGTAATGTGTTCTGCAAGCGGAGCTCGAGATAACTGTGTTATTTCCTGCAGAAACGAGTCCTGGCTGGAAGAAATGATGGCGGTCTGTGCTGGATGAAAGATGAAGAACTTCACCTAGAGACGTCATTGGTGAGTCAGTGTTACCTATACATTGACACTATACACTATACTATATACAGAGCTCCTGTGTACAATGTCACCAGTGATCTCTGTATTACCTCTACACAGACGCTGCATACTAAGTATAGATCTCCTGTGAATACTGGCACTTATGGTGATAGTATTGTGTTTTTTTTTTTATTATTACTGATCAGTATTGTAGTATTCAGTCACTATATGGTGGTAATATGTGGTCTGGAAATGGTGTTGTGGTATTTGTCCCTTGAATGTGCTATTTGGTCACCAAGTGGTGGTAATATGTGGTCTTGACATGGTGCGGTGGTATTTGTTCCTTGTATGTGATATTATTCGATCACTGTGTTTGTAATTTGTGGTCTGGTCATGGCGCGGTGGTATTTGTTCCTTGTATGTGATATTATTGGTCAAAATATACCTAATTTATATTGCAGATTTTAACAAATATTTAATAGGTTACAGTAGAGTAGGGCCCGGCCATTTTTCTGGAATGATCTGGTTCGGGTATAATATGCCCCCCCCCCCGTCACATGACCCCCCCCCCGTCACATGACCTCCCCCCGTCACATGACCCTCCCCCGTCACATGACCCCCCCCGTCACATGACCGGGGGGGCCCACAGTGTCTGAACAGCCCGGGGCCCTGGCTACCCTTAATCCACCCCTGGCCGGCTTGCACATTGGATACTGCTAGTCCCTGTTGCTGCACTGCCCCCCTCAACTCAGTGACCTGTAGGAACAGCACCCTCAACTGGCGGTTTATGGAAATCATGGGATCCATGATTGTTGGCCGATTATAATGTCACGGGAGACCTAGGTAGGATAGAGCTAATAACCCGGGCCCCTGCGATTTCCCTCAAACTAGGGAAACTCTGACTGACCCTCTACCCAGAGTTTACACTGATGGTGTGCATGTCTGAGCCTCCACCCTCACCCTATCTCCTGTTTCAACCCTAGGCTGAAACCACAACCCACCACCCAGTGAAGAGTCCACACTCTGATACCCACAGTTAGCACAGACAAGGATAACGGAAAAATAAGCACCACGCCGCAGACACTCAGGAATACACTATAAATGCAAAGGGCAAAACAAATACAAATATAGGAAGGAGCAAATAAGACAAAGGGAAATACACCACCAGCAACGATACTCCAACTACTAGCTCACCACTCCAGACTGAGATAACATGCACAAGACAGAAGCTATAATCGGGGACTCCCAATGTTCAGGAGAACTATTTAAAGGCAATGGGCATGGCCCAGCTTCCAATCCGAGCATCAGGTAAATTAACCCCGGACCAGCTAGATAAAATCTAGCCGACGCCAATGAGCACATAGTGGTCAAAAGCGGAATTACCGCTGTCTGTCGAATGACCTGGTCTGAACAGCGTCCGACATGACAGTGAGCTTGCCTCATCTCAAAGCTGCCACGAGGATCTGTCCAGTGTCACACATGACCATGCCTGGCTGTAGGTTCAGCGGTTTCAGCCACAGATCTTCCTGCTATTTAGAGCTGTCCACAGCTCTTCAGCATTGTGCGGTTTGTCACCTAAGCATATCAGCTTCAGCTTATTGCCGCTTGGCTGAGGCAGTGCTGCCATGCATCCAGCTAGTGACTGATGTGGTCATTTCAGAGATGGATGCTGATGAGGAGAAGGTGCAGGAACTGTAGACTGTGAGGGCAACCCTGATTGATGTAAGGCCCGCAATCCTCAGCATCAGGTGGACGTGTTCCATCCCAAGGTCCCACTGTGTCCCGGCTTCCACTATGTTAACCAAGTGTGCCATCAGCGAGATGTACTGTCCCTGCCCACAAGCACTTGTCCATGTGTCTGTGGTTAGGTGGAATTTCCCATTAACTGCATTGCTTAGGGCACGGCTAATGGTGTGGGACACATGCTTGTGTAATGTGGGCATGGCACACCGGGAGAAATAGTGGCGGCTAGGGACCGAGTACTGAGGAAAGGCCGCCGCCATCAGGTTGTGGAAATCTTCTGTCTCCATGAGCCTAAAAGGCAACATTTTGAGTGCAAGCAGACGAGAAATGTTTCAATATAGTAGTGTGGCCTGTGTGGCGTTGGCTGCGTATTTGCGCTTGTGTTCCAAGGACTGGGGTATGGACAACTGCAGGCTGTGCTGGGACAAAGACATGGAAGGGCTTGATGATGGTGCTAGTTGAGTGTGTGCCATGACAGGTGCAAGGCAGGAGGCATCTTCGCATGCTCCATGGACAGGGGATTGGCTTGCATGCACAACAGTGGAAGAAGCAGTGATGTCGCCCACAGACACTGTTCGTGGACCATGGGTTTTGGCCCACAAAGTCGGGTGCTTTGCTGCCATGTGCCTGATCATGCTGGTGGTGGTCAGGCTGGTAGTTTTGCTACCCCTGCTGATGCTGGCATGGCAGGTGGTGCAAATCGCCTTTTTGGGGTTATCGACGGAGTCTTTAAAAAACAACTAGACAAGGAAAAACCTTGCACTGGAAACTTCCATCATTTTGGTGTTACTGGGAACGGTTGCCCAAGTTCTGTCAGCAGCCACCACACTGCTTCTTTCTGCCTGTTGTGGTGCTCTTCCTCCTTCCCCATGTGTGCTGTTGTCCTCATTCTGCATGTCCTCCTGCCAGCTTGGGTCAGTTACTATATCATCTACCACCATGTCTTCCACTTCCAAACCCTGGTCCTCCTCCTGACTTTCTGGCAATTGTGTCTCATCATCGTCCACCTCTTGTGACATGTTACCACCGTCACTTTCGTGTGACTGTGGCTGCTCAAATATTTGTGCATATCTATATGCCATCTCCTCTTGCCCTGCTTCAAATGGACCGGGCGAGAGTCTCAAATCTATAAATGGAAAAGTAAACAGCTCTTCCGAGTGTCCAAGTGTGAAATCAGTTGTCTCTGGGCCCTCGGCATAGTAGGAGGAAGGAGTATAAGGGGGAGAAAGATGCAGGCCAGACTCACGGCTACTGAGACTTGACCATGTGGAAGACAGGGTGGTGGTGGTGGCAAAGTAACTTGAAGCATTATCCACAATCCTACCAACAACTTTTTGACGCTGCTCTGGGTTCAATAGTGGTGTGCTGCTGTGGTCCCCTAGTAACTGGGACAGGAAGTTCAGGTGAGAAGATGTGGGTGTTTGTTGTGGCACAATTTCAGCTTGCCGACGGCCTCTGCATGCACCATTACCATCACGACCACTTCACTGTCCCTTGCCACGTGCCTTGCCCATTTTAAATGGAGGACAATATTTTGCATGGTCACTACAAATGGATAAGTTGAAAATTGCTGACCTGTAGGTAAACCCCTGTTTAAAATAGCTGGCCTGTAAATAACTATTTTTTTCAGCAAACTGGTGTACAATGGCAACATTTTCTGCTCACTCAGATGTGATCTCTGTGATGGCCAAATTCCTGTTTCAAATAAATGCCTTATAGGTAACTTTTTTTTTCAGCAAACTGGTGTCAATAATTTGTATAAGACATTCCAACAATTTTTGACAGTAGCCCAGAAATGGAAGAATTTTCTGCGCACTCAGATGTGAACCTTGTGACAGCAAAACCCCTCTTTCAAATAGCTGGTCTGTAGGTAACACTTTTTTTCAGCAAACTGCGATATATGCACCGTATATTGGCCGAAAATTGCTAATGAAAGTCTATGGGTGCGAGAAAAACTCGCACACCACACCGACCATCAGTGTGACTTGTGAGAAATACGCACCGGTGTCCTTTAGAAATGCCGTCAATTCAGAATAGATCAAATCAATGTCTACACATAGTATAGGTATATATCTATATATATAATTGTCTAAGGGTTTTTCTGTCTGTCTGTCTGTCTGTCTGTCCCGTTTATTCATTCGCTGATTGGTCGAGGCCGCCTGGGCCTCGACCAATCAGCGACGGGCACAGTATCGATGTAGAAATCCCACGTCTCTGATTGGTCGAGGCCGCCAGGCCTCGACCAATCAGCGACGGGCACAGTATCGACGTAGATGTCATAATGGTTGCCATGGCGATGATGATGTCAAAAAGGTTGCCTCGACCAATCAGCGACGGGCACAGTCGGAGTGATCATTGTCCATATACTATGGGGACATGCATATTCTAGCATACCCGATGCGTTAGAATCGGGCCACAATCTAGTATATATATAATTGTCTAAGGGTTTTTCTGTCTGTCTGTCCTGGAAATCCCGCGTCTCTGATTGGTCGAGGCCGCCAGGCCTAGACCAATCAGCGACCGGCACAGCATGGCGACGATGATGTCATAAAGGTTGCCTCGACCAATCAGTGACGGGCACAGTCTGCCGCGAATTCGCCTCGACCAATCAGCGACGGGCACAGTATCGACGTAGATGTCATAATGGTTGCCATGGCGACGATGATGTCATAAAAGTTGCCTCGACCAATCAGCGACGGGCACAGTCTGCCGCGAATTCTGGAATCATCAGTGTCCATATACTATGGGGACATGCATATTCTAGAATACCCGATCGGGCCACAGTCTAGTATATACATATATATATATATATATATATATATATATATATATATATATATATATATATATCATTGAGACACATATATATCTTTATATTTAATAGAGAGTTATATAGCAGAATAGCCAATAATTCAATACATACAGTAAACCATTGCAGAACAGTTAGATTTTTATATGTCCCTCCCTAATAATGCTAGCAGTGTGTGTGTGTGTGTGTGTGTGTGTGTGAGTGTGTGTGTGTAAAATTTGGGAGCTGTAGGTGTTAAATTAAATGATTATATCACAGAATAAACTGGTATGGGCTCCCGTGCAATTTTCTCCACCAGAGAGGGAAAGCCAGTGACTGAGGGTGGATAATAATAGCCTAGATTATTGCCCCTGCCTAAAAACATCTGCCCCCAGCCACCCCAGAAAAGGCACATCTGTAAGATTTGCCTATTCTGGCACTTAGCCTCTCTCTTCCCACTGCTCTGTAGCATTGGCATATGGAGTAATTAGCCTGGTTAATAATGGAGAGGTGTCAATAAGACACCTATCCATTATTAATCCAATAGTCTGAAAGGGTTAAAAATACACACACACATTAAGAACAAAGTATTTTAATGAAATAATTAAACACATAGTTTTAACATCTTTATTGTACTCTCAATCCAAGCAAAGCCCTCGTTCTCCTGTAAAAAACAGTATCCCATACCTATCTGCCGTACAGTCAAGTCCCACGCTGTAAATCAATCTCAAGGGGTTAAATAGTTTACAACCGGGATTGCTGCTAATGCAAAGTGGGGACCCAAGCTCCCGCCGAAGAACCCTGGAAATGCTCAGCGCTTGCCGAGCATCGCGAGCAGCAAGATGCTTGGGCGAGCATCGAGCATTTCCGAGCATGCTCGCTCATCACTAGCAATAATCTTAAAGATATCTTCAAGTGCAGTCGTGAAAACCATAAATTGCTATCCTGAGGACATCTGTTATGATCTGGTGACCTTGGAGCCGCATGAAACTTTCTCTGGAGTCGGTGGAACCTGTACTGACCGCAAATCCTGAACTAACACCACAACTAGAAGTAGCCATGGGGTGTGCCTAACATACCCTAGACACCTCGACACAGCCGGAGGACTAAATACCCCTATAGATGGAAATAGGAATGCTACCTTGCCTCAGAGCAGACCCCCAAAGGATAGGCAGCCCCCCATGAATAATGACTGTGAGTAGGAGACGAATAGACACACGCAGGTAGAAAACAGGATTTAGCAAAAGGATTTAGCAAAAGAGGCCACTCTAGCTAAATAGGAAAGGATAGGACAGATTACTAGGCGGTCAGTATTAAAAACTCTTCCAAAAATATCCACAGCAGATAATACAAAAAGTTCCACAATCTAACTAAAGACATGGAATGTATATCTGCCACTCCAGAGAATCCAACAAGACTGAGAAAATACTGACACAATCTAAGCTGGACGAGAAAACACAAAGAATAGCACTGAATTGTGAAGCACACAGCATGTGTGCCACAGGAAAAAATAAACAGACACTTATCTTTGCTGATAAGGCAGAAAGGCAGGAGGAACCAGGCAGAGGTCCTACACCTCCCAACAACAATTGACAACTGGCAAGGACTAATGAATCCTGCACGCCTAAATACCCCAGTCAGAACTGCAATCAGCAGATACACCTGACCAGGACTGCAACTCAGGGGCAACTGCATTACCACCTACAACCACCGGAGGGAGCCCAAAAGCAGAATTCACAACAGTACCCGCCCTTTAGGAGGGGTAACCGAACCCTCACCAGAGCCCCCAGGCCGATCAGGACGTGCCAGATGAAAAGCATGAACCAAATCAGCTGCATGGACATCAGAAGCAAAAACCCAAGAATTATCCTCCTGGCCATAACCCTTCCATTTGACAAGGTACTGAAGCCTCCGCCTCAAAAAACGAAAATCCAAAATCTTCTCAACCACATACTCCAACTCCCCATCAAACAAAACAGGGGCCGGAGGATCAACAGAGGGAACAACGGGCACAACATATTTCCGCAATAAAGATCTATGGAAGACATTATGGATAGCAAAAGAGGCCGGAAGCGCCAATCGAAAAGACACCGGATTAATAATCTCAGAAATCCTATAAGGACCAAAAAACTGAGGCTTAAACTTAGGGAAAGAGACCTTCATAGGAACATGACGGGAAGACATCCAAACCAAATCCCCAACCCGAAACCGGGAACCAACACACCGACGACGGTTAGCAAAACGTTGAGCCTCCTCCTGAGACAACACCAAATTGTCCACCACATGAGCCCAAATCTGCTGCAACCTGTCAACCACAGAATCCACACCAGGACAGTCAGAAGGCTCCATCTGCCCAGAAGAAAAACGAGGATGAAAACCAAAATTACAAAAAAAAGGCGAAACTAAAGTAGCCGAACTAGCCCGATTATTAAGGGCAAACTCGGCCAAAGGCAAAAAGGCCACCCAATCATCCTGATCGGCAGACACAAAGCATCTCAAATAAGTCTCCAAAGTCTGATTAGTTCGCTCGGTCTGGCCATTTGTCTGAGGATGAAATGCAGAAGAAAAAGACAAATCAATGCCCAGCCTAGCACAAAAGGCCCGAGAAAAACCTAGAAACAAACTGGGAACCTCTGTCGGACACAATATTCTCCGAAATACCATGCAAACGAACCACATGCTGAAAAAACAACGGAACCAACTCTGAAGAGGAAGGCAATTTAGGCAAAGGCACCAAATGAACCATCTTAGAAAACCGGTCACAAACAACCCAGATAACCGACTTCCTCTGGGAAACCGGAAGATCAGAAATAAAATCCATAGAAATATGCATCCAGGGCCTCTCAGGGACCGGCAATGGCAAAAGTAACCCACTAGCACGGGAATAACAAGGCTTGGCCCGCGCACAAGTCCCACAGGACTGCACAAAAGAACGCACATCACGTGACAACGAAGGCCACCAAAAAGACCTACCAACCAAATCTCTGGTACCAAAAATACCAGGATGACCAGCCAACACAGAACAGTGAGCCTCAGAAATCACTCTACTAGTCCATCTGTCAGGAACAAACAATTTCCCCACAGGACAGCGGTCAGGTCTATCAGCCTGACATTCCTGAAGAACCCGCCGTAAATCAGGGGAAATGGCAGAAAGGACCACTCTTTCTTTCAGAATGCCAACCGGTTCAAGGACCTCAGGAGAATCAGGCAAAAAACTCCTAGAAAGGGCATCAGCCTTAATATTCTTAGAACCCGGAAGATACGAAACCACAAAATCAAAACGAGAAAAAAACAAGGACCATCGAGCCTGTCTAGGACTCAGCCGTTTGGCAGACTCGAGGTAAATCAAATTCTTATGATCGGTCAGGACCACAATATGGTGCTTAGCTCCCTCAAGCCAATGTCGCCACTGCTCAAACGCCCACTTCATAGCCAACAACTCCCGATTGCCGACATCATCATTGCGTTCAGCAGGCGAAAACTTGCGGGAGAAGAAGGCACACGGTTTCATCAAAGAACCAACAGAATCCCTCTGAGACAAAACGGCCCCTGCCCCAATCTCAGAAGCATCAATCTCAACCTGAAACGGAAGAGAAACATCTGGTTGGCGCAACACCGGAGCAGAAGTAAATCGGCGTTTAAGCTCCTGAAAGGCAGACACAGCCGCAGAGGACCAATTTGCCACATCAGCGCCTTTTTTCATCAAATCAGTCAAGGGTTTAACCACGCTGGAGAAGTTAGCAATGAAACGGCGATAAAAATTTGCAAAACCCAAAAATTTCTGAAGGCTCTTCACGGATGTGGGTTGAATCCAATCATGAATGGCCTGAACCTTAACCAGATCCATCTCCATAGATGAGGGAGAAAAAATAAAGCCCCAAAAAGAAACCTTCTGCACCCCAAAGAGACACTTAGACCCCTTCACAAACAAAGCATTGTCACAAAGGATCTGAAATACCATCCTGACCTGTTCCACATGAGACTTCCAATCGTCGGAAAAAATCAAAATATCGTCCAAATATACAATCAAGAATTTATCAATATAAGTCCGGAAGATATCATGCATTAAGGATTGAAAAACAGATGGAGCGTTAGTGAGCCCGAATGGCATCACAAGGTATTCAAAATGGCCTTTGGGCATATTAAACGCAGTTTTCCATTCATCACCCTGTTTAATACGAGCAAGATTACATGCCCCCCGAAGGTCAATCTTCGTAAACCAACTAGCCCCCTTAATCCTAGCAAACAAATCGGAAAGCAAAGGTAAAGGGTATTGAAACTTAGGGTACCGTCACACAGTACCATTTTAATCGCTACGACGGCACGATCCGTGACGTCGCAGCGATCGTATGATTATCGCTCCAGCGTCGTAGACTGCGGTCACACTTTGCAATCACGGCGCTGGAGCGATGCCGAAGTCCCCGGTAACCAGGGTAAACATCGGGTAACTAAGCGCAAGGCCGCGCTTAGTAACCCGATGTTTACCCTGGTTACCAGCGTAAACGTAAAAAAAACAAACAGTACATACTTACATTCCGGTGTCTGTCCCCGGCGTTCTGCTTCTCTCCACTGTGTAAGCGCCATAGCCGGAAAGCACAGCGGTGACGTCAGACGTCACTGCTGTGCTCGCTTTCCGGCTGGCAGACGCTCACACAGTGCAGAGAAGCTGAGACGCCGGAGGACAGACACCGGAATGTAAGTATGTACTGTTTGTTTTTTTTACGGTTACGCTGGTAACCACGGTAAACATCGGGTTACTAAGCGCGGCCCTGCGCTTAGTTACCCGATGTTTACCCTGGTTACAAGCGAACACATCGCTGGATCGCTGTCACACACAACAATCCAGCGATGTCAGTGGGTGATCAAGCGACGAAAGAAAGTTCCATACGATCTGCTACGACGTACGATTCTCAGCAGGATCCCTGATCGCTGCTGCGTGTCAGACACTGCGATATCGTAACGATATCGCTAGAACGTCACAAATCGTACCGTCGTAGCGATCAAAATGGTACTGTGTGACGGTACCCTTATTCAAGAGGCAATAATCAATACAAGGTCTCAAGGAGCCATCCTTCTTAGCAACAAAAATACCTGCTCCCAACGGTGAAGAAGATGGCCGAATATGCCTTTTTTCCAAAGACTCCTTAACATAACTCCGCATGGCGGTATGTTCAGGCACAGACAGGTTGAAAAGTCGGCCCTTAGGAAACTTACTGCCTGGAATCAAGTCAATCGCACAATCACAGTCCCTGTGCGGTGGAAGGGAACTGGATTTGGGCTCATCGAATACATCCTGAAAATCAGACAAAAACTCTGGAATTTCCGAAGAGGAAGAAGAGGAGATTGACATCAAAGGAACATCATTATGAACCCCCTGTCAACCCCAACTAGTCACAGACATAGATTTCCAATCCAACACAGGGTTATGTACCTGCAACCACGGGAAACCCAGCACGATAACATCATGCAAATTATGCAACACCAGAAATCGACAATCTTCCTGATGGGCTGGCGCCATGTGCATGGTCACCTGTGTCCAAAACTGGGGCTTATTTTTAGCCAAAGGTGTAGCATCAATCCCCCTTAAAGGAATAGGGTTCTGCTGCAGACTGCAAGGGAAAACCACAATGCCTGGCAAACTCAAAATCCATTAAGCTCAAGGCGGCGCCTGAATCCACAAACGCCATAACAGAAAATGATGACAATGAGCAGATCAAGGACACCGATAACAGAAATTTAGGTTGTACAGTACTGATGGTAAATGAACTAGCGATCCTTTTTGTCCGCTTAGGGCAGACTGAAATGACATGAGAAGCGTCGCCACAATAATAACACAACCTATTCCGACGTCTGAATCCTTGTCGTTCCGTTCTAGACAAAATCCTATCACACTGCATTGGCTCAGGAAGTCGCTCTGAGGACGACGCCACAGCGTGCAAAGTTCTACGCTCCCGCAAGCGCCGATCAATCTGAATGGCGAGAGACATAGAATCACTCAGACCGAAAGGCGTGGGAAACCCCACCATAACATTTTTAACAGATTCAGAAAGACCCTTTCTGAAAATTGCCTTCAAAGCATCATCATTCCATTTAGTCAACACAGACCATTTTCTAAATTTCTGACAAAACAATTCTGCCGCCTCTTGACCCTGAGACAGGGCCAACAAGGTTTTCTCCACTTGATCCACAGAATTCGGTTCATCATATAATAATCCTAAAGCCTGAAAAAAGGAATCTACATTAAGCAAGGCCAGATTCCCAGATTCCAGGGAAAATGCCCAATCCTGTGGATCGCCACGCAGCAGGGAGATGGCAATTTTAACCTGCTGAATGGAATCACCGGAGGATCGCGGTCTCAGAGCAAAAAACAGTTTACAATTGTTTTTAAAACCCCCAAATTTGGACCTATCACCAAAAAACAAATCAGGAGTAGGAATCTTCGGCTCTAGAGCAGGAGTCTGAACAATATAATCAGAAATACCCTGTACCCTAGCAGCAAGCTGGTCTACACGAGAAGCTAATTCCTGAACATCCATGCTGGCACAAGACTCCTCAGCCACCCATAAATAAAGAGGGAAAAAAAGACAAAACAGACTGCAGAAAAAAAAATGGCTCAACACCTTTCTTCCCTTCTTCTGAGATGCATTTAACTCATTATGGGCCAGTTGAACTGTTATGATCTGGTGACCTTGGAGCCGCATTAAACTTTCTCTGGAGTCAGTGGAACTGTACTGACCGCAAATCCTGGACTAACACCACAACTAGAAGTAGCCGTAGGGTGTGCCTAACATACCCTAGACACCTCGACACAGCCGGAGGACTAAATACCCCTATAGATGGAAATAGGAATGCTACCTTGCCTCAGAGCAGACCCCCAAAGGATAGGCAGCTCCCCACGAATAATGACTGTGAGTAGGAGAAGAATAGACACACGCAGGTAGAAAACAGGATTTAGCAAAAGAGGCCACTCTAGCTAAATAGGAAAGGATAGGACAGATTACTAGGCGGTCAGTATTAAAAACCCTTCCAAAAATATCCACAGCAGATAATACAAAAAGTTCCACAATCTAACTAAATACATGGAATGTATATCTGCCACTCCAGATAATCCAACAAGACAGAGAAAATACTGACACAATCTAAGCTGGACAAGAAAACACAAAGAATAGCACTGAATTGTGAAGCACACTTGTGTGCCACAGGAAAAAGAAACCAGACACTTATCTTTGCTGATAAGGCAGAAAGGCAGGAGGAACCAGGCAGAGGTCCTACACCTCCCAACAACAATTGACAACTGGCAAGGACTAATGAATCCTGCACGCCTAAATACCCAGTCAGAACTGCAATCAACAGATACACCTGACCAGGACTGCAACTCAGGGGCAACTGCATTACCACCTACAACCACCGGAGGGAGCCCAAAAGCAGAATTCACAACAGACATCCCCGAGAAAGGAAGTCTAATAAATAGCCTTTATGCAGAGGATAAGTTCATCAGAGTTACTAGCTTCATAAATTGCAAATTGATTGCACCTCAGATAACATCAACATCAACTGTCCAGATTAGGCTTTATGGTTGAATTGCTGCAAAGAAGCCACTACAGTACATTGCAAACAAGAAGAGCAGACTTGTGTGGGACGAATAGCACAAGCACTGGACATAATATCAGTGGAAATCTGTTCTGTGCTCAGCAATGTCTTTGTTTGTTGGATGTTTTCTAGATATGTGGTGCCCCTCAAGCAGCATAGATGGGGAGGTATGATGGTGTGGGTGATCTTTGCTGGTGACACGGATTATGATGTATATAAAATTCAAGCATACTTAGCCAGCATGGCTGCCATGGAGTTCTGCAAAGATATGCCATGCTATCTGGTTTACACTTACTGGGACCATAATTTCTATTGCAACAGGAGAAGGAACCAAAACCACATGTTCAGTTTATTTGAGGGATATGTGACTAAGTGAGAAAGGGATGGAGTGCTGCGAATGATGACATAACCTCAACAATTGCCCGATGTTAACCCAATTGATTGGTCTGGGATAAGTTGGATGCAGAGTGAAGGCAAAGCAGCCAACAAGTGCTCAGCACCTCTGGGGACCTTCTTCAAGACTGTTGTAAAGCCATTTGAGGTGACATCTAATAAAGCTGAGTGTGTAAATAGTGTAGAGCTGTCATTAGAATAAAAGGTGGCAATTTGAGGATTTTTAGGGTCAATATAAATTCTGGTTTGACTTGTTTCTTTACTTATTTTTGCCATATGTGGTCTTTCATTGTTTTTTTGCCTTCATTCTGAATCTATAATTTGTACATTCCAATACAAGCAAGGGAAAACATTGCATGGAGAGGCATTCTAAACTTTTCACTGGTAAGGGACAACAACACAGTTGAGAAATCTGTTTTGAAAATAATAATTTTAACATTAAGGGTACATTATGGGATGCAGCCGCACCAATCACACATTAAAAATCTTCATATACAGTATGGAGTTAAGCTGCTTACCAAAGCCATTGGGGTACCGGCTAATTGGACATTTTCATTATTCATCTTTACCAACTTCAAAATAGTGGGATCTTCATAATCAAATCGCCTACTCAGTAAGATGGTGACGATTATGTTAGATACAGCAGCATTCATATCCATCAGGTTATCAAAGGGTTCACCTGGAAAGACAATGAGAAGACAAGGGTATAAATTAAAGAAACTGATTAGCACCTCTGTACAGGACAAAACAAGTATAGACAGGTGCAATCTGCCATGACTGCACAACAAACAAATGAAAGAATGTAGCCACTTCTACAGGTCCTTCTCAAAAAATTAGCATATAGTGTTAAATTTCATTATTTACCATAATGTAATGATTACAATTAAACTTTCATATATTATAGATTCATTATCCACCAACTGAAATTTGTCAGGTCTTTTATTGTTTTAATACTGATGATTTTGGCCTACAACTCCTGATAACCCAAAAAACCTGTCTCAATAAATTAGCATATTTCACCCGTCCAATCAAATAAAAGTGTTTTTTAATTACAAACAAAAAACCCATCAAATAATAATGTTCAGTTATGCACTCAATACTTGGTCGGGAATCCTTTGGCAGAAATGACTGCTTCAATGCGGCGTGGCATGGAGGCAATCAGCCTGTGACACTGCTGAGATGTTATGGAGGCCCAGGATGCTTCAATAGCGGCCTTAAGCTCATCCAGAGTGTTGGGTCTTGCGTCTCTCAACTTTCTCTTCACAATATCCCACAGATTCTCTATGGGGTTCAGGTCAGGAGAGTTGGCAGGCCAATTGAGCACAGTAATACCATGGTCAGTAAACCATTTACCAGTGGTTTTGGCACTGTGAGCAGGTGCCAGGAAGCATGAAGTGCTCCAAAATCTCCTGATAGCTAGCTGCATTGACCCTGCCCTTGATGAAACACAGTGGACCAACACCAGCAGCTGACATGGCACCCCACACCATCACTGACTGTGGGTACTTGACACTGGACTTCAGGCATTTTGGCATTTCCTTCTCCCCAGTCTTCCTCCAGACTCTGGCACCTTGATTTCCGAATGACATGCAAAATTTGCTTTCATCAGAAAAAAGTACTTGGGACCACTTAGCAACAGTCCAGTGCTGCTTCTCTGTAGCCCAGGTCAGGCGCTTCTGCCGCTGTTTATGGTTCAAAAGTGGCTTTACCTGGGGAATGCGGCACCTGTAGCCCATTTCCTGCACACGCCTGTGCACGGTGGCTCTGGATGTTTCCACACCAGACTCAGTCCACTGCTTCCTCAGGTTCCCCAAGGTCTGGAATCGGTCCTTCTCCACAATCTTCCTCAGGGTCCGGTCACCTCTTCTCGTTGTACAGCGTTTTCTGCCACATTGTTTCCTTCCAACAGACTTACCATTGAGGTGCCTTGATACAGCACTCTGGGAACAGCCTATTTGTTGAGAAATTTCTTTCTGGGTCTTACCCTCTTGCTTGAGGGTGTCAATGATGGCCTTCTTGACATCTGTCAGGTCGCTAGTCTTACCCATGATGGGGGTTTTGAGTAATGAACCAGGCAGGGAGTTTTTAAAAGCCTCAGGTATCTTTTGCATGTGTTTAGAGTTAATTAGTTGATTCAGAAGATTAGGGTAATAGGTCGTTTAGAGAACCTTTTCTTGATATGCTAATTTATTGAGACAGGTTTTTGGGGTTATCAGGAGTTGTAGGCCAAAATCATCAGTATTAAAACAATAAAAGACCTGACAAATTTCAGTTGGTGGATAATGAATCTATAATATATGAAAGTTTAATTGTAATCATTACATTATGGTAAATAATGAAATTTAACACTATATGCTAATTTTTTGAGAAGGACCTGTATAAGCACTAAGACGTATGTCTCAATTTGGAACAAATGTGATCACGGATTTTGCCAAATTTGAGTGAATCTGTCCAAAAGGAATTTCTAGAAATTTTCTCATCTCTACCCTGTCCATCTCTATACAGAAGCTGAAAAGAAATTGGTTTGAGATGGTTTAGTGAATCCTGCATTGAGCAGGGGGTTGGACATGATGACCCTTGAGGTTCCTTCCAACTCTAACATTCCATGATTATATGATTCTAATAATCAATCAAGAAAAATATCGTCATGTTTTATGTGGCCCACCTTGTACTAAAGTAGACACCAGATGGATGTTGGACTTTCAGAATCATCTCCACTGATGGGCTCATAACACAGTAAGCTCTTTTCTTGAATATATGCACAAAGTAAGTGTAATGGAGCCATTCACCAACCTTTGTAAGATCTGAACTTTTCCACCAAAAAATTTGATTCTTCAGAAATGTTGTTTTCGATGGTTTCCTTCCCCATTCCAAAATCTCGAAGTGTTGACAGAGTAAATCGTCTCATTGCTTTCCAGCTATCATTGGAAGCAAAAAGAATTCCTGAACACAAATTATATAAGAGGGGAAGATATTAGAGAAGCAAAATGACAACCAATACTTTATATCTACTGGTTCACTCAGAACACCTTAAAGACCTAAAAGGAAAAATTTCTTATGTGTCGAAAAATATTTTTCGATTATTAGCAAACCAGTGTGTCATTAAATATGCAATGACATTACATGGGTTGGTTCAACTGAAGGCACAACACACACACAATGGGATGGTATAAGGGAGAGGAAGGTCCTAACGATAGGGAATGACGGATGGTCACCACCTGAACTCAAACCTGAGTCTGTCCCTGCACTCCCTAAAGCCCTAAGTGGGTCCTTTCCCCCATCTCAATCAGGAACCTTGTCCCTCGCTGTAACCTTGCACTGCGATGGCTAGTGCATTTGCCGGCAAGGGCCCTAGCCTCATCACTGCAAATGAAAAACACAAGAAAGACCAGGTGAAAACACAACACTTAACTTCAAGACTCCCCTGCCAAGGTCCACACTGTTATGATCCTAGTGGCTTAGGATCACAAATCTAACCAGCTAAGTAGAAAATAATAGGACGAGCTCTGGGGATGTGGTAACTGGACTAACCGCAAACCTGATCCTAACCGCACACACTATAGGCAGCCGTGGAACGTTTCCTGAAATCCTAGACGTCTCTTCACGGCCTGAGAAACTGACTACCCCTAAAGAGAAAGTAAAGACCTCACTTGCCTCAGAGAAATCCCCCAGAGATATAGATGCCCCCCACAAATAATAACGGTGAGTTAAGGGGAAAAGACAAACGCAGAGATGAAACAGGTTAAGCAAATGAGGCCCGCTAATGCTAGATAGCAGAAAATAGCAAGGGATCTGTGCGGTTAGTAAAAAACCCTATGCAAAAATATCCACGCAGAGAATGCGAGAACCCCCACACCAACTAACGATGTGGGGGGAGCAACTCAGCACCCCAGAACACCAGCAAGCAGGGAAATCACATATTAGCAAGCTGGACAAAAACTCATCATATACTAGGAAACATCTTGAACACAGATGAGCAAAAATAAGCAAACAGAACTTAGCTTCTCTTGGAGAGACTGATAACGGATGTAGACAGGAGCAATCAGAATAGCACTGAATACAACGGCAACAGGCAAGGAATGAAGGACCAGGTGGATTAAATAGGAAACCTAACTAGCAGATGACGAGACAGCTGATCCTGCCAGAAACCTGCAAAATAACAAAAAGAGACACCAGGAGGAGCCCAAAGAGAGAACTCACACAGTACCACTCATGACCACAGGAGGGAGCCCGGAAACAGAGTTCACAACACCACACCACAGATAACACAGAAACGAGACTCCAAAACTAGCTGACAGCTAGAAATAGCTGACACCAGAGAGCTGCAACTGCACGGCTGGTCTCCATAGAGAAACTATATCACCAACAGTCAGTTGATGCATCAGATGACAATTAAAAGGATGGTGGGAGTGGTCACCACCCACATCAGCTGACCCAGCAACTCTGCAGTCGCCACAGATTGCCAGTGGGGGAAAACTGACATTAATTCCCGCTGGTCCCGAAAGGAAGTAAGCAACATTTTAAATATAGTGGAACCACAGCTGCGACAAATCCAAAAATGGATCGTGACACAGTGTCTACTTAAAAAAAGACGTTTTTAAAGAAAGTTCTATTTGACACACTGATAGCAACACCACAGAAGAAATGCTACCTCAGGTTTCCAGTATCCATTGTTTCAGATGCTGGGATCATCTGAAGGCAATTTTCCATGCTGTGAAGATACAAGATGTGTAGCATCTCAAAAAACGGATACTGGAAGCCTGTGCTAGCATTTCTTTTGTGGTGTTGCTATCAGTGTGTCAAGAGTGGGAGAAGTGGGTTGCATTGACAATCCAACACAATTGGCAACACTTTGAACACATTTTATAAATGGTCATAAACTTGTAAATAACTCATGAAAGAATAAAGTTACGTTTAAACTAAGCACACCATTGTTTTTCTTGTGAAATTCTCAATAAGATTAATGTGTCACATGACCCTTTTCCCATTGGAAAAAATATAGTTGGATCCAAAATGGCTGACTTCAAAATGGCCGCCATGGTCACCACCATCTTGAAAAGTTTTCCCCTTCCATATACTAATGTGCCACAAACAGGAAGTTGATATTAACAACCCTGTAGATTATATTTCCTAACTCTCCGGTCAGTAAATTTACATTTTTGGCAGAAGTTGGGAAGTATTATATGATATGGAAATGAAGTCACTGCAATATTAACTAGTTGAGCAAGAACTTAAAGTAAACAGTAGATCAAGAAATGAGAAAAGAATAAAATCATAAAGCAAACACATGCCTTTTGATCAGTACACAAATAATTATGTAGGTTCTTGTACTAACCTGCTAGAGAAGGCCTTTGAGTAGGTATGAGGTCTAGCTGAGTTTGTGTGAAAGGATTTGTCTGTTAATAGATTTGCAAAACTAAGGGAAGAATCAGATGGCTGTATAACTCCGACCTGGGTCATAATCGCAACATAATGCTCGGACCATCCGTCTTCCCTCCTAACCCGAGCGTGACAGCATGTATTTCAGTGCACGCTTGAGCCAGGAGAGCCATCGCCCAGGTTGAGCATTCCGTTTCAATTCCCATCACAGTTATACAGCTGTCTGACTCTTCCCTAACCACTCTGTTCCCCAAGATCATTCATCAGTTCCCACACTTGCATCTCTATATATGGGATACATTTAAGGCTACTTTCACACTGGCGTTGTTGGCTGTACGTTGCAATGCGTCGTTTAGGAGAAAAAAAGCATCCTGCAAAGTTGTCTGCAGGATGCGTTTTTTCCCCATGGACTAACATTAGTGATGCATTGCGATGTATGGCCACATGTCGCAACCTTCGTGCGATGGTTGCATCGTGTTTTGGTGGACCGTCGGCACAAAAAAAGTTCCATGTAATTTTTTTTGCACGTCGTGTCCGCCATTTTCGACCGCGCATGCGCGGCCAAAACTCTGCCCCCTCCTCCCCGGACCTTACAATGGGGCAGCGGAAGCATCATAAGACTGCTTCCGCTGCCCACGTCGGGCATTATTTTCACAACACGCGTCGGCACGTCGGGCCGACGCATAGCGACGGCCCCGTGCCAGTGCTAGTGTGAAAGCAGCTTAAGCCTCACTCCAGTCTGCCCTGGAATGACCACTTTCATGCAGATTTGCAAAAGTCATTACCACTTTTAGATATTTTTTTCAAACTGTCTGGAAGTAAGCTTATTTTGTTCATCTAATCTTGGGACAGGAGGAAAAGAGGGAGGGGAAAGGGCCGCAATTCATCAAAGCTTTATAGCCAGAACTCTGGAATAAACAACTGTGAAAAGTCACACATTTCCTGAGAACACAAGCTTGCCCAAAACTGTTGTAACTTGCAGCTTTCAAGTCCATTTTTGCCCAGCTTTAACAAACTATCTCGAGCTTAGGTGGTATGGTGGCGTAAAGGGGCATGGTGACCCTTACTTTTCTAATTCATGATGAAGCCAAGTTATATGCTCCAAGAAGAGTACATAAAAATGTTTTTAATTGATTTTCAGTTTTTACCTTCTTGAACAAAAGCGATGCATTAAGAAAATGTTTCCTACTGGTACTTTTCAATTAATTTATTTTCATTTTAGTATTGTTTTAAAAGGTATTATTGTAATTGATCCATTGTTATATTCCCAAATTGGACAGGTTGATCAAGTAAAATTGTAGTTAATGTTACCGTTTCAGAACCAAGACAGGTAGCTCTAGTATATTGTGGTTATCGCTAACTGGTCTTGGAGGATTGATCTGGTGCCTACATGTGAACAACTTGACTTTAGGGACCCACAATTTTATTTGAAAATTTCCAGACCAGACATCCTTTTTAAAAAAGAAATTAGCTACTAAAGCAAATACAAGCCATGTCCCAATTAGTGGCAATTTTATGAACGTTACCGTGTCCTTTGAACATTTCATCGAGCAATGCCACTTTAGGTCTTGCTGAAAATTCCTCTGCATAATTGACAAGGGCGTCTTTTATAGCCTCGTACCCACATATGACAATAACTTTCTCTGCTCCAATTTGTAAGGTGTACACGGGTCCATACTTCTTAGACAGCTGAAAAGTGAAATTATTTTTATTTAGTTTCATGACATTTCACCTGGTTTTATGGTGAACACATATTCTAATTGTAAGGCAAAATTTATTATAGAAGTTTTCTGATTTTATCTTAATAAACTTCAACCTCTTGCAGTCTGGGCCAGATTTACATTTTGTGCTTTTACTTTTTTCTCATCTTCTCCAAAAGCCAGAACTTGAATATGAAGATCAGTACATTTATGTAAATTAAAAAAATATTGTTTTTTATATACATGTTATTGTTTTAACCCATTAACAACCGGAGGTAATATTGTTTTTTGCATTTTCTGCTCCCCTTATTCCCAGATACATAACTTTTTCATTTTTCTGTCAAAATGGCCATATAAGGGCTTGTTTTTTGCGGGACAAGTTGCACTTTTGAAGAACACCATTGGTTTTATCATATCTTCTACTGGAAACAAAGAAAACAAATTCCAAATGCAGTGAAATTGACAAAAAAAAGTGCAATCCCAGAGTTCTTTTTTAACCATGTTCACTAAATTGCTAAAAATTGCCTGCAATTATGATTCTCTAGGTCATTATGAGTTCTTAGACAACAAATATGTATAGGTTCTTTTTTTATTTAAGTGGTGAAAAAAAATTCCAAATTTAAAAAAAAAAAAAAAAAAAAAAAAAAATTGGGCTATTTTCCGATACCCATAGAGTCTCCATTTTTCGTGATCTCGGGGGATACTGGATGGCTTTTTTTTGCATGCCGAGTTGTTTTTTTATTGATAAAATTTTGGTGCAGATATTATCTTTTGAATGCCAATTATTGCATTTTAATGCAATTTTGAGGTGACCAAAAAAACTTAATTCTGGTGTTTTGACTTTTTTCTTATTATGCCGTTTAGCGATTGGGTTAATTCTTTTTTTATATTGGTAGATTGGGCGATTCTGAACGCGATGATACCAAATATGTGTATGTTTGATTTTTTAAGTGTTTTATTTTGAATAGGGCAAAAGGGGTGATTTGAACTTTTATCTTTTTTATTTTTGTAATATTTTTAAAAACTTTTTTTACTTTTTGCATGCTTTAATAGTCTTCATGGGAGACTAGAAGCTACAGTTGTCTGATCGGCTCTGCTACATACCGGCGGTGATCAGATCACCCGCATGTAGCAGAAATGCACACTTGCTATGAGCGCTGACCACCGGGCGGCACTCATAGCAATCCAGCAGTGACAACCATAGAAGTCTACTGGAATCCTCTGGTGGTCATGCCAATCAATAGGTGACCCACAATCATGTGACAAAGTCACCGATGGGCAGGATTTCTGGTGTGCTTGCCGGAAGCGTGTGTTGAATGTCAGTGTCAGAGATTGACAGGGGCATTTAACAGATTTAACAGCCATGGGTGGATCAGAATTATAGCCGTGCCTGTTAGAGGCACATGTCAGTTATTCAAAACAGCTGATATGTACTGAGAAAGATCTGGGCTCAACGCAGGAGCCCACATCAAAGGGAGGGAGTCCGACATTGGCGTACTATTACGCCCAATGTTGGAAAGGGGTTAAAAAATGGTTACTTACAAAGGTATTATACTCTCTGCAGGTTACATTTTGGATTGCTCAAACCATGTAATTAGCAGGATCATCAATTACCAAACGATACTGACCCTTAGGCCAGGGTCACACTTACCATATGGAAAATCAGGCCGACTCTCACTGCCAAGAGTTGCAGGAGTGTTCTCCTTATAGTCATCCATGTATAATCTGTTTGTAATGCGATGATGCTATTTTCTCGCACCTATGTATCCATATGACATCCATATGCAGTGCGATTGCAATCCGATTGCAATGCAATTTTAATTTGAGCTTTTACAATACAGCAATTCTCTATGTCATTTACACATTGTTTTAATTAAATATTCATCGAAATACACACAGTTTACATACCAGCAGAATTTTTGCTTCCTTGGCCTTTTTTCAGAAAATATGAGTAATAACACCAAAAATGTTTTCTCCACTCATGGATAGTGGTTGGGTGAAGCCATTTATTGTCAAACTACTGTGTTTTCTCTTTTTGAATCATAATGACAACCCAAAACTTCCAAATGACCATGATCAAAAGTTCACATACCCTGGGGATTTTGGCCTGATAACATGCACAAAATTTGACACAAATGGGTTTTAATGGTTACTATGGTAAAGGGAACATCCTCGCCTGGGACCTGTTTGCTTGTAATCAGTGTGTGCATAAAAGCTGAGTGAGTTTCTCTGATCCAGACTGATGCTTGCATCTTTCATCCAGCCACTGACGTTTCTGGATTGTGAGTCATGGGAAATGCAAAAGAATTGTCAATGGATCCATGGAAAAGGGTAGTTGAACAGTATAAAACAGTAAAGGGATACAAATATATATACAAGGAATTTATAATGTCAGTCAGCAGTGTTTAAACTATAATTAGAAAATGGAAAATCAGGGGCTCTGTACAAACAAAACCACGGTCAGGTAGACCAACAAAAATGTCGTCCTCAACTGCCAGGAATATTGTTCAGGATGCAAAGAAAAACACACAAATAACATCAGTTGAAATACAGGACTCTCTGAAAACTAGAGGTATGGCTGTTTCAAGATGCACAATAAGGAGACACTTGAAAAATGGGCTGCATGGTCGAGGCACCAGAAGAAAGCCTACAATATGCAAAATAGCACAGAGAAAAATCTCAAACTTCTGGAATAAGGTAATTTGGAGTGATGAGAACGAAATTTAACTTTTGGGCCACAACCCTAAACATTACATTTAGAGAGAAGTCAACAAGGCCTATGATGAAAGGAACACCATTCCTACTGTAAAGCACGGAGGGGGATCATTGATGTTTTGGGGATGTCAAAGTTGAAGGAAAGATGAATGCAGCATTTTGTCAGAAAATACTGGAGGAAAATATTCACTCATCAGCCCGGAAGCTACGCATGGGACATACTTGGATGTTCCAATATGACAACGATCCAAAACACAAAGCCAAGTTGACCTGTCATTGCCTACAGCAGAATAAAGCGAAGGTTCTGGAGTTGCCATCTCTGTCTCCTGACGTCAATATAAATGAGCCACTCTGGTAAGATCTCAAGCACAAAGTTCATGCTAGACAGTCCAAAAATTTGCAGGAACTGGAGACTTTTTGCCAAGAAGAGTGAGCAGCTTAAGATCTGAGAAAATAAAGAACCTCATCCACAACTACCACAAAAGACTTCAAGCTGTCATTGCTGTTAGAGGAGGCAATACACGGTATTAAGAAATTGGGTATGTGAACTTTTGATCAGGGTCATTTGGATATTTTGGGTTGTTTTTATTATTTAAAAAGAGAAAACACTGTCGTTTGAAAATAAAATGGCTTCACCCAGCCACTAACCATGAGTGGAGAAATAGTTTTGGTATTGTCATTCATATTCTCTGAAAAAAGGCCAAGAAAGCTAAAATTTTGCCGAGCACAACTGTATGATAGATAGATAGATACGGTAGATAGATAGATAGATAGATAGATAGATAGATAGATAGATAGATAGATAGATAGATAGATAGATAGATAGACCTGGATGTCTTCCTGGAGTGTAACAATATTGTATCTTACAGTTATTATGTTCTTTAGAAGTACGCAGATCTGGGGATTTATTCTGATGGAGTATAGGCTAAACTGGATTTAGAAATGTTTTTTCTCGGCCTTGCTAACTATGTAACTATGTAGATTAAAAGCCAGAAAATCATCTGCCGCGTACTGTACATTCACAGACTGACAAGTTAGAATAGAATAAATAGAATACATATATACATATATACAGTTATATGAAAAAGTTTGGGCACCCCTATTAATCTTAAGCTTAATGTTTTATAAAAATTGTTTTTTTTGCAACAGCTATTTCAGTTTCATATATCTAATAACTGTTGGACACAGTAATGTTTCTGCCTTGAAATGAGGTTTATTGTACTAACAGAAAATGTGCAATCTGCATTCAAACTAAATTTGACAGGTGCATAAGTATGGGCACCCTTATCATTTTCTTGTTTAAAATACTCCTACCTACTTTTTACTGACTTACTAAAGCACTTTTTTTGGTTTTGTATCCTCATTGAGCTTTGAACTTCATAGCCAGGTGTATGCGATCATGAGAAAAGCTACTTAAAGTGGCCACTTGCAAGTTGTTCTCCTGTTTGAATCTCCTCTGACGAATGGCATCATGGGTTCCTCAAAACAACTGTCAAATGATCTGAAAACAAAGATTATTCAACATAGTTGTTCAGGGGAAGGATACAAAAAGCTGTCTCAGAGATTTAACTTGTCAATTTCCACTGTGAGGAACATAGTAAGGAAATGGAAGAACACAGGTACAGTTCTTGTTAAGGCCAGAAGTGGCAGGCCAAGAAAAACATCAGAAAGGCAGAGAAGAAGAATGGTGAGATCAGTCAAGAACAATCCTCAGACCACCTCCAGAGAGCTGCAGCATCAACTTGCTGCAGATGGTGTCACTGTGCATCGGTCAACTATACAACGGACTTTGCACAAGGAGAAGCTGTATGGGAGAGTGATGCGAAAGAAGCCATTTCTGCAAGCACGCCACAAACAGAGTCGGCTGAGGTATGCAAAAGCACATTTGGAGAAGCCAATTCCTTTGTGGAAGAAGGTCCTGTGGACTGATGAAACCAAGATTGAGTTGTTTGGTCATACAAAAAGGCGTTATGCATGGCGGCAAAAAAACACAGTGCGTTGTATAGTTGACCGATGCACAGTGACACCATCTGCAGCAAGTTGATGCTGCAGCCCTCTGGAGGTGGTCTGAGGATTGTCCTTGACTGATCTCACCATTCTTCTTCTCAGCCTTTCTGATGTTTTTCTTGGCCTGACACTTCTGGCCTTAACAAGAACTGTACCTGTGTTCTTCCATTTCCTTACTATGTTCCTCACAGTGGAAATTGACAGGTTAAATCTCTGAGACAGCTTTTTGTATCCTTCCCCTGAACAACTATGTTGAATAATCTTTGTTTTCAGATCATTTGACGGTTGTTTTGAGGAGCCCATGATGGCACTCTTCAGAGGAGATTCAAACAGGAGAACAACTTGCAAGTGGCCACTTTAAGTAGCTTTTCTCATGATTGCATACACCTAGCTATGAAGTTCAAAGCTCAATGAGGTTACAAAACCAAAGAAAGTGCTTTAGTAAGTCAGTAAAAAGTAGGTAGGAGTATTTAAAACAAGAAAATGATAAGGGTGCCCATACTTATGCACCTGTCAAATTTTGTTTGAATGCAGATTGCACATTTTCTGTTAGTACAATAAACCTCATTTCAAGGCAGAAACATTACTGTGTCCAACAGTTATTAGATATATGAAACTGAAATAGCTGTTGCAAAAAAAGCAATTTTTATAAAACATTAAGATTAAGATTAATAGGGGTGCCCAAACTTTTTCATATAACTGTATAGTTGTATAAAGATATACAGTATATATATGTCAGTGACACACACATATACGGTATATATATATGTATTTATATTGCATAGATAGAAACAGGAAAAGCCCGTAAATCATCTGCCGTGTACAGTATAATTACAGAGTGACAAGTTAGAATAGAATAGATAGAATACATATATACACATATATATACAGTATATATATATATATATATATATATATATATATATATATTCTATGTCATATATACACTCACCGGCCACTTTATTAGGTACACCATGCTAGTAACGGGTTGGACCCCCTTTTGCCTTCAGAACTGCCTCAATTCTTCGTGGCATAGATTCAACAAGGTGCTGGAAGCATTCCTCAGAGATTTTGGTCCATATTGACATGATGGCATCACACAGTTGCCGCAGATTTGTCGGCTGCACATCCCAAAGATGCTCCATACAAGGCAGGATGGATCCATGCTTTCATGTTGTTTACACCAAATTCTGACCCTACCATCCGAATGTCGCAGCAGAAATCGAGACTCATCAGACCAAGCAACGTTTTTCCAATCTTCTACTGTCCAATTTCGATGAGCTTGTACAAATTGTAGCCTCAGTTTCCTGTTCTTAGCTGAAAGGAGTGGTACCCGGTGTGGTCTTCTGCTGCTGTAGCCCATCTGCCTCAAAGTTCGACGCACTGTGCGTTCAGAGATGCTCTTAGGCCTACCTTGGTTGTAACGGGTGGCGATTTGAGTCACTGTTGCCTTTCTATCAGCTCGAACCAGTCTGCCCATTCTCCTCTGACCTCTGGCATCAACAAGGCATTTCCGCCCACAGAACTGCCACTCACTGGATTTTTTTTCTTTTTCGGACCATTCTCTGTAAACCCTAGAGATGGTTGTGCGTGAAAATCCCAGTAGATCAGCAGTTTCGGAAATACTCAGACCAGCCCTTCTGGCACCAACAACCATGCCACGATCAAAGGCACTCAAATCACCTTTCTTCCCCATACTGATGCTCGGTTTGAACTGCAGGAGATTGTCTTGACCATGTCTACATGCCTAAATGCACTGAGTTGCCGCCATGTGATTGGCTGATTAGAAATTAAGTGTTAACAAGAAGTTGGACAGGTGTACCTAATAAAGTGGCCGGTGAGTGTATATATATATATATATATATATATATATATATATATATATATATATATATATATATAAATATATACAGTAGATAACACAGGATCCACCATTCACAATAGGTGATGTCACAGCTCACCTACTCCTCCTGTACAATGACTGATAACACCTCTATATACAGTAGATAACACAGGATCCACCATTCACAATAGGAGATGTCACAGCTCACCTCCTCCTCCTGTACAATGACTGATAACACCTCTATATACAGTAGATAACACAGGATCCACCATTCACAATAGGTGAGGTCACAGCTCACCTCCTCCTCCTGTACAATGACTGATATCACCTCTATATACAGTAGATAACATAGGATTCACCATTCACCTCTATATACAGTAGATAACACGGGACCCACCATTCACAATAGGTGATGTCACAGCTCACCTCCTCCTCCTGTACAATGACTGATAACATCGCTATTTACAGTAGATAACACAGGACCCACCATTCACAATAGGTGATGCCGCAGCTCACCCCCTCCTATAAAAAGACTAATAACACCTCTATATACAGTAGATTACACAGGATCCACCATTCACAATAGTTGATGTCACAGTTCACCTCCTCCTGTACAATGACTGATAACACCTCTATATACAGTAGATAAAACAGGATCCACCATTCACAATAGGTGATGTCACAGCTCACCTCCTTCTCCTGTACAATGACTGATAACACCTCTATATAGAGTAGATAACACAGGATCCACCATTCACAATAGGTGAGGTCACAGCTCACCTCCTCCTCCTGTACAATGACTGATAACACCTCTATATACAGTAGATAACACAGATGCACCATTCACAATAGGTGATGTCACAGCTCTCCTCCTCCTCCTGTACAATGACTGATAACACCTCTATATACAGTAGATAACACAGATGCACCATTCACAATAGGTGATGTCACAGCTCACCTCCTCCTCCTGTACAAGGACTGATATCACCTCTATATACAGTAGATAACACAGGATCCACAATTCACAATAGGTGATATCACAGCTCACCTCCTCCTCCTGTACAATGACTGATAACACCTCTATATACAGTAGATAAAACAGGATCCACCATTCACAGTAGGTGATATCACAGCTCACCTCCTCCTCCTCCTGTACAATGACTGATAACACCTCCATATACAGTAGATAACACAGGATCCACCATTCACAATAGGTGATGTCACAGATCTCCTCCTCCTCCTGTACAATGAAAGATAACACTTCTATATACAGGAGATAATACAGGATCCACCATTCACAATAGGTGAGGTCACAGCTCACCTCCTCTTCCTTTACAATGACTGATGACACCCTATATACAGTAGATAACACAGGATCCATCATTCATAATAGGTGATGTCACAGCTCTCCTCCTCCTGTACAATGACTGATAACACCTCTATATACAGTAGATAATACAGGATCCACCATTCACAGTAGGTGATATCACAGCTCACCTCCTCCTCCTCCTGCACAGTGACTGATAACACCTCTATATACAGTAGATAACACAGATGCACCATTCACAATAGGTGATTTCACAGCTCTCCTCCTCCTCCTGTACAATGACTGATAACACCTCCATATACAGTAGATAACACAGGATCCACCATTCACAATAGGTGATATCACAGCTCACCTCCTCCTCCCGTACAATGACTGATAACAACTCTGTATACAGTATATTACACAGGATCCACCATTCACAATAAATGATGTCACAGCTCACCTCCTCCTCCTGTACAATGACTGATAACACCTCTATATACAGTAGATAACACACGATTCACCATTCACTATAGGTGATGTCACAGCTCATCTCCTCCCCCTGTGCAATGACTGATATCACCTCTATATACAGTAGATAACACAGGATCCACCATACACAATAGGTGATGTCACAGCTCACCTCCTCCTCCTGTACAATGACTGATATCACCTCCGTATACAGTAGACAACACAGGATCCACCATAGACAATAAGTGATGTCACAGCTCTCCTCATCCTTTACCATGACTGATAACACCTCTATATACAGTAGATAACACTGGATTCACCATTCACAATAGGTGATATCACAGCTCACCTCCTCTTCCTGTACAATGACTGATAACACCCCTATATACAGTAGGTAACACAGGATCCACCATTCACAATAGGTGATGTCACAGCTCTCCTCCTCCTCCTCCTCCTGCACAGTGACTGATAACACCTCTATATACAGTAGATAACACAGGATCCACCATTCACAATAGGTGATGTCACAGATCTCCTCCTCCTCCTGTACAATGACAGATAACAATTCTATATACAGGAGATAACACAGGATCCACCATTCACAATAGGTGAGGTCACAGCTCACCTCCTCTTCCTTTACAATGACTGATGACACCCTATATACAGTAGATAACACAGGATCCATCATTCACAATAGGTGATGTCACAGCTCACCTCTTCCTCCTGTACAATGACTGATAACACATTTATATACAGTAGATAACACAGGATCCACCACTCACAGTAGGTGATATCACAGCTCACCCCCTCCTCCTGTACAATGACTGATAACCCATCTATATACAGTAGATAACACAGGATCCACCATTCACAATAGGTGATGTCACAGCTCACCTCCTCCTCCTGTACAATGACTGATAACATCGCTATTTACAGTAGATAACACAGGACCCACCATTCACAATAGGTGATGTCACAGCTCACCTCCTCCTCCTCACAGCTCACCTCCTCCTCCTGTTCAATGACTGATAACACCTCTATATACCGTAGATTACACAGGATCCACCATTCACAATAGCTGATGTCATAGCTCACCTCCTCCTTCTGTACAATGACTGATAACACATCTATATACAGTAGATAACACAGGATCCACCATTCACAATAGGTGATGTCACAGCTCACCTCCTCCTCCTCACAGCTCACCTCCTCCTCCTGTTCAATGACTGATAAAACCTCTATATACAGTAGATAACACAGGATTCACCATTCACAATAGGTGATGTCACAGCTCATCTTCCCCCCCTGTATAATGACTGATAACACCTCTATATACAGTAGATAACACAGGATCCACCATTCACAATAGGTGATATCACAGCTCACCTCCTCCTCCTGTACAATGACTGATAACACCTCTATATACAGTAGATAAAACAGGATCCACCATTCACAGTAGGTGATATCACAGCTCACCTCCTCCTCCTCCTGCACAGTGACTGATAACACCTCTATATGCAGTAGATAACACAGATGCACCATTTACAATAGGTGATGTCACAGCTCACCTCCTCCTCCTGTACAAGGACAGATATCACCTCTATATAGAGTAGATAACACAGGATCCACAATTCACAATAGGTGATATCACAGCTCACCTCCTCCTCCTGTACAATGACTGATAACACCTCTATATACAGTAGATAAAACAGGATCCACCATTCACAATAGGTGAGGTCACAGCTCACCTCCTCTTCCTTTACAATGACTGATGACACCCTATATACAGTAGATAACACAGGATCCATCATTCATAATAGGTGATGTCACAGCTCTCCTCCTCCTGTACAATGACTGATAACACCTCTGTATACAGTAGATAATACAGGATCCACCATTCACAGTAGGTGATATCACAGCTCACCTCCTCCACCTGCACAGTGACTGATAACACCTCTATATACAGTAGATAACACAGATGCACCATTCACAATAGGTGATTTCACAGCTCTCCTCCTCCTCCTGTACAATGACTGATAACACCTCCATATACAGTAGATAACACAGGATCCACCATTCACAATAGGTGATATCACAGCTCACCTCCTTCTCCCGTACAATGACTGATAACACCTCTGTATACAGTATATTACACAGGATCCACCATTCACAATAAATAATGTCACAGCTCACCTCCTCCTCCTGTACAATGACTGATAACACCTCTATATACAGTAGATAACACACGATTCACCATTCACTATAGGTGATGTCACAGCTCATCTCCTCCCCCTGTGCAATGACTGATATCACCTCTATATACAGTAGATAACACAGGATCCACCATACACAATAGGTGATGTCACAGCTCACCTCCTCCTCCTGTACAATGACTGATATCACCTCCGTATACAGTAGACAACACAGGATCCACCATAGACAATAAGTGATGTCACAGCTCTCCTCCTCCTTTACCATGACTGATAACACCTCTATATACAGTAGATAACACTGGATTCACCATTCACAATAGGTGATATCACAGCTCACCTCCTCTTCCTGTACAATGACTGATAACACCCCTATATACAGTAGGTAACACAGGATCCACCATTCACAATAGGTGATGTCACAGCTCTCCTCCTCCTCCTCCTCCTGCACAGTGACTGATAACACCTCTATATACAGTAGATAACACAGGATCCACCATTCACAATAGGTGATGTCACAGATCTCCTCCTCCTCCTGTACAATGACAGATAACAATTCTATATATAGGAGATAACACAGGATCCAACATTCACAATAGGTGATGTCACAGCTCACCTCCTCTTCCTTTACAATGACTGATGACACCCTATATACAGTAGATAACACAGGATCCATCATTCACAATAGGTGATGTCACAGCTCACCTCTTCCTCCTGTACAATGACTGATAACACATTTATATACAGTAGATAACACCGGATCCACCACTCACAGTAGGTGATATCACAGCTCACCCCCTCCTCCTGTACAATGACTGATAACCCATCTATATACAGTAGATAACACAGGATCCACCATTCACAATAGGTGATGTCACAGCTCACCTCCTCCTCCTGTACAATGACTGATAACATCGCTATTTACAGTAGATAACACAGGACCCACCATTCACAATAGGTGATGTCACAGCTCACCTCCTCCTATCAAATGACTGATAACACCTCTATATACCGTAGATTACACAGGATCCACCATTCACAATAGCTGATGTCACAGCTCACCTCCTCCTTCTGTACAATGACTGATAACACATCTATATACAGTAGATAACACAGGATCCACCATTCACAATAGGTGATGTCACAGCTCACCTCCTCCTCCTCACAGCTCACCTCCTCCTCCTGTTCAATGACTGATAAAACCTCTATATACAGTAGATAACACAGGATTCAGCATTCACAATAGGTGATGTCACAGCTCATCTTCCCCCCCTGTATAATGACTGATAACACCTCTATATACAGTAGATAACACAGGATCCACCATTCACAATAGGTGATATCACAGCTCACCTCCTCCTCCTGTACAATGACTGATAACACCTCTATATACAGTAGATAAAACAGGATCCACCATTCACAGTAGGTGATATCACAGCTCACCTCCTCCTCCTCCTGCACAGTGACTGATAACACCTCTATATACAGTAGATAACACAGATGCACCATTCACAATAGGTGATGTCACAGCTCACCTCCTCCTCCTGTACAAGGACAGATATCACCTCTATATAGAGTAGATAACACAGGATCCACAATTCACAATAGGTGATATCACAGCTCACCTCCTCCTCCTGTACAATGACTGATAACACCTCTATATACAGTAGATAAAACAGGATCCACCATTCACAGTAGGTGATATCACAGCTCACCTCCTCCTCCTGTACAATGACTGATAACACCTCCATATACAGTAGATAACACAGGATCCACCATTCACAATAGGTGATGTCACAGATCTCCTCCTCCTCCTGTACAATGACAGATAACACTTCTATATACAGGAGATAACACAGGATCCACCATTCACAATAGGTGAGGTCACAGCTCACCTCCTCTTCCTTTACAATGACTGATGACACCCTATATACAGTAGATAACACAGGATCCATCATTCACAATAGGTGATGTCACAGCTCTCCTCCTCCTGTACAATGACTGATAACACCTCTATATACAGTAGATAATACAGGATCCACCATTCACAGTAGGTGATATCACAGCTCACCTCCTCCTCCTCCTGCACAGTGAATGATAACACCTCTATATACAGTAGATAACACAGATGCACCATTCATAACACTGGTCAACAGCATTTTTGGTGCCAAAGATATTTCATCGAATTTAGGGTATTTTTGGGGTGCTGATTCTGAATATGTCATCAGTTTTGCCAGATTGGCTCAAGTTTTTGACATTTTTGGTATCTTATTTATAGCACTTGTTGGTAAATGCGACGCATCATCTCATTAATTTCTTTGGATTAGTACTTGAACTGAGCAGTTCTCAATATAGTTTTGTGTTAATTAGTGTTCTAAAAGTTTGTTCATAGCTTGATTTTTGCACTAACTTTATGTTGTTGTCTGTTTTCCAGTGAAAAGCATGAACTCATCAAGAAGTTGTCTTAACGATCCAGACTCATTCTGTTACATTTGTGGTGAATACACACTGCCAAAACATAGAAGAAACATAACAGACTTCGTAAAAAAAGTGTATTTTGCCTATTTTGGGGTTATGCTTGGGGACCAAGACAAGTTTTGGGCACCACACATAGTGTGCAAAGCATGTATCGAATTATTACGAAAATGGAGCAAAGGACAAAGAAAAAGCTTCAAATTTGATGTTCCAATGGTGTGGAGAGAGCCAAAAAATCATCATGATGACTGTTATTTATGGTAAACACAGGTACAGGCACATCTTCACAATGAGGGACAGGCCTTCTTGCAGATTCCATGTTACTCCCATTTTCGTTTCTTATGCTTATTGAATCCTTGCACTTGCACTGCACAGAAATAACAGTCATCATGATGATTTTTTGGCTCTCTCCACACCATTGGAACACCAAATTTGAAGCTTTTTCTTTGTCCTTTGCTCCATTTTCGTAATAATTCGATACATGCTTTGCACACTATGTGTGGTGCCCAAAACTTGTCTTGGTCCCCAAGCATAACCCCAAAATAGGCAAAATACACTTTTTTTACGAAGTCTGTTATGTTTCTTCTATGTTTTGGCAGTGTGTATTCACCACAAATGTAACAGAATGAGTCTGGATCGTTAAGACAACTTCTTCTTGATGAGTTCATGCTTTTCACTGGAAAACAGACAACAACATAAAGTTAGTGCAAAAATCAAGCTATGAACAAACTTTTAGAACACTAATTAACACAAAACTATATTGAGAACTGCTCTGTTCAAGTACTAATCCAAAGAAATTAATGAGATGATGCGTCACATTTACCAACAAGTGCTATAAATAAGATACCAAAAATGTCAAAAACTTGAGCCAATCTGGCAAAACTGATAGCATATTCAGAATCAGCACCCCAAAAATACCCCAAATTCATTAAAATATTTTGGACACCAGAAAAAAAAATTTCTTTTGTTGGCCTGTGTAATAGTTGATTTCACAGCTCTCCTCCTCCTCCTGTACAATGACTGATAACACCTCCATATACAGTAGATAACACAGGATCCACCATTCACAATAGGTGATATCACAGCTCACCTCCTCCTCCCGTACAATGACTGATAACACCTCTGTATACAGTATATTACACAGGATCCACCATTCACAATAAATGATGTCACAGCTCACCTCCTCCTCCTGTACAATGACTGATAACACCTCTATATACAGTAGATAACACACGATTCACCATTCACTATAGGTGATGTCACAGCTCATCTCCTCCCCCTGTACAATGACTGATATCACCTCTATATACAGTAGATAACACAGGATCCACCATACACAATAGGTGATGTCACAGCTCTCCTCCTCCTCCTGTACAATGACTGATATCACCTCTGTATACAGTAGACAACACAGGATCCACCATAGACAGTAGGTGATGTCACAGCTCTCCTCCTCCTTTACAATGACTGATAACACCTCTATATACAGTAGATAACACTGGATTCACCATTCACAATAGGTGATATCACAGCTCACCTCCTCTTCCTGTACAATGACTGATAACACCCCTATATACAGTAGGTAACACAGGATCCACCATTCACAATAGGTGATGTCACAGCTCTCCTCCTCCTCTTGTACAATGACTGATAACACCTCTGTAAACAGTAGATAACAAAGGATCCACGATTCACAATAGGTGATATCACAGCTCACCTCCTCCTCCTCCTGTACAGTGATTGATAACACCTCTATATATAGTAGATAACACAGATCCACCATTCACAATAGGTGATGTCACAGCTCTCCTCCTCCTCCTGTTCAATGACTGATAACACCTCTATATACAGTAGATAACACACGATTCACCATTCACTATAGGTGATGTCACAGCTCATCTCCTCCCCCTGTACAATGACTGATATCACCTCTATATACAGTAGATAACACAGGATCCACCATACACAATAGGTGATGTCACAGCTCACCTCCTCCTCCTGTACAATGACTGATATCACCTCCGTATACAGTAGACAAAACAGGATCCACCATAGAAAATTGGTGACGTCACAGCTCCCCTCCTCCTGTACAGTGACTGATAACACCTCTATATACAGTAGATAACACAGGATCCACCATTCTCAATAGGTGATGTCACAGCTTACCTCCTCCTCCTCCTGTACAGTGACTGATAACACCTCTATATACAGTAGATAACACAGGATTCACCATTCACAATAGATGATGTCACAGCTCACCTCCTCTTCCTGTACAATGGCTGATAACACCCATATTAGATAACACAGGATCCACCATTCATAATAGGTGATGTCACAGCTCTCCTCCTCCTCCTGTACAATGACTGATAACACCTCTATGTACAGTAGATAGCACAGGATCCACCATTCACAATAGGTGATGTCACAGCTCACCTCCTCCTGTACAATGACTGATATCAGCTCTATATACAGTAGATAACACAGGATCCAGCATTCACAATAGGTGATGTCACAGCTCTCCTCCTCCTCCTGTAAAATGTCTGATAACACCTCTATATACAGTAGATAACACAGGATTCACCATTCACAATAGGTGAGGTCACAGCTCACCTCCTCCTCCTTTACAATGACTGATAACATCTCTATATACAGTAGATAACACAGGATCCACCATTCACAATACGGTGATATCACAGCTCACCTCCTCTTCCTGTACAATGCCTGATAACACCTCTATATACAGGAGATAACACAGGATCCACCATTCACAATAGGTGAGGTCACAGCTCACCTCCTCCTCCTTTACAATGACTGATAACATCTCTATATACAGTAGATAACACAGGATCCACCATTCACAATACGGTGATATCACAGCTCACCTCCTCCTCCTGTACAGTGACTGATAATACCTCTATATACAGTAGATAACAAAGATCCACCATTCACAATAGGTGATGTCACAGCTCTCCTCCTCCTTTACAATGTCTGATAACACCTCTATATACAGTAGATAACACTGGATTCACCATTCACAATAGGTGATGTCACAGCTCTCCTCCTCCTCCTGTACAATGACTGATAACACCTCTATACACAGTAGATAACACAGGACCACAATTCACAATAGGTGATATCACAGCTCACCTCCTCCTCCTCCTGTACAGTGATTGATAACACCTCTATATATAGTAGATAACACAGATCCACCATTCACAATAGGTGATGTCACAGCTCTCCTCCTCCTCCTGTACAATGACTGATAACACCTCCATATACAGTAGATAACACAGGATCCACCATTCACAATAGGTGATATCACAGCTCACCTCCTAATCCTGTACAATGACTGATAACACCTCTATATACAGTATAAAACACAGGATTCACCATTCACAATATGTGAGGTCACAGCTCACCTCCTCCTTCTCCTGTACAATGACTGAGTGATAACACCTCTATATACAGGAGATAACATAGGATCAACCATTCACAATAGGTGATGTCACAGCTCACCTCCTCCTCCTGTAAAATGGCTGATATCACCTCCATATACAGTAGATAACTTGAGATTCACAACAGGTAATGTCACGGCTTACCTCCTCTCACCTCCTGTACAATGACTAATAACTAGACAATCCAAGATTCACAATTCACAGTAGGTGATGTCACAGCTCACCTCCTTTCCTTCCTGTACAATGAATGATAGCACTTCTAAATACAGTAGATAGCACAGGATCCGCCATTCACAATAGGTGATGTCTCAGCTCACCTCCTCCTCCTCCTGTGTAATGATTCATAATCCCTCTATATACAGCGGATAATATGTGATCCACCATTCACAATATGTGATGTCACAGCTCACCTCTTCCTACTGTACAATGACTAATAACATCTCTCTAGAATGCATAACACAGGATCCACCTTTCATAATAGGTGATGTCACAGCTCACCCCCTCCTGTTTAATGACTGATAACATCTTATATAAAATAGATAACACAGGATCCACCATTCACAAAAGGCGATGTCACAGCTCACCTCCTCCTCCTCCTGTATAATGACTGATAACACCTCTATATACAGTAAATAACACAGGATCCACCATTCACAATAGGTGATGTCACAGCTCACCTCCTCCTCCTCCTGTATAATGACTGATAACACCTATATATACAGTAGATAACACAGGATCCACCATTCACAATAGGTGATGTCACAGCTCACCACATCCTCCTCCTGTATAATGACTGATAACACCTGTATATACAGTGGATAATAGATGATCCACCATTCACAATAGGTGATGTCACAGCTCACCTCCTCCTCCTGTACAATGACTGATAACACCTCTATACACACTAGATAACACAGGATCCACCATACACAGTAGGAAATGTCATAGATCCCCATCTCCACTCCTGTATAATGACTTGTAACACTTTAATATACAGTAGATAACACATGATCCACCATTCATAATAGGTGATGTCACAGCTCTCCTCCTCCTTCTCCTGTACAATGACTGATAACACCTATATATACAGTAGATAAGACAGGATCCACCTTAAACAATTGGTGATGTCACAGCTCACTTCTTCCTCCTGTACAATGACTGATAACACCTCTATATACAGTGGATAATACATGATCACAATTCTCAATATATGATGTCACAGCTCACCTCCTCCCCATAGTGTACAATGAATAATAACACCTCTGTATAGAGCAGATAGTACTCAATCCACTATTTACGATAGATGATGTCATAGCTCACCCCTTCCTTCTGTAAAGTATCTAATAGCTCTTATATATAGTAGATAATACAGCTTACATCATTCACAATAAGTGATGCCACAGCTCACCTCCTTCTCCTGTGCAATGACTGATATCCAAATATACATGAAGTTCAGTACAAGCAAGGAGTATATATATATATATATATATATATATATATATATATATATATATATATATATATATAATATAACGTCACTCTGTCCGAAGATTGCACAGTCTGGACCCCACAGTGTTATGCATTGGACTGTGGCCCAGGAGATCATGGTAGAGATCGCAGTATAAGTAAGCACTAAACGCATACCGCGATCTCCAGCACCATGTCCCGGCTCCGCGAACAGAGCACCCTGCAAGAAACGCTGTGGCCCGGGAGGAGATATGTGTGTGGGTAGAGTGTGGACCGTGACTGTGTGAGTGTCTGTGGGGCTGTGTGTGGGGTCAGCGGGGTTGTGTGTGGGGGGTCTGAGGGGCTGTCCGTGGGTCTGTGGGCTGTCCTTGGGTCTGTGAGCTTTCTGTGGGTCTGCAGGCTGTCCAGGGGTCTGCGAGCTGTCCGGGGATCTGTGGGCTGTCAGTGGGTCTGCTGGAAGTCCTTGGGTTTGCAGGCTGTCTGGGTGTCTGTGGGCTGTCCGAGGGTCTGCGAGGCTGTGCGGGGGGTCTGCGGGGCTGTCTGGGGGTCTGCGGGCTGTCCGTGGGTCTGCCAGGGCTGTGTCAGTGTTTGTGCATGTGTGTGTGTGCAGGCATCGTCCGATGGGACTACAAGTTCCATCGGGCTATGCCTGCTATAGTGACAGTGATTGACACATTAGTCAATGATGGGACAGTAGTAGTCCCATCATCCAGCTGATGTGTTGAATGTAAAAAAAACCATACAGTACATATATAGTTCATACTCACCATCTACAGCTAATCCCCAAAGCCCTCGCTCACCTGAAAAAATATTAACATAATAAACCAACAATATACTCCCTGTGTCCACCGTAATCCAATTCGTAATCCAAGACGATTGTTCTGCAACGATCTCCCATGGAGAGCTGTAACATCAGCTGATGCGACCACTCTCCAGGGGCTTCGGGGTATAATGACGGAATTATGAGTACAGTATAGTTCATACTCTCACTTGCGGCACAGTTGCATGGGAAAATTCCCACGCAGCATTGCCATAAAGCAAGAAAATGAACTAAAGTAACCTCTTCAGTGATGCGCTGCATGAGCCATTGTCTCCTGTCAGTGTGTCACTGAATGCCTATAGAGCTGTCTCATCTCCTGATGTGACAGCTCTATAGGGGAGATCGTCGTGGGACACTCATAATTAATTGGTCTGTGTCGGACAGGGAGTATATGGTTGGTTTATTATTTTTTATTTTTTGCAGGCGATCGATGGTGTCGCAGGAATTAGGCGTGGTTGTACGTATGGTGAAATTAAGAATATTAAAATACTTTTTTCTGGCTGTATCATTTTTTTAACTCTTTCACTACTATAGGATTAGTATTGGATAGGTGTCTTATTGACACCTCTCCATTACTAACCGCGCTTAATGTCACCTTACAATACAAAGGTGACATTAACCGCTTATTACCCCATATGACACTGCTACATGGCAGAGGGAAGAGAGAGGTTAAGTGCCGGAATTGGCTCATCGTACAGATGTGCCATTTCTGGGGCAGCTGGGAGCTGCTATTGGTAGTCGGGGGCAATATCCATGGCCCCTTCCTAGGCTATGAATATCATCCCGCAGCTGTCTGTGTAGCCTTTCCAGTTATAATATATAGGGGGACCCCACATCATTTTTTGGGGGGTCCCCCTTTTTAATAGCCAGAAAGGCTACGCAGACAGCAGCGGGCTGATATTCATAGCCTGGGAAGGGGTCATGGGTATTACTTCCTTCCCAGGCTACAAATATTGTCCCCCGCCCGTTGACATTCCCCTTCTTGGCGACAGCCCACGACATTTTTTTCCCATTTTTTTTTTTAAATTAAACATATTGTTCATTAATAAACATCGGCCTTGCTATTATATATCTATGGATATAGCTATACATATATCAATCTATCTATAGCTGCATCTCTATATCTGTAGACATATCTATCTATATATATATATATATATATATATATATATATATATATATATATATATATATATACACTCACCGGCCACTTTATTAGGTACACCATGCTAGTAACGGGTTGGACCCCTTTTGCCTTCAGAACTGCCTCAATTCTTCGTGGCATAGATTCAACAAGGTGCTGGAAGCATTCCTCAGAGATTTTGGTCCATATTGACATGATGGCATCACACAGTTGCCGCAGATTTGTCGGCTGCACATCCCAAAGATGCTCCATACAAGGCAGGATGGATCCATGCTTTCATGTTGTTTACGCCAAATTCTGACCCTACCATCCGAATGTCGCAGCAGAAATCGAGACTCATCAGACCAAGCAACGTTTTTCCAATCTTCTACTGTCAAATTTCGATGAGCTTGTACAAATTGTAGCCTCAGTTTCCTGTTCTTAGCTGAAAGGAGTGGTACCCGGTGTGGTCTTCTGCTGCTGTAGCCCATCTGCCTCAAAGTTCGACGCACTGTGCGTTCAGAGATGCTCTTAGGCCTACCTTGGTTGTAACGGGTGGCGATTTGAGTCACTGTTGCCTTTCTATCAGCTCGAACCAGTCTGCCCATTCTCCTCTGACCTCTGGCATCAACAAGGCATTTCCGCCCACAGAACTGCCGCTCACTGGATATTTTTTCTTTTTCGGACCATTCTCTGTAAACCCTAGAGATGGTTGTGCGTGAAAATCCCAGTAGATCAGCAGTTTCTGAAATACTCAGACCAGCCCTTCTGGCACCAACAACCATGCCACGTTCAAAGGCACTCAAATCACCTTTCTTCCCCATACTGATGCTCGGTTTGAACTGCAGGAGATTGTCTTGACCATGTCTACATGCCTAAATGCACTGAGTTGCCGCCATGTGATTGGCTGATTAGAAATTAAGTGTTAACAAGAAGTTGGACAGGTGTACCTAATAAAGTGGCCAGTGAGTGTATATATATATATATATATATATATAAAACAGCATAAACTTGAGCAGATTTTGGGTGCAATACTTCTTGAATAATGCGGTCGTCCAATGCAAAATATGAATGGAAAAATATCTGGCAGTAGTGATGAGCGAGTGTACTCGTTGCTTGGGTTTTCGCAAGCACGCTCGGGAGATCTCCGAGTATTTATGACTGCTCGGAGATTTAGTTTTCCTTGCAGCAGCTGAATGATTTGCGGCTACTAGACAGCTTGAGTACATGTGGGGATTCCCTAGCAACCAGGCAACCACCACATGTACTCAGGCTGGCAAGCAGCCATAATTCATCCAGCTGCGGCAAGGAAAACTAAATCTCCGAGCAATCATAAATACTCCGAGACCACCCGAGCGTGCTCGGGAAATCCCGAGCAACGAGTATACTCACTCATCACTATCAGGCAGCACTCTAGTTCAAGGAAAAATTGTGGGCTTTAATCGAGCAACAAGTGGTGCAACGTTTCAACCTCACATCATGGTCTTTGCTTGGCAAAGACCGTGATGTGAAACATGCACCACTTGGTGCTGGATTACAGTAAAGCCCACAATTTTTTTTTGAACTGGAGTGCTGCCTGAATTGTTTCCATTTATCTATAGATATATTTATATATCTAACTATCTATCTATTGATAGATATACTGTATCTACAGATACATAGATATATCTATCCACATATCTATCTACATCTATCCATAGATATATCTATCCATAGATATATATCTATAGATAGATATAGTTTCAAAAAAAGGAAAGCAGCACAAAAAAGTAATAAAAAGTGGACTTTATTGCCTGAGCGGCGTCCACTTGGATGGGTCTTTCAGCAAGATAATGATTCCAAGCACTGCCCCAGGGCAAAGAAAGAGTAGCTTCGTAAGAAGCATATGAAGGTGCCATAAATACGCTGCGCCGTTTTAGCAGTCACAGGGTGCAGCTGAAAGACACTAGTGGGATCCCTATGAATCACCCCCACTAAACTGGTGATTGGACTCGCTCTGACCCTTGGTGGCTTTTGAGCCCGCACCTGAGGACGCCCTGAGTCAGATGCTGAGTCCAAGCGGGAATTCTCACCCTACACTGACCGGCTGTCAGGAAATCTCACCGATTGCACACAGTGCCGTATAAGTGGGCACTGTGATTAGATGCTGAAACGTGTGCAAAGTGTGCAGGTTGCACTGTCGGGCGCTAGGTAGCTTCCACCATTCGCGAGCAGTCATCAACACAAGGAATGGGAATGATTAAGGAGCTTTCATCCATCGACATACATCCATCTACACACACACGTTATCAAGTTTATACTAGCACATGGCCATACGGCCATACGAACCTTTTATAGAGGAAGCTCTCCGGAAACCTTCCTAGTGCTCCAATAGGAGCTGCTACAGGACTTGAGCATGTGACTCCCGACCTCCAATGAGAGGTCGTCACTTGGGCATCCTCAGTAGAGGAAAAGCAGGACTTAGTCCCAGGAGCGTCTACTCGCCACTGATCAGTGCTGGTTACAATGGCTGAACCTGGAAGATCAGCAGTAATCATCTGCACCGTATCTGCCTGAGCCAGATGCTGGGACCGACGTCTCTGCTCAGAAGGCTCCACTGCAGCTGGAAAAGAATGTTAGCCCCCCGCGTGAGCACAAAAAGTAATACAGCGGGGGTCTCATGGCCTCATAAACCCTATTTTTTAATATATGGCTTTGTAATGAGAGGTCATATAAAGGTCAGGCCGGTCAGCTGTGGATGAGGGATACTGGTTTTATCCAGTTTTGGCTGGTTGGTTGGCGCCCTTTTTTGGCCGTTTTTTATTGGTTATTTGAATCTTGGGCGCCTAAATTTTGTCTATATAAACCCTGTTCTTTGGGGTTTTCATCATTCTGTTGGAGAAAGAAGAAAAGAAGAAGATCTACCTTGAAGATGGAAAGCCTCCTTCAGCAGATCCTGACAAGAGCCGGAGCCGAGGGTGGAGTGGATTGGCTTCAGCGCTGCCTGGCTATAGAACCTTTGTCGGCGGCAGCTGAGTCTATCCCTCCTCCGGCATAATCATCCTCCCAGCCGCCGGGTCAAGCTCCTCTCCAGCCGCCGTGTCAAGCTTCTCTTGAGCCGCCGTGTCAAGCTCTTCTCCAGCCGTCGGGTCAAGCTTCCTCGATAGCGCCAGCGTCCCCAGCTTCCGGGCGGCTCAGAAGACAGAGGGTTCCTTATTCCCCCTCAGCGTCGCCGCTTGCATCTAGCCGCTCCAGACAGGAAGTGAGGGGAAAGTCTCGGCGCCGCCCTCCTCGGAAGTCTCGCAGCCCAGCGCGAGACTTCCACAGCCTGCCTGAAGCTAGAGCGTCATCTTCATCAGCTGTTCCGGCCGGGAAGCCCGCACACCACCGCGGCCGTAAAAGCGCTGCGGTGCCAGCGGCTCCTGCAGCGGTGACAGCTTCAGCATCCGCTGGTCATACCAGCGTTCCAGAAGACCTGGTGTCGTCCCAGTCGGATGAAGAGGAATCGTCGGTCGCAGCAGCTTCCAATGTGAGCTTGCCTAACTTGGAGGGCTTGAGCTCCAGCTGCTCCCGAGATCCCAGGACCGGACACCAGCCATCGAGGGGTGAGACTTTTAATATATCTACGTCTGTCCCTCAGTCACATCTTTCTATTTTAATAAAGAAAGTGTTAGCGGATACTTTAAAGGAAATTATTCCTTCTACTGCACGCTCAGCAGATTTGCCTAGCGCTGCGGTTTCTAGCGCAGTAACCGCTAACACTATTCCTATTAATACATTTAAAGAAGCTCTGACATGCGAGTTATCACCTTTGGGATTCCACTTGAGCTCTGCTGTAAAAGAGCTCATTTGGAATAATCAGTATGTAGATATTTTTTCTTTATTACCTAAAAAAGATCAGCATGTCAGAACAGATAAAAAAGATGACAAAATTGAGTCTGAGGAATTTAAACGCACGAATGTTAAATCATTTAACAATTGGGTTCAAGCATTTTCCATTTTTGCTGCAGTTTTGGGGGAGAAATCTCCCCATCTCTGCAGTAAATTATTTCAGCACGTAGATATTATACTGGAAGCTTATCGTAACTTTGGCGGGTTCGCCTGGCTGAGTTATGATGAGGCTTTCAGGCACAAACTATCAGTTCACCCTGAGCTCCATTGGGGAGTGAAGGATATTGGTTTGTGGATCAATTTAATGCTTCCACAAAGACACGTTACTTCTAGGCAGACTTCTGCTACCACTGTAAAGCGTGGCGTTTGTTTCGCCTTCAATGATTCCTTTTGCAAATGGAATAGTAATTGCAGATTCCGCCACGAATGTTCGTTTTGTGGCAACTCACACCCAGTGGCCAAATGTTTCAAGAAACAAGCATCTCAGCAGCCCTCTGCCAGGGAACACACTACAAAAAGCACAGACACCAGTGATACTAGCAAACATGTCCCCTTGGTTAAGCATGTTCCCAGATCAGGAGACCAGTAAGTTATTGTTTTTTGTTTTTTCTGAAGGATTTTTTGTACCTCAGTTTAAAGGGGAGGGCTGCCTGTTGGTGTCTAATTTACCTTCTTTAAAGGCCAACCCGGGAGTAGCTAGGGAAAAAATTTTGAGTGAAATTCAATTAGGCAGGGTCGCAGGCCCTTTTAACACACCTCCGTTTTCTAATTTTCGTACATCTCCTTTGGGTATAGTTCCGAAAAAAGAGGAGGGTTCATTTAGACTAATCCACCACTTATCTTACCCTTTGGGTTCATCTTTGAACGATGAGGTTGATAAGTCGTTAATTTCAGTTTCTTATTCTTCGTTTGATTCTGCATTGGAGATCCTCCGTAAATTCGGATGCAACGCTTTAATGGCTAAATCAGACATTAAATCAGCGTTCAGGCTTCTTCCCGTCCATCCCTCAGGTTTTAATTCTTTAGGTTTTTATTTTGATGATTGTTTCTTTTATGATAAGTGTTTACCCATGGGTTTTTCTTTGTCCTGTTTTTATTTTGAGAGTTTTTCCTCTTTTCTTCATTGGGTCGTTCAAACGTCTTGTAAAGAAGCGGGTGTCCTCCATTATTTGGACAACTTTTTGTTCGTTGGTCCCTTTGGCTCCTCTATCTGTGAGGATGCCCTTTCCAAATTTATTCATATGTGTGATTACTTCGGCATCCCTATCGCCCACGAAAAGACTGTTGGTCCTTCTCGATCCATTGAGTTTTTGGGAATTACTCTGGATTCCAAAAAAATGGAATCTCATCTTCCGGCGGATAAAATTTTGAAACTTTGCACTGCTTTAACTAATTTTTTATCTAAAGAGAAGGTTACTCTCAAAGAAATTCAATCCTTACTAGGATTGTTGAATTTTGCAGTTCGGGTGATTCCTATTGGTCGGGCGTTTTGTAGGAGCTTATATGATGCCACCAAGGGTGTATCTTCACCCCATTCTCATATTAGGATTCGTTCTGCTCTGAAGGAAGATGCAAGAATATGGCTTTCCTTTTTATCGGAGCATAATGGTCGATCCTTGTGGCAGTCATCGTTTGTAGCTGCGGACTCTTTCCCGTTTCTTTTTTCTGTTGACAAACATCTCGGTGGTTGCATCCTTTTTTCCTCCCATTGGTCTTGTTTTTGTTGGCCAGAGATTTGGGTGTCGGATCGGTTTGTTTCTAATGTTACAATCTTAGAAATTTTTTCTATTTTTTCCGGAATTTTTACATGGGGGTCTCTAATGCAGAATTCTAGAATTTTGTTGCTTTCCTCCAACCAGGCGGTGGTGTTTGCCATTAATACGTTATCTTCCAAAAACACTCTAGTAGCCAAAATTTTGAGACAATTAGTTTTTCTATGCCTTAAAAATAATATTTGGTTGAAGGCTAAGCTTGGACAGAGTAAGCTTATAGCTTTAACGGACTCTTTGCTTAATCGTCAGTGGTTGAATTTTTTTCTACAGGTTCCGTATGCGGATTCAGAAGCAACCCTCTTATCCCCTTCAATCTGGGAAGTGATCACCCTTTAATACCGCATTTTATTAAGAATTCTCTGTACGAAAGATCTTGGGCTGATTATTCAGCCGCATGGCGTAATTGGAGTAATTTTTGTGAGTTAAATTATTTTGACCCTTTAGTTTCAAACCCTACGGCAGCACTCAATTTTGCTTCTGAAATGGCCCAGAGGGGTCTGTCGTACTCCGCAATTGCAAAAAGCCTTGCGGGAGTTTCCTTTTTCTTGAAACTTTCAGGTAAAATTCCTTTAACCAACTTTTTTCCGGTGAAGCAGTTTTTGAAGGGCCTCAAAAAATCTAATTTTATGCCCGATACTAGAAGACCTATATCTCTGTCACTACTCAGAGATTTATGCTCTAGTCTATGTCATGTTTGTTTGAATTCTGAGGAGGCGCTTTTATTTAGCGCCATTTTTTCTTTATCATTTTTTGGGGCACTGAGGATTGGTGAAGTAGTCTCCGCCAAAAAATCTAATCCTTCTGGTCTCTTGTTATCAGATATTCAAATTCATGAAGCCTTTTTAATCCTTTTTATTAGGAAATCTAAGACAGATCAGTTAGGAAGAGGCTCAAAGTTGAGAATTAATGCTATCTCCGATCCTTCCATTTGCCCTGTGAACAAGATGACTATTTGGTTTCGAACTAGACCTTTTAAACAGGGCCCACTGTTTATTCATAAGGATTTATCACCGGTCACGGTATTCCAATTTAATTTTATTTTGAAGAAATGTTTGTCCTTTTTGAACTTGAAACACTTGAACATTACTTCCCACTCCTTTAGGATAGGAGCAGCTACTGAGGCCTCTAGGGCCGGGCTTTCTGAGGCCGGGATAAAAGAATTGGGGAGATGGAACTCTAAAAGATTCAAACTGTATATCAGACATGATCTTTATGATTATTAATTATCAATTTTCTTTTAGGTCCGTTAGTTATCTGGATAGTCGGACACTCTTTTGTCTTCTGGGCCCAGAAGAGGGCTAGTCAGCGAGTTTACACAGAGAACTTATCTTTTGATATGTCAGTTATTCAGGTTTGGTGGCTCGCTGTTCGAGGTCTGAGTTGGTTTTCCCTGGTTATTCAAGTTAAAAAATGGCTAGAAGAATACCCTTCTCCTGATCTAATTGTTTTTCATGTTTCTGGGAATGATCTCGGAAAAATTAGGACCATGGACTTGCTAGCTACTATGAGATCTGATATGATTGGTTTTCGGTCTATTCTACCTCATTCATCTTTTGTTTTTTCCGAGATCGTTCTCAGACTATTATGGCATAATAACCGTTTTTCTTTTTTGGAGAAAATACGCAAAAGAGTGAACAAAGCGATGGAGAAATTTTTTCCTTTGGTTTCAGGTTTTTCTTTCAGGCATTCCGACCTTGAAGGTTTCTTACCCGGTCTTTATAGAAGAGATCTAATTCATCTTTCTGATATTGGATTGGACATTTTCAACCTTGACCTACAGTCGATTATTGAGAGATGGCTGTGTGGTGTTGGGGGGACCAGGTCTCTTTGAGACCTGGCCTGTTGGGAAAATCACCCATGTATGGGTGGATTGGTTTTATGGAGAAGTATGGTAATTTGGTTTTAAGAGATGAGTATATTTATTGGTATTTATTTAACTTATGTAACCCTAATAAACTACACGGCCATTTTTTATCCACATTAAAAGTGTTTGGTGTCTTTTTGTATGAATGGGTTTTATGATGCCATGTTAGCCCCCCCGCGTGAGCACAAAAAGTAATACAGCGGGGGTCTCATGGCCTCACAGACCCTATTTTTTAATATATGGCTTTGTAATGAGAGGTCATATAAAGGTCAGGCCGGTCAGCTGTGGATGAGGGATACTGGTTTTATCCAGTTTTGGCTGGTTGGTTGGCGCCCTTTTTTGGCCGTTTTTTATTGGTTATTTGAATCTTGGGCGCCTGAATTTTGTCTATATAAACCCTGTTCTTTGGGGTTTTCATCATTCTGTTGGAGAAAGAAGAAAAGAAGAAGCCCACCCCCCCTTCCCTTTTATTAAATGCTTGTATTTATTGTCGTGTAGTTTTATTGTGGGAAAATCACCCATGTATGGGTGGATTGGTTTTATGGAGAAGTATGGTAATTTGGTTTTAAGAGATGAGTATATTTATTGGTATTTATTTAACTTATGTAACCCTAATAAACTACACGGCCATTTTTTATCCACATTAAAAGTGTTTGGTGTCTTTTTGTATGAATGGGTTTTATGATGCCATGGGAGACCACAGCGGAGAAGGTTCGAGATTCAAAAAAATACTGAGATTAACTTTTGTTAATGATCAAATACTTATTTTCCACCATAATTTGCAAAATAAATGTTGCCAAATCAGACAAGGTGATTTTCTGGATTTGCTTTCTCATTTTGACCCTCAAAGTTGTGGTCTACCTATGATGTCAGTTACAGGCCTCTGTCACCTTTATAAGTGGGAGAACTTGCACAATTGGTCACTGACTAAATACTTTTTTTTCCACACTGTATACTCAAGCCAAGAAAATCCAAGCAAACTGTGTGAAGGAAATCTACAATAAAAAACCCTTCTAAATATTTACTCTCTTCATTATGTGGCTTATTATATTCCCATTCCTTCCAGGTAACAGATTCATAACAATTTAGGATAAAAAAAGTGAAATTACTGAATGTTACCTCGTGCATTGTCAGATATGGTCTGTTCACGTCTAGAATGTGCAGATTTCCAATGATTGGTAGCGGTCGAGGTCCGGGGGGCAAATTATAAGCATTTTTTTTCCATCCAAAGAAAAACAGAACAAAAAAAAGGCATAAAATAATAGACAGAGCCAATGTGATGGGATCAGATGGGATCATAATGCCAGGAAGGGTTTCTGTAGGAAGACAAAGAGAAGCATATAATAGTGCAAACATCTATCTATTTATCTATCTATCTATCTATCTATCTATCTATCTATCTATCTATCTATCTATCTATCTATCTATCTATCTTTCTATTGCATGTCTTTATTTTTCTTTCTTTCTTTCTTTCTTTCTTTCTTTCTTTCTTTCTTTCTTTCTTTCTTTCTTTCTTTCTTTCTTCTATCAATCTATCCTACCTAACCTAAAATCCTTCTATATTCTCAGTATTACTTTTCGATCCCTCAGCATTTATACTTACTTTGTTAATGAAATGTCCCCGACTGATCCTGCTCTTCTGTGAGATTTTGCAGTTCTGATTCACCTTATATAACACTGAAAATGTAATGTGATATTTACAATCCACCCAGATATTCTGGCCAAGAAATTGTTTTCTTTGAGATTTGCTGAGCCACGGAGCAAAGTTTTCCCATAATAGAGTTCAGCTACAAATTAAATCTAACTGACTGGAGGACCCAACATGTCCATGAATAGCACAGACCAGTGGTGAGGAATTTCAGATCGGTGGTCTACGTTCTCCTACAGTGGGAGCTGGTTACACAGATGTGATCACAGGCTCAGTGGATTGCTATTTTCCATACACATGATTGCTTGGCACAACCAATGGGGATAACATAAGTTGCTGTCAGACACCTCCGGGGAAGATGAATCACCAAAGAAAACCAAAAGGGCAGCGTGTTTATGTCCAAATTCCTTCTCTTCCTCCAAAATAATCTACTAAATGGGATTCTGGAGGCCTTCATTTAGGCCGGGGTCACTCTTGTGAGTGCAATGCGAGAGATTCACGTGAGTCTCTCGCCTCAATACCTGGCACTGCTGCCGGCACTTGGGACCGAAGCATTCAGATGCATAGAAATACATGCAGTCTCACTCTCCGATCCCGAGTGCAGGTGGAAGTGCCGGGTATTGAGGTAAGAGACTCGCGCGAGTCTCTCACATTGCACTCGCAAGTGTGACCCCTGCCTTATGGTCAGTCTACCCTTCCGTTGTCAGAGTGTTCAGATTACTTTAATCTACGGTTCATGTGGGACTCATTGCTTAAATTTGACTAATGTAACAGGTTTGTGAAAAAATCAATCGTTTATGACACGCACACCTTGCCGGCTCTCCTATCTCACTCTCCCTATGAATTGTATTTCTGTATTGTTCTTTTTTCTTCACAAACTACTCAATTATTTTCTTCATTGTGGTGCTACAACACACATTATGCATTGCATTTGGAAACTATTTTATGGCTTCCTCTGCCTATTTTTATGGCTAAGCTGTGAGGTGTGATGTCCTATAGCTATACAGATTTACTATTAAATGGCTGCTTAATTCCCTGCCTCTGCTTTTATACAGGTTGTCAGGAAGTCCGTTGTTTGACACATCGTCTGTGTGGAGGAAGAAGGCCTTCTGTGTGTGATATCCAGACTGAGTAGGTACACTGGATGCTATCCAGCCTATGTGAACAGAACTTATTCTCAAAAATGTTGTCAAAAGAATTGTTTACTTTGTTTTGCCTGCACCAAAGGCTGCTTATTTTTTCCTTAATTATGGCTGGTAGTGAAGCAGTAAAAACCAGCGTGGACAGTAAAATGGAAACACTTCTTATTTTGAATCTCAACGCACACAAATGAGTAGCATTCCAACAATTGTTGTTACAAGTGCAGGCAGCATTCCAAGTGAACATGTGTGATTGCTACAGAGATACTGCATGTCCTGGATGAAGGTGACCTTATGCCAGCAAGCAATGTAAGACTAAATGGAGGACTCAATTAAACATCTGGTGCAAGCTCAGCGGACGCAACATCTAGCCCATCAGGGGACAAGTAAGCTGCTTATGCAACAGATCCAACAACAGCAGTTGCACCAGCAGCAAATGCACCAGCAACAGGACAAGCAGCAACCACAGCAGCAGCAGATCGATTTTCTCATAGAAGCGGTTCGTGTCACGATGACAGCACCAACTCAAAGGTCAGTGGACAATTTTTCTATCTGGAAGGTTGTAAGGAGAGCTCTGCAGAAAATGACCCCATGTGACAACACAGAGTCCTTTTTGAAAGGGTTGCCGAGAGGGAGAAACTTCCTCCAGAGCAATGGGCAGAGGTGCTTGAGCAATACTTGACGTGCGAGCCCCAGAAGGCCTACTATAACTTGGCCTCACAAGAGGCCAAGGAATAAGGCAAGCTAAAAACTGAAATGTTGGCATGCTTGGGGGTGACGATGAATGTCAGGGCGCAGTGGCTCCATCACTAGGTGTATCACCGTGACAAACCCTCTCATTCCAAAATGTTTGACCTACTGAAGCTGGTGCAAAAACAGTGGCAGCCAGAGTACTCTACCCCTGCGCAGATGGTAGAGCAAGTGGTGATGGACCGATTTGTGCATTCCTTTCTGAGGCCAATACAGACTTGGACTGCCCAGGATGATCCCTGGAACACAGATGAACTGGTCAGAGAGGTCGAGAGGTATCAGGGGTCGAGGGCTTCTTAGGAAAGCAGCCTATTCAATACTGTGGGTCCAAACAGGGGGTGAAGAAGACCCAAAAAGGGGTGGGGCATCCAAGCTTCAAAGGGACAGGGTAGGTAATGCCGAAGGTCATCGCTGGTGATATTATATGCTGGAGATATCACCATATAGCTGCCCTGACCTCCATGCAAATGTCAGGGAGAGACTAGGTGAGCGAGAGCTAATAACCCGGGCCCCTGCAATTTCCCTAAGACTAGGGAAATCCTGACTGACCCTCTACCTGAAGTTTACACTGATGGTGTGCATGTTCAGGCCTCGAACCTCACCCTAACTCCTGAGCTCAGCCCTAGGCTAAAACCTTCACCCACCACCCAGTGAAGAGGTACTACTTAAATACCCACAGTTAGCACAGACAAATATAAAGGAAAATATACACCACGCCGCATACACTCAGGAATACACTATAAATGTGCAGGGCAAAATAAACACAAATATAGGAAGGAGTAAATAAGACGAAGGAATATACAACACCAGCAACGAATCTCCAACCACCAGCTCTCCACTCCAGACCAAGATAACAACGCAAGACAGAAGCTGTAATCGGCGACGCCCAATGATCAGGAGAACTATTTAAAGGCCATGGAAATGGCCCAGCTTCCAATCCAAGGATCAGGTAAATTAACCCCAGAACAGCTGGACAAAATCTAGCAGACGCCAATGAGTAAATAGTGGTCAAAAGCGGAATTACCGCTGTCTGTCGGACGACCTGGTCTGAACAGCGTCCGACATGACAGCAAATGGACTGGAGCCTGGGATGACGCTGTTCATGCTATGCGCATCTGTCCTGCAGTGTGAACTGTCGACCCAGAGAGGGGCTTCAATCTTGTCCCTTAAAAGTAAATGGATGGCAAGTAAAAGCACTGCTAGACTGAGGACATTTGGTGACCCTCCAGCTGATGCCAGGCAGAAGTTTGGCGTCAGCTGCATTCATGGGGATACTAAAAAATATCTAGCGACAAGAGTGGACATTGAAATGGAATAAAGATACTGAGTACCACGAGGTCGTCGGCATCCAGTATTTATTGCAGCCCATTATCATAGGCTGGTACTTTTGTTTGTACTGAAACCTGTGGGGGAAGGGGACAGGGCTCAGTTGCTCAGATAAGAAAAAGATAGGCCCTAAAGAATTATCACCACACTCAGAGTCCAAAGGGTTTCCCTTCTGTGTGCTTGTGGGGTATGATGAGGTAGTGTTGCCTAAGGCCTACATTCCTGAGGTAGGGATGACCGGACAAAATTTGGGATCCGCTCAACATAGGGACCTAACTCTAAAGGGAAGCATTCAATAATGTAACCATCATAAATACCAGGTTTACTTATTTTATGTTGAGTGGGGACTTATTGTGCTGGGTTACAAAACTGAGGGAGGAAACAATAGAACAGTTATTGGCACCAGGACACTGTAGACGGAGGGTGTTGCAGATAGCCCATTCACATGTCTTAGATAGCCATCTGGGGGTGGACAAAGCTGAAGAATGAGTCAGGCAGAGGTTCTTTGGCCAAGATGACACAAGGTAATATTAAAATATTGCAGGTCCTCTTCCATGTGACAGCTAACTGCCCCCACCTCTCACTTTCAAAGTCACTTCATGCCATTACACATTATAGAAGTGCCATTTAAGAGAACTGCCTTGGACTTAGTCTGTCCCCTAGATAAAGCTGCTCATGGGTAGGGTTGAGCGACTTTCATTTTTTTAAGATCGAGTCTGGTTTTGTGAAACCCGATTTAGTCCAGAGTCGAGTCGAGTGAAGTCGGCCGATTATCGCTAAAAGTCGGGGATCGACCGAAACACGAAACCCAATGCAAGTCAATGGGGAAGCATAGCCGGCAGTGAGTGGAGGCCAGGAAAACACCTACAGTGCACATTTTACTGCCAAAAACATCCATTCTTGTTTTCTGAAGCTTGTCAATCTTAATTAACTTTATAATAATAGTTGGGCACTGGAAATTGGGGGTCATTTGGAAAAAGTTGTGGGGGTAGGGCTGGTTCAAGGTTTTAGTGGGCCCAGGAAACATGGACTACGTCATGGCAGTGGAGCAGGGAGAGGTAAGTATTTCAACGTTGCAAGTGCTGTGATCCTGAGCAAGCAGGGGGGGCCCACTCGTTCGCATTGGCACTGGCACAGGGCCCCTCAAAGTACGGCGGTGTGTTTGCATGGCGGGGGCGCCTCCCACCAGCAGCGACACTTTTGCGTACTCTGAGTGGCCCTGTGCCAGTGACGTCGCCAACGAGTATGCCCCCCCACCTGATGAAGGAACCTGCACTTTCATCTGCACCTTCCTCTTTGTCCCTGTGTAAGGTGGTATAATATGCGGGAAGGGGAACCTTACTTTCAGCAGGGTCAGATTCTGGCTGTGTAGAGTACAAGGGGAATGTAGTGGTCTAGGTCAATGTACCAGCAGACTCATCTAGCAGTGGCTGGGCAATGGGCAGGATGATGAGGAAACAGATATAGGGCCAAAGAATAAAGTAGGCTAAATGCAGATCAAAATTGGTAACAGGACTAAACAGGCGGCATTGCTTTGTTCAGTGGAGTAGCAAACCCAAGAGCAGCAGACACTGTTTCAAGGGCCTAACCACACTAGTAGGCCAAATGCAGTTTAATATCTGATAGTATAGGCCGAAAGCCAGAATGTGGAAGCTCAGCTTTGTTCAGTTGAGGACAACACCAGGGAGGGGCAGACACCGTTAGTAGGCCCTAACCACCATTTTGTTTTTTTAAAAAACACTTAATGAGAGCCAGAAGGTTGAAGCTCAGCTTTATTCAGTTGAGGGCAACACCAGGCAGGGGCAGACACCGTTAGTAGGCCGGAACCACCATTTTGTTTTTTAAAAAACACTTAATGAGAGCCAGAAGGTTGAAGCTCAGCTTTATTCAGTTGAGGGCAACACCAGGCAGGGGCAGACACCGTTAGTAGGCCGGAACCAGCAATGTGTTTAAAAACAGCAGTTAATCAGAGCCGGAAGGTAGAAGCTCAGCTTTATTCAGTTGAGGGCAACACCAGGGAGGGGCAGAAGCCGTTAGTAGCCCTAACCACCAATTTGTTTTTTAAAAAACACTTAATGAGAGCCAGAAGGTTGAAGCTCAGCTTTATTCAGTTGAGGGCAACACCAGGGAGGGGCAGACACCGTTAGTAGGCCCTAACCACCATTTTGTTTTTTAAAAAACACTTAATGAGAGCCAGAAGGTTGAAGCTCAGCTTTATTCAGTTGAGGGCAACACCAGGGAGGGGCAGACACCGTTAGTAGGCCCTAAACACCATTTTGTTTTTTAAAAAACACTTAATGAGAGCCAGAAGGTTGAAGCTCAGCTTTATTCAGTTGAGGGCAACACCAGGCAGGGGCAGACACCGTTAGTAGGCCGGAACCACCATTTTGTTTTTTAAAAAACACTTAATGAGAGCCAGAAGGTTGAAGCTCAGCTTTATTCAGTTGAGGGCAACACCAGGCAGGGGCAGACACCGTTAGTAGGCCGGAACCAGCAATGTGTTTAAAAACAGCAGTTAATCAGAGCCGGAAGGTAGAAGCTCAGCTTTATTCAGTTGAGGGCAACACCAGGGAGGGGCAGAAGCCGTTAGTAGGCCCTAACCACCATTTTGTTTTTTAAAAAACACTTAATGAGAGCCAGAAGGTTGAAGCTCAGCTTTATTCAGTTGAGGGCAACACCAGGCAGGGGCAGACACCGTTAGTAGGCCGGAACCACCATTTTGTTTTTTAAAAAACACTTAATGAGAGCCAGAAGGTTGAAGCTCAGCTTTATTCAGTTGAGGGCAACACCAGGCAGGGGCAGACACCGTTAGTAGGCCGGAACCAGCAATGTGTTTAAAAACAGCAGTTAATCAGAGCCGGAAGGTAGAAGCTCAGCTTTATTCAGCTGAGGGCAACACCAGGCAGGGGCAGACACCGTTAGTAGGCCGGAACCACCATTTTGTTTTTTAAAAAACACTTAATGAGAGCCAGAAGGTTGAAGCTCAGCTTTATTCAGTTGAGGGCAACACCAGGCAGGGGCAGACACCGTTAGTAGGCCGGAACCAGCAATGTGTTTAAAAACAGCAGTTAATCAGAGCCGGAAGGTAGAAGCTCAGCTTTATTCAGTTGAGGGCAACACCAGGGAGGGGCAGAAGCCGTTAGTAGGCCGGAACCAGCAATGTGTTTAAAAACAGCAGTTAATCAGAGCCGGAAGGTAGAAGCTCAGCTTTATTCAGTTGAGGGCAACACCAGGGAGGGGCAGAAGCCGTTAGTAGGCCCAAACCACCATTTTGTTTTTTAAAAAACACTTAATGAGAGCCAGAAGGTTGAAGCTCAGCTTTATTCAGTTGAGGGCAACACCAGGCAGGGGCAGACACCGTTAGTAGGCCGGAACCACCATTTTGTTTTTTAAAAAACACTTAATGAGAGCCAGAAGGTTGAAGCTCAGCTTTATTCAGTTGAGGGCAACACCAGGCAGGGGCAGACACCGTTAGTAGGCCGGAACCAGCAATGTGTTTAAAAACAGCAGTTAATCAGAGCCGGAAGGTAGAAGCTCAGCTTTATTCAGCTGAGGGCAACACCAGGCAGGGGCAGACACCGTTAGTAGGCCGGAACCACCATTTTGTTTTTTAAAAAACACTTAATGAGAGCCAGAAGGTTGAAGCTCAGCTTTATTCAGTTGAGGGCAACACCAGGCAGGGGCAGACACCGTTAGTAGGCCGGAACCAGCAATGTGTTTAAAAACAGCAGTTAATCAGAGCCGGAAGGTAGAAGCTCAGCTTTATTCAGTTGAGGGCAACACCAGGGAGGGGCAGAAGCCGTTAGTAGGCCGGAACCAGCAATGTGTTTAAAAACAGCAGTTAATCAGAGCCGGAAGGTAGAAGCTCAGCTTTATTCAGTTGAGGGCAACACCAGGGAGGGGCAGAAGCCGTTAGTAGGCCGGAACCAGCAATGTGTTTAAAAACAGCAGTTAATCAGAGCCGGAAGGTAGAAGCTCAGCTTTATTCAGTTGAGGGCAACACCAGGGAGGGGCAGAAGCCGTTAGTAGGCCCTAACCACCATTTTGTTTTTTAAAAAACACTTAATGAGAGCCAGAAGGTTGAAGCTCAGCTTTATTCAGTTGAGGGCAACACCAGGCAGGGGCAGACACCGTTAGTAGGCCGGAACCACCATTTTGTTTTTTAAAAAACACTTAATGAGAGCCAGAAGGTTGAAGCTCAGCTTTATTCAGTTGAGGGCAACACCAGGCAGGGGCAGACACCGTTAGTAGGCCGGAACCAGCAATGTGTTTAAAAACAGCAGTTAATCAGAGCCGGAAGGTAGAAGCTCAGCTTTATTCAGTTGAGGGCAACACCAGGGAGGGGCAGAAGCCGTTAGTAGGCCCTAACCACCATTTTGTTTTTTAAAAAACACTTAATGAGAGCCAGAAGGTTGAAGCTCAGCTTTATTCAGTTGAGGGCAACACCAGGCAGGGGCAGACACCGTTAGTAGGCCGGAACCACCATTTTGTTTTTTAAAAAACACTTAATGAGAGCCAGAAGGTTGAAGCTCAGCTTTATTCAGTTGAGGGCAACACCAGGCAGGGGCAGACACCGTTAGTAGGCCGGAACCAGCAATGTGTTTAAAAACAGCAGTTAATCAGAGCCGGAAGGTAGAAGCTCAGCTTTATTCAGTTGAGGGCAACACCAGGGAGGGGCAGAAGCCGTTAGTAGGCCGGAACCAGCAATGTGTTTAAAAACAGCAGTTAATCAGAGCCGGAAGGTAGAAGCTCAGCTTTATTCAGTTGAGGGCAACACCAGGGAGGGGCAGAAGCCGTTAGTAGGCCCTAACCACCATTTTGTTTTTTAAAAAACACTTAATGAGAGCCAGAAGGTTGAAGCTCAGCTTTATTCAGTTGAGGGCAACACCAGGCAGGGGCAGACACCGTTAGTAGGCCGGAACCACCATTTTGTTTTTTAAAAAACACTTAATGAGAGCCAGAAGGTTGAAGCTCAGCTTTATTCAGTTGAGGGCAACACCAGGCAGGGGCAGACACCGTTAGTAGGCCGGAACCAGCAATGTGTTTAAAAACAGCAGTTAATCAGAGCCGGAAGGTAGAAGCTCAGCTTTATTCAGTTGAGGGCAACACCAGGGAGGGGCAGAAGCCGTTAGTAGGCCGGAACCAGCAATGTGTTTAAAAACAGCAGTTAATCAGAGCCGGAAGGTAGAAGCTCAGCTTTATTCAGTTGAGGGCAACACCAGGGAGGGGCAGAAGCCGTTAGTAGGCCGGAACCAGCAATGTGTTTAAAAACAGCAGTTAATCAGAGCCGGAAGGTAGAAGCTCAGCTTTATTCAGTTGAGGGCAACACCAGGGAGGGGCAGAAGCCGTTAGTAGGCCCTAACCACCATTTTGTTTTTTAAAAAACACTTAATGAGAGCCAGAAGGTTGAAGCTCAGCTTTATTCAGTTGAGGGCAACACCAGGCAGGGGCAGACACCGTTAGTAGGCCGGAACCACCATTTTGTTTTTTAAAAAACACTTAATGAGAGCCAGAAGGTTGAAGCTCAGCTTTATTCAGTTGAGGGCAACACCAGGCATGGGCAGACACCGTTAGTAGGCCGGAACCAGCAATGTGTTTAAAAACAGCAGTTAATCAGAGCCGGAAGGTAGAAGCTCAGCTTTATTCAGTTGAGGGCAACACCAGGGAGGGGCAGAAGCCGTTAGTAGGCCCTAACCACCATTTTGTTTTTTAAAAAACACTTAATGAGAGCCAGAAGGTTGAAGCTCAGCTTTATTCAGTTGAGGGCACCACCAGGCAGGGGCAGACACCGTTAGTAGGCCGGAACCACCATTTTGTTTTTTAAAAAACACTTAATGAGAGCCAGAAGGTTGAAGCTCAGCTTTATTCAGTTGAGGGCAACACCAGGCAGGGGCAGACACCGTTAGTAGGCCGGAACCACCATTTTGTTTTTTAAAAAACACTTAATGAGAGCCAGAAGGTTGAAGCTCAGCTTTATTCAGTTGAGGGCAACACCAGGCAGGGGCAGACACCGTTAGTAGGCCGGAACCACCATTTTGTTTTTTAAAAAACACTTAATGAGAGCCAGAAGGTAGAAGCTCAGCTTTATTCAGTTGAGGACAACTTGAATTAGGGACTGCATACAGACTTAGCAGGCTGTCCCCTGTGTGGACCATGCATCCAATACATTAACCCATTGAGCCACAAAGGACACGTAACCTTCCGTGGCCATGCCTACAGGTCCATGTGTCTGTTGTCAGGTGTACCTTTGTCAGTGTAGGCCTATTGGAAGGAGGGACCGCAGACAGGCTTCGAAGGCCTAACACAATAAAATGGGCTGGCTGTAGGCACTTTAAAATTGGTTCCAGGGGTACACGGGCAGCAGTGGTCTGGTCAGTGGAGGCCTAGTGGAAGGAGGGACCGCAGACAGGCTTCGAAGGCCTAACACAATAAAATGGGCTGGCTGTAGGCACTTTAAAATTGGTTCCAGGGGTACACGGGCAGCAGTGGTCTGGTCAGTGGAGGCCTAGTGGAAGGAACGACCGCAGACAGGCTTCGAAGGCCTAAAATAACAAACAATAGGCTCATGGCAGTTTTACAGCGGTTACATGGATACAGGGGCAGGCAGCTTGGTGGTGAGTGGAGGAGTATTTAAAGTAGGGACCGCAGACAGGCTATCAAAGGCCTAAAATAACAAACAATAGGCTCATGGCAGTTTTACAGCAGTTACATGGATACACAGGCAGCTTGGTGGTGAGTGGAGGAGTATTTAAAGTAGGGACCGCAGACAGGCTATCAAAGGCCTAAAATAACAAACAATAGGCTCATGGCAGTTTTACAGCGGTTATGGAGCGCCCCCACACCGCCGCAGGGCCGAGGGGTACCCGGAGCCGGGCCTCTAGGTCTCAGTCCTGGGGTTGTCACGGTGGCTAGACCCGGTCCGTGGCCCTGTCTGTCAATGGGGGACGTCCGGTGCAATAAGTGGTGTGGTAACGGTGCAGGTCGCGGTAAATAACGAGGACACCAGTTTGCAGTCTCTTTACCTCTTTACTGAAGATGTTGGAGACCTCAGTCCAGAGCGCTGTTAACTGGGTTTTCAGAGACCGGCCGGTCCAACGACACATCAGGAGTTCTCCTCACAGGTGGGAATCAGTATCTACCTTCTAGCGCTGTGTGTTGTAGTTCTTCCCTGCTGAGCTCCCGGGATAGTCCTCACAACTGTTTCTTTCTGTCTCTACTGTTCGTTCTCCGTCCTCCAGGTGATATGGTAGGACGCACCCGTATGACGGGGTAGGCCTGGAGTTCTTCCGGGACTCTAGAGTCGCCCCTCTCCCACAGCTGCCTCCGTTGTCTGCTTAGGTGTTAAGTGAGACAGCCAACCTGTAATTAGCTGTCCTGCCGTGGTTTGCAATGTACTTAAAGTCTCTTACTTGCTCGGCGTTCCGGCCACCGATTGTTTGCGCCTCAGCAAGGTGCTGCCTCTTTCAACAAAACCCCTGCTGGTATTCTCCTTTTCTGTATTCCCGTTGTTTGCTGGTTAGTTCTGCTCTGAGGAGTCTGCCAGGATCCCCATCCCTGACAGGTCCTCTCACTAGCTCTTCCCAGCTACTTCTCTCTGTCTTCCTGTCCAACCCCCAGTTTTACCAGAGTTGTGAGGAGTGGCCTACTAGATAGGACCACCCCCCCTGGTGGCCGGAGTGTGAAGTGTGGTGAGAAGGTACCTGGTCAGAGAAACTCCTTAGTGCAATCAGACGTACCATAGCTCCCCATAGTGGCGGAGCCACAGTACTGCAACAACCAGGACTCTGGGGTGCTGCACTCCCCCCCGGTTAAATCCAGTACTCCGGGACTGGGAAAACAAGAACAATAATACATGTTAACAGGAAACACACAAAATTTTGAAATAGCATAACAATTGAACATAACAATGCTTCCCTTTACGGGAGGTGAGGATTCTTGAACGTTGCAAAAGTTAGGTCATGCACAGTTTATGACTCTCAGTTCAGTGGTTGAAACAGCGGGGACCCCGGGTAAACAAAGGGGTCCCCCTTATGAAAGTTTTTGAGCAATTCACTGTCCATTACTCTATTGTCCATTTTAACAACCTGTAACAAAAAGATATGCATACAAACATTTTTAATGAAATAGCAGCCCTTATCAATACCTCCACATTTTGTAGCGGAGGGGAGTTTGGTTCTGTGTGCTGCGTGTGGACCTTCGCAGCGCAGGGGTTGCTATTGGCCTAACAGGGCCCGCTATGCTTGCTACCGCTGGTGTAGTGCGCTGTCTTCTAACTACACTTCTAGTGAGTCTGGGTAGCACTGGCAGGTTGGGGCTCTCAGAGCTGCTGCTATCAACAGTGGGTACGGCAGGCTCACTGATAGCAGAGGGAGGATTTGCCGGTTCAACGGTTGGCATGGCTTCTTCAGGCAAGGCTTGTTGAGGTTGCGGGGCCGGATGATCTGGTTCCACCATTGTTTCTGGCGGGTCCGGCTGTTCAAACATTACAACAGGTACCGCAACGGCTTGGTTTATCAGAGTCCAGGACTGGGGAAAGTCACCAAGGACCGTATGGAACATTTTCTCCTTTTCCACCGGCGGGGAGATTTCTGGGGCCGTGCCCCTCTCTTTCAATTTATCGGGGCAGACCTTAAGGTGATCCCTGGATACCGCTGTCGAGGTCTCCCCTTTGTCCTTGCTGATGAGACAGACCTTAGTGTTGTCGAAGTCGGATGGCAAGATGGTATACGGTTCCGCTTCCCATTGGTCATCGAGCTTGTGTAACCTCCTCTTTCGTTTAAGCACTTGCTCACCAGGTGACAGGGGAATCGCAGGAGCGTGTTGGTTGTAGTCCCTTTCTTGCCTCTGCCTAGCCTGGGCGAGACTTCTCTCCACACACTCCTGCACTTCGCGGTACCTTCGCTGCCTTTCTGCATCCCAATCCGCATCCGGCGAGGTATCTTCGGGTACTAGGACCCCCATGTCCAGATCAACGGGTAACCGACTAGACCTTCCTCGCATCAGGTACGCTGGAGTACAGTTGGTGGAACTTACTGGGATGTGGTTGTACATATCCACCAAGTCAGGCAACTTTGTCGGCCACAGATTCCGTTCCTCCACAGGCAAGGTCTTCAATAAATCGATTACTACCTGGTTCATCTTCTCGCACATCCCGTTGGTTTGAGGGTGGTACGGTGTAGTTCTGATCTTCTTACACCCGTACAACTGGCAGAATTCTTGGAATACTTCTGCTTCAAAGGCAGGTCCCTGGTCGGTCAGTACCTTCTCTGGGTAGCCATGGGGCCTACAAAAGTGCTGCTGGAAGGCCCTGGCGGCAGTCCTGGCCGTTAGATCTTTAACAGGCACAACCACCAGAAACCTGGAGTAGTGGTCCACGATGGTAAGGGCGTAGATATAGCCCGACCGGCTAGGTGTCAGCTTCACATGATCCAGCGCGACCAGTTCAAGCGGCCGTTTGGTGATGATAGGCCGCAGGGGGGCCCGTTGGCTGTCACGGTCCTTTCTGCGCAGACTACATGGACCACACTCCCGACACCACTTCTCAATGGTTCTCTTCATGCCAATCCAATAGAACCTCCCTCGGAGTAGCTTCTCCAGCTTCTTCCATCCGAAGTGTCCGGCTCCATCATGGTAGGCTCCCAGAACCATGGGCGCATCTCGCCTTGGCACCACTATCTGCCACACCAATTCATGAGTACGTGGGTCGATGCTCCTCCTGCACAGCTTGCCATCATGAATAAACAGCTTGCTTCTTCCCTTCCACAACTGTTGGGTTTCTTGTGGATCATCTGGGCCAGGGTGCAACCCAGCCTGCGTCAAGAGCTCCTTCACCTGACGGACCGCGGGGTCACTATCCTGGGTTTCTGCCCATCCGTGGTGGGGCAGGGGATTCAGCGTGGCATCCGGTTGGTTCTTGTGCCTGTTCTTCACATGGTGAGAGCTCTGAGTGGCTTTGGGGCGATGGAAGGCAGGCAGCTCCACCTCTTCAAGTGCCTCCGGGTCTTCTCCCACTTCTGGTAAATTGGGCATTCGGGACAAAGCATCGGCATTGGCATTCTGGTGCCCTGCCCGATATTTGATGGTGAAATCATAGTTGGACAGCCGGGCCATCCACCGCTGTTCCAAGGCCCCGAGTTTGGCGGTATCCAGATGCGTTAGCGGATTGTTGTCCGTGAAGACGGTGAATTTCGCGGAAGCCTGGTAGTGCTTAAACCTCTCCGTCACTGCCCAGACAAGGGCAAGGAATTCCAGTTTGAAGGAACTGTAGTTGTCAGGGTTCCTTTCCGTGGGACGGAGTTTCCTGCTGGCGTAAGCGATCACTCTTTCCTTGCCGTTCTGGACCTGAGACAGCACGGCTCCTAGTCCCACATTACTGGCATCTGTGTACAGCACAAACGGTTGGTCGTATTCGGGGTAAGCCAGTACCTCTTCCCCCGTCAGCGCCGACTTCAAGCAGGTGAAGGATTCCTCCAGCTCTTCGTTCCAATCAAAGGGGGTTTTCCTCCCCTTGGTCTTCTTTGGTTGGCCCACCAGCAGATTTTGCAAGGGTGCGGCCTTCTTGGTGAAATCCTTAATGAATCTCCGGTAGTAACCTACCAACCCGAGGAACTGCCGGACTTCGTGGAGGTCACTAGGCTTTGGCCAGTCCTGGATCACTGTGACCTTGTCGGGGTCTGGGGCCACTCCTTCAGCGCTCACCACATGGCCCAGGTACTGCACTTTAGGTTTCAGCAGATGACACTTGGACGGTTTCACTTTTAGGCCGAATTTGGACAAGGCTTCAAACACCTCGGCCAGGTGCTTCAGATGGTCTTCGTAGGTTTTAGAGAAGACTATGACGTCATCCAGATATAGCAGCACGGTTTCAAAGTTCAGGTGTCCCAGGCAGCTCTCCATCATCCTCTGGAACGTTCCGGGAGCATTGCACAATCCGAAGGGCATGTAGTTGAACTCACAGAGGCCCATTGGCGTCGTGAAGGCCGTCTTTTCCTTGTCCGCCTCCGCCACAGGAACCTGCCAGTACCCACTGGTGAGATCTAAGGTAGAGAAATAGTTAGCAGATTTTAAAGCAGCCAGAGACTCCTCTATCCTGGGCAGTGGGTATGCGTCCTTATGTGTAATGCGATTCAACTGTCTGTAATCAACACACATCCTCATTGTACCATCTTTCTTTTTAACAAGGACTAACGGAGCCGCCCAGGGGCTACAGCTGTCTCTCACCACCCCAGCCTCCTTCATTTCCCGCAACATGTCCTTGGCACACTGGTAATGAGCTGGGGGTACAGGGCGATATCTCTCTTTTATGGGTCGATGATCTCCCGTGGGGATGTGATGTTGGATCCCTTTCACCTGCCCAAAATCTGAGGGGTGTTTGCTGAATACCTGTTCGTACTCGTGTACCACCCTGTAAGCCCCCTGTATTTGATGAGATGGGGTAGAGTCAGTGCCCACATGCAATTCCCGACACCAATCTTTCGAGTGCTCTGCAGAACCTTTGTTCTCCGCCACGTTTGACGGGCCCAAGGGTTCAGGTGTCTGTATTACACTATTATTGACAGTGAACAGTTTGGCGAGCGTAGTATACTTGGTTAGGTGGACCTCTTCCTCCCCACAATTGAGGACACGTACAGGCACTCTCCCCTGTCGGACGTCTACCACCCCCCGGGCTGTCAGAACAGTAGGCCTATTGTCTGAATATACAGGTTCTACCAAGGCCTGGTAGTCCTTACCCCTGAGGCCTATGGCTGCTCGACACCATATTAACATTTCACTCTTGGGAGGTATCGCGATGGGGTTTGAATCACTTACAGTGACACGACCAATCTCACCACCAGTCAGCTCTACCTGCTGTCTCTGCATCAGAGCTCTGATTTCCTTCTGCAGGGCACGTTGCTCACTGTGGCCAGCGTTTTCTGCCACCTGTTGCAACAAAACAATCACTTCTGCAAGACAATTTTCTATAACATTAGTACCAAGAGTCATCATGGGATTACATTCTCGACGATCAATATCTACAATCACAATCCCTTGGGCTTTCAATTCCACCCGCCCCACTTTGATGGTGACCTCCTTATACCCCACTTGTGGCAATGGCTGACCATTACTGGCGATTATGGTGAAATCATCATCAGGGCCACGAGTAATATCAGCGTCCTCCCAATACCGTTTGTAGAGCACGTAACGTATAGTCGTCACCTGAGAACCGGTGTCCAGCAAAGCATTCAAGGGCATTCCATCAATCACTACAGGGAGAACTGGTCGTCCTCCAATATACTTGGTTCTCCAATGCTGCGGGCCTGACCGTCCTACTCCTGGGGGTTGGCCCTTTGCCCCAGGGGTTGCTCGTTTAAAGGACAGTACTTTGCAAGATGGCCCACCTGGTGACAGCGGCGGCAGATGGGTCGTCCATCCTGGTGGAAGCGATCGTCGGGCCGGCTCCTGGTCGGCGGAGTCCTCCTCTGTCGCATCCAAGGGACATCCTCCGGGCTGGAAGCCAACTGGATCTTCTCTTTGGGGGCCTCCTGTAGGGACTGCACCGTCCGGGCCAGGGCAGCAACGCTCTTGGTTAGCTCTTGCATCTGGAGACGAAGTCCTGCAGGGGAGTCGTCCTCGAAGCTCTGGGCGTCGGCCTCCGCGGCAACTGGGGTATCCGATGCCACCTCCTGGTGGTATGTGAGAGCGGGGCGTCTGGGTGGTACTGCGCGGCTGGGCTGTCGCTCCTGCAATGCCTGGATAGCTTTATCTTTAAACTGCGCAAAAGTCAAGTCTGGATTTTGCATGGCCAGAAAGTGCAATTGGCCCCGCTGGTGACTGCACAGGAGCCCCTCAATGAACCGCTCCTTCAGGATTTTATCTTCATCCTGCATGCTGCCGGGGTCACTCTGCTTAATGGCCCGCATCGCTTCCTGGAGATTAAGGGCATAGTCCCGCAAGCTATCCTGTGACTTTTGTTTGCATCCATAAAAAGTCAGTTTAATCTCTGTAGCAGTGCGAGTGTCAAAGGTGGCTTTAAGCTTGGCAAAAATCTGTTGTGCAGTTCCTTTATCCTCAGCGGGCCAGGATTTCAATTCCCTCAGAGCCGCCCCAAAGAGTTGGCCGGTTATCATATGGACCTTCTGGGGCTCGGTTAGGGGATAGAACTCGAGCAGGCTGCAGAGCCCTTCTTTAAAGTCAGTGAACGTATGCGCCTCCCCAGAGTATCGTGGGAGCCAGGCCGCTCCGGGCAGGTAGGGCATGGAGAAGGGCATTATGGCTTTTGCATTAGCGGCAGTGTCCGACTGGCTGATGGGGGCAGCGGTTTCTGCGGCAGTCAGTGGTGGTATTAGGGCCGCGGCTTCGCCCGCTGCGGGGACCGGAGCTGCCCCTGCGTCCGCGGCTGCGACCGCCACCTCCTCTCCTCCCGACTCGGACATGGCCGTCCCTTCCTCCCACTAACCTGCTGGAGGTTGGAGTTCCTCTTCCGGGATTGGCGCCTCACCGCGCTTTCCGTTCCGCGCTTCTTTTGGCTGATCCCGCCCTCGTAGCTAAGGCTCCTCCCTCCGCGCACGGCAATGGCGAATTTTGGCGGCAAATGGCACAGCACAGTCTTTTCAATAAAGTACAGTTCAAGCACAATAACTCACAGTTCCAAGGCACACATGACCTGATTCTTCAGGCTTAAGTAAATCCTGTTCGTGACGCCAAGTTGGAGCGCCCCCACACCGCCGCAGGGCCGAGGGGTACCCGGAGCCGGGCCTCTAGGTCTCAGTCCTGGGGTTGTCACGGTGGCTAGACCCGGTCCGTGGCCCTGTCTGTCAATGGGGGACGTCCGGTGCAATAAGTGGTGTGGTAACGGTGCAGGTCGCGGTAAATAACGAGGACACCAGTTTGCAGTCTCTTTACCTCTTTACTGAAGATGTTGGAGACCTCAGTCCAGAGCGCTGTTAACTGGGTTTTCAGAGACCGGCCGGTCCAACGACACATCAGGAGTTCTCCTCACAGGTGGGAATCAGTATCTACCTTCTAGCGCTGTGTGTTGTAGTTCTTCCCTGCTGAGCTCCCGGGATAGTCCTCACAACTGTTTCTTTCTGTCTCTACTGTTCGTTCTCCGTCCTCCAGGTGATATGGTAGGACGCACCCGTATGACGGGGTAGGCCTGGAGTTCTTCCGGGACTCTAGAGTCGCCCCTCTCCCACAGCTGCCTCCGTTGTCTGCTTAGGTGTTAAGTGAGACAGCCAACCTGTAATTAGCTGTCCTGCCGTGGTTTGCAATGTACTTAAAGTCTCTTACTTGCTCGGCGTTCCGGCCACCGATTGTTTGCGCCTCAGCAAGGTGCTGCCTCTTTCAACAAAACCCCTGCTGGTATTCTCCTTTTCTGTATTCCCGTTGTTTGCTGGTTAGTTCTGCTCTGAGGAGTCTGCCAGGATCCCCATCCCTGACAGGTCCTCTCACTAGCTCTTCCCAGCTACTTCTCTCTGTCTTCCTGTCCAACCCCCAGTTTTACCAGAGTTGTGAGGAGTGGCCTACTAGATAGGACCACCCCCCCTGGTGGCCGGAGTGTGAAGTGTGGTGAGAAGGTACCTGGTCAGAGAAACTCCTTAGTGCAATCAGACGTACCATAGCTCCCCATAGTGGCGGAGCCACAGTACTGCAACAACCAGGACTCTGGGGTGCTGCAGTTACATGGATACACGGGCAGGCAGCTGGTGATGAGTGGAGGAGTATTTAAAGTAGGGACCGCAGACAGGCTATCAAAGGCCTAAAATAACAAACAATAGGCTCATGGCAGTTTTACAGCGGTTACATGGATACACGGGCAGGCAGCTGGTGATGAGTGGAGGAGTATTTAAATTAGGGACCGCAGACAGGCTATCAAAGGCCTAAAATAACAAACAATAGGCTCATGGCAGTTTTACAGCGGTTACATGGATACACGGGCAGGCAGCTGGTGATGAGTGGAGGAGTATTTAAAGTAGGGACCGCAGACAGGCTATCAAAGGCCTAAAATAACAAACAATAGGCTCATGGCAGTTTTACAGCGGTTACATGGATACACGGGCAGGCAGCTGGTGATGAGTGGAGGAGTATTTAAAGTAGGGACCGCAGACAGGCTATCAAAGGCCTAAAATAACAAACAATAGGCTCATGGCAGTTTTACAGCGGTTACATGGATACACGGGCAGGCAGCTGGTGATGAGTGGAGGAGTATTTAAAGTAGGGACCGCAGACAGGCTATCAAAGGCCTAAAATAACAAACAATAGGCTCATGGCAGTTTTACAGCGGTTAAATGGATACACGGGCAGGCAGCTGGTGATGAGTGGAGGAGTATTTAAAGTAGGGACCGCAGACAGGCTATCAAAGGCCTAAAATAACAAACAATAGGCTCATGGCAGTTTTACAGCGGTTACATGGATACACGGGCAGGCAGCTGGTGGTGAGTGGAGGAGTATTTAAAGTAGGGACCGCAGACAGGCTATCAAAGGCCTAAAATAACAAACAATAGGCTCATGGCAGTTTTACAGCGGTTACATGGATACACGGGCAGGCAGCTTGGTGGTGAGTGGAGGAGTATTTAAAGTAGGGACCGCAGACAGGCTATCAAAGGCCTAAAATAACAAACAATAGGCTTATGGCAGTTTTACAGCGGTTACATGGATACACGGGCAGGCAGCTTGGTGGTGAGTGGAGGAGTATTTAAAGTAGGGACCGCAGACAGGCTATCAAAGGCCTAAAATAACAAACAATAGGCTCATGGCAGTTTTACAGCGGTTACATGGATACACGGGCAGGCAGCTGGTGATGAGTGGAGGAGTATTTAAAGTAGGGACCGCAGACAGGCTATCAAAGGCCTAAAATAACAAACAATAGGCTCATGGCAGCTTTACAGCGGTTACATGGATACACAGGCAGCTTGGTGGTGAGTGGAGGAGTAGTGCAAGGAGTGTCTGTCCCAGTACTCCCAAAATATAAATAGATGTTAATGTCTCGCAAAACAACCAAAACAAAAAAAAAGGTGGCATACTTAGGTACAGGGGTGGGCTCATCTACTGAGTTTCTGACATAGTAATTTGGCAGTAACTATTTAATGGTGCCAATATAGGACACAGACACAGACTACTTTAAGTTGCATCATAGATGTCTACAAATTGGTATTGTCAGTGCCAGACATTGAATGTTGTCAGCGAATAGACTAAAGATTGGTGGAGCTGTGCGACATAATTTTGCACGTGGTAGAGCACATTTTGAGCTGGGGTAGGGGGGAACTCTCTTGAGGCCGGCGGGACCGCCCCAGGGCCCCTCATGTTACAACGGTGTGTCTGACGTTGGGTGCGCACCGCCACCGCCAGAGACACTACATTGTACTATGAGGGACCCAGTAGCAATGCCGTCAACCAAAAGCGAGCACACCCACCTCTTCAGACAAACAGCAGTCTCACGGGTGCTTGCGCCAAGTCACGATACCACGGCCCCGTGTGGGGAGTTTTGCCATTTAGGGAGGTGTAAACATGTCGTATGCTGTACAATCAGCTGCAGCAAATTAGACATTAGAAAAGTAATTCACAGGCAAGAGCTTTTCATAGGAAAGCTAGGTGTCGGCCGGGCAAGGTGGGGCAAAAGATTTCGAAATCCAGTTGTGGTTCATTTTAATGAATGTTAGATCGTCAACATTTTGGGTAGCCAGACGAGTCCTTTTTTCGGTTAATATTGAACCTGCAGCACTGAATACTCTTTCTGATAGGACACTTGCTGCCGGGCAAGCAAGCTCCTGCAATGCATATTCTGCCAATTCTGGCCAGGTGTCTAATTTGGAGGCCCAGTAATCAAATGGGAATGACGGTTGAGGGAGAACATCGATAAGGGATGAAAAATAGTTAGTAACCATACTGGACAAATGTTGTCTCCTGTCACTTTCAATTGATGCAGCAGTACCTGTCCTGTCTGCGGTCATAGCAAAATCACTCCACAACCTGGTCAGAAAACCCCTCTGTCCAACGCCACTTCTGATGTGTGCACCCCTAACACTCCTAGTCTGCTGCCCCCTGGAGCTCGTGTGAGAACGATCACGTGCGCTGTGTGCTGGGAATGCCTGAAGCAAACGGTCAACAAGAGTTGATTGTTTGGTTGCTAATATTAGTTCCAAGTTCTCATGTGGCATAATATTTTGCAATTTGCCTTTATAGCGTGGATCAAGGAGGCAGGCCAACCAGTAATCGTCATCGTTCATCATTTTCGTAATGCGTGTGTCCCTTTTTAGGATACGTAAGGCATAATCCGCCATGTGGGCCAAAGTTCCAGTTGTCAAATCTCCGGTTGTGATTGGTTGAGGGGCAGTTGCAGGCAAATCTACGTCACTTGTGTCCCTCAAAAAACCAGAACCCGGCCGTGACACGCAACCAATTTCCTGTGCCCCCGGGAAAGGTTCGGCATTAAAAATATACTCATCCCCATCATCCTCCTCGTCCTCCACCTCCTCTTCGCCCGCTACCTCGTCCTGTACACTGCCCTGACCAGACAATGGCTGACTGTCATCAAGGCTTTCCTCTTCCTCTGGTGCAGACGCCTGCTCCTTTATGTGCGTCAAACTTTGCATCAGCAGACGCATTAGGGGGATGCTCATGCTTATTACGGCGTTGTCTGCACTAACCAGCCGTGTGCATTCCTCAAAACACTGAAGGACTTGACACATGTCTTGTATCTTAGACCACTGCACACCTGACAACTCCATGTCTGCCATCCTACTGCCTGCCCGTGTATCCTCCCACAAATAAATAACAGCACGCCTCTGTTCGCACAGTCTCTGAAGCATGTGCAGTGTTGAGTTCCACCTTGTTGCAACGTCTATGATGAGGCGATGCTGGGGAAGGTTCAAAGACCGCTGATAGGTCTGCATACGGCTGGCGTGTACAGGCGAACGTCGGATATGTGAGCAAAGTGCACGCACTTTGAGGAGCAGGTCGGAGAACCCAGGATAAGTTTTCAATAAGCACTGCACCACCAGGTTTAAGGTGTGAGCCAGGCAAGGAATGTGTTTCAGTTGGGAAAGGGAGATGGCAGCCATGAAATTCCTTCCGTTATCACTCACTACCTTGCCTGCCTCAAGATCTACTGTGCCCAGCCACGACTGCGTTTCTTGTTGCAAGAACTCGGACAGAACTTCCGCGGTGTGTCTGTTGTCGCCCAAACACTTCATAGCCAATACAGCCTGCTGACGCTTGGCAGTAGCTGGCCCATAATGGGACAACTGGTGTGCAACAGTGTCATCTGCCGATGGAGTGGTTGGCAGACTGCGTTCTGTGGAAGAGCTGTAGCTTCTGCAGGAGGACGAGGAGGAGGAGGAGGAGGGGGTGCGAACGCCTACAGCCAACTGTTTCCTAGACCATGGGCTAGGCACAACTGTCCCTAAATTGATGTCGCCTGTGGACCCTGCATCCACCACATTCACCCAGTGTGCCGTGATGGACACATAACGTCCCTGGCCATGCCTACTGGTCCATGCATCTGTAGTCAGGTGCACCTTTGTACTCACAGATTGCCTGAGTGCATGGACGATGCGCTGTTTAACATGCTGGTGCAGGGCTGGGATGGCTTTTCTGGAAAAAAAGTGTCGACTGGGTAGCTCGTATCGTGGTTCAGCGTACTCCATCAGGGCTTTGAAAGCTTCGCTTTCAACTAACCGGTAGGGCATCATCTCTAACGAGATTAGTCTAGCTATGTGGGCGTTAAAACCCTGTGTACGCGGATGCGAGGATAAGTACTTCCTTTTTCTAACCAGAGTCTCATGTAGGGTGAGCTGGACTGGAGAGCTGGAGATCGTGGAACTTTCGGGTGTGCCGGTGTACATGGCAGACTGAGAGACGGTTGGAGACGGTATTGTTTCCGCCGGTGCCCTAGATGCAATATTTCCTCCTACAAAACTGGTGGTTCCCTGACCCTGACTGCTTTTGGCTGGCAAAGAAACCTGCACAGATACTGCCGGTGGTGCGGAAAATGGTGGCCTTACAGTGACGGAAGGGATGTTGCGTTGCTGACTAGCTTCATTGGCCGAGGGTGCTACAACCTTAAGGGACGTTTGGTAGTTAGTCCAGGCTTGAAAATGCATGGTGGTTAAGTGTCTATGCATGCAACTAGTATTTAGACTTTTCAGATTCTGACCTCTGCTTAAGCTAGTTGAACATTTTTGACAGATGACTTTGCGCTGATCAGTTGGATGTTGTTTAAAAAAATGCCAGACTGCACTCTTCCTAGACTCGGATCCCTTTTCAGGGATTGCAGACTGAGCTTTAACCGGATGGCCACGCTGTCCTCCAACAGGTTTTGGCTTTGACACGCGTTTTGGGCCAGATACGGGCCCGGCAGATGGAACCTGTTGCGATGTTGATGCCTGCTGCGGCCCCTCCTCCACCTCCGCTTCTGAACTACTGCCGCCTGCACCCTGTTCCCCCAATGGCTGCCAATCGGGGTCAATAACTGGGTCATCTATTACCTCCTCTTCGAGCTCGTGTGCAACTTCGTCTGTGTCACTGTGTCGGTCGGTGGTATAGCGTTCGTGGCGGGGCAACATAGTCTCATCAGGGTCTGATTGTGGATCTGTACCCTGAGAGGGCAATGTGGTGGTCTGAGTCAAAGGAGCAGCATAGTACTCTGGCTGTGGCTGTGCATCAGTGCACTCCATGTCAGAATATACTTGTAATGGGCATGGCCTGTTAAATGTTTCACTTTCTAAGCCAGGGACGGTATGTGTAAAGAGCTCCATCGAGTGACCCGTTGTGTCGCCTGCTGCATCCTTCTCTCTTGTTGTAGTTTTTGCTGAGGAGGACAAGGAAGCGACTTGTCCCTGACCGTGAACATCCACAAGCGACGCGCTGCTTTTACATTTACCAGTTTCGGAAGAGGAGGCAAAAGAGCTAGAGGCTGAGTCTGCAATGTAAGCCAAAACTTGCTGTTGCTGCTCCGCCTTTAAAAGCGGTTTTCCTACTCCCAGAAAAGAGAGCGTTCGAGGCCTTGTGTAGCCAGATGACGAAACTGGCTCCACAGCTCCAGACTTAGGTGGAATATTTTTATCCCCACGACCACCTGATGCTCCACTACCACTACCATCATTACCAGCTGACAATGAACGCCCACGACGACCTCTTGCACCAGACTTCCTCATTGTTTTAAAATCTTAACCAAAGTAACTTTATTTGTTGCTGTCAAACAACTTACACGGTGAGCTATAACTTCAGTATGATTTCAATATCCCTTAACAGGTTGGTGAGACCACAAGGAAAATCAGGCACAATGTTACACACTCTGTTTTCTGTGGCACAAAATCACAGAGATGACACACACGCAGGACTGTCACTCAAGCACTAATGTCAATATTAATCTCCCACCTAATTTATTTATTTTTTTTTCTCAGGGAGACTTTAGAAACCAAATAATATTAAAAAACAAACAAAAAAAAAAAAGGCTTTCTATGGCCCACAATTAGAGAGAGAGAGGTGGCACACCCAGGAGTCAAGACTGGCGCACAAGCTGAAAGGGCAATATTACTCTCCCACTGTTTTTTTAAGTTTTTTTTTTTTTATTTTCAGGGAGACTTTAGAAACCAAATAATATTAAAAAAACCAAAAAAATAAATAGCCTTTCTATGGCCCACTCAATGAGAGAGAGAGGTGGCACACCCAGGAGTCAAGACTGGCACACAAGCTGAAAGGGCAATATTACTCTCCCACTGTTTTTTTATGTATTTTTTGTTTTGTAAGGGAGACTTTAGAAACCAAATAATATTTTAAAAAAAACAAAAAAAAAAAGGCTTTCTATGGCCCACAATTAGAGAGAGAGAGGTGGCACACCCAGGAGTCAAGACTGGCGCACAAGCTGAAAGGGCAATATTACTCTCCCACTGTTTTTTTAAGTTTTTTTTTTTTTTCAGGGAGACTTTAGAAACCAAATAATATTAAAAAAACCAAAAAAATAAATAGCCTTTCTATGGCCCACAATTAGAGAGAGAGAGGTGGCACACCCAGGAGTCAAGACTGGCACACAAGCTGAAAGGGCAATATTACTCTCCCACTGTTTTTTTATGTATTTTTTGTTTTTTAAGGGAGACTTTAGAAACCAAATAATATTAAAAAAAAAACAAAAAAAAAAAAGGCTTTCTATGGCCCACAATTAGAGAGAGAGAGGTGGCACACCCAGGAGTCAAGACTGGCGCACAAGCTGAAAGAGCAATATTACTCTCCCACTGTTTTTTTAAGTTTTTTTTTTTTTTATTTTCAGGGAGACTTTAGAAACCAAATAATATTAAAAAAACCAAAAAAATAAATAGCCTTTCTATGGCCCACTGAATGAGAGAGAGAGGTGGCACATCCAGGAGTCAAGACTGTCACACAAGCTGAAGGGGCAATATTACTCTCCCACTGTTTTTTTATGTATTTTTTGTTTTTTAAGGGAGACTTTAGAAACCAAATAATATTAAAAAAAAAACAAACAAAAAAAAGGCTTTCTATGGCCCACAATTAGAGAGAGAGAGGTGGCACACCCAGGAGTCAAGACTGGCGCACAAGCTGAAAGGGCAATATTACTCTCCCACTGTTTTTTTATGTTTTTTTTTTTTTTCAGGGAGACTTTAGAAACCAAATAATATTAAAAAAACCAAAAAAATAAATAGCCTTTCTATGGCCCACTGAATGAGAGAGAGAGGTGGCACACCCAGGAGTCAAGACTGGCACACAAGCTGAAAGGGCAATATTACTCTCCCACTGTTTTTTTATGTATTTTTTGTTTTTTAAGGGAGACTTTAGAAACCAAATAATATTAAAAAACAAAACAAAAAAAAAAAGGCTTTCTATGGCCCACAATTAGAGAGAGAGAGGTGGCACACCCAGGAGTCAAGACTGGCGCACAAGCTGAAAGGGCAATATTAATCTCCCACTGTTTTTTTAAGTTTTTTTTTTTTTATTTTCAGGGAGACTTTAGAAACCAAATAATATTAAAAAAAACAAAAAAATAAATAGCCTTTCTATGGCCCACTGAATGAGAGAGAGAGGTGGCACACCCAGGAGTCAAGACTGGCACACAAGCTGAAAGGGCAATATTACTCTCCCACTGTTTTTTTATGTATTTTTTGTTTTTTAAGGGAGACTTTAGAAACCAAATAATATTAAAAAACAAAACAAAAAAAAAAAGGCTTTCTATGGCCCACAATTAGAGAGAGAGAGGTGGCACACCCAGGAGTCAAGACTGGCGCACAAGCTGAAAGGGCAATATTAATCTCCCACTGTTTTTTTAAGTTTTTTTTTTTTTATTTTCAGGGAGACTTTAGAAACCAAATAATATAAAAAAAACCAAAAAAATAAATAGCCTTTCTATGGCCCACTGAATGAGAGAGAGAGGTGGCACACCCAGGAGTCAAGACTGGCACACAAGCTGAAAGGGCAATATTACTCTCCCACTGGTTTTTTTTTTTTTTTTTTTTTTTCAGGGAGACTTTAGAAACCAAATAATAAGAAAAAAAATAAATAAATAAATAGGCTTTCTATAGCCCACTGAATAAGAGATAGCACACACAGCAGTGGCACACAAGCCCTGACTGAGGCCAATATTTTTCTACCACTGATTGATGTAGTGTTTTTGTGTTGAGGTAGATTTTAGAACACAAATCACGGAAAAAATAAATAGGCTTTCTATGGCCCACTCAGTGAGAGATGGCACACACAGGGATGGCACTGTAGCAGAAATGCCAATGTTAATCTCCCACAAAAAAAAAAAAAAAAAAAAAACAAGGACTGTCCTACAATTACTATCTCCCTGCAGTAATCTAAGCCAGGTATGGCAGGCAGCAATAGGAGTGGACTGATGCACAAATTAAATAAAAAGTGTGGACAAACAAAAAAGATAGCTGTGCAGAAAGGAACAAGAGGATATGTGCTTTGAAAAAAGCAGTTGGTTTCCACAGTGGCGTACACACAGCAATACAGCTATCACGGAGCCTTCTAGGGCAGCCCAATGAGCTACAGCGCTGAGGAAAAAAAAAAAAATAGCTTCCACTGTTCCTGCACACCGAAGGTGGTATTGGACAGTGGAAATCGCTACAGCACAAGCGGTTTGGTGGTTAGTGGACCCTGCCTAACGCTCTCCCTGCTTCTGACGAAGTGGCAGCAACCTGTCCCTAAGCTCAGATCAGCAGCAGTAAGATGGCGGTCGGCGGGAACGCCCCTTTATAGCCCCTGTGACGCCGCAGACAGCAAGCCAATCACTGCAATGCCCTTCTCTAAGATGGTGGGGACCAGGATCTATGTCATCACGCTGCCCACACTCTGCGTTCACCTTCATTGGCTGAGAAATGGCGCTTTTCGCGTCATTGAAACGCGACTTTGGCGCGAAAGTCGCGTACCGCATGGCCGACAAGCACAGGAGTCGGATCGGGTTTCATGAGACGCCGACTTAGCCAAAAGTCGGCGACTTTTGAAAATGATCGACCCGTTTCGCTCAACCCTACTCATGGGTATCAATATATATTGGTCATCCTGGACTATGCTACGTGGTTAAGTGAAGCGGTTCTCCTGAGAAACTCTGGGGAAAAAAATATAGCTCAAGAGTAGGTCCACATGTAAGATGATGAGGGAACTGTATAAGACCCTTCAAATTACACAACTGAAGACATTAGTATACCATCCCCAGACGGCCTTGTGGAAAGATTCAATAAAACATTGAAGAGTATACTTAGGAAGGCCATAGGAAAGGACAGTAGAGACTGGGACTGTCTTCTACCTTATCAACTGTTCAATATTTGTGAGGTTCCACAGGCTTCTATCGGGTTCTCTCCATTCGATCTTCTCTATGAAAAGAGTGGATTGTGAAAGTGATGCAAATAGTAAAAAGACATGTCCTCCAGGCATAAGAAGCCCAAGCTAGTGTATGCAACCAGTTTGCCAGAGTGAGGCAGTTCATCCCTGGGGATCGAGTCCCTGTGATAATTCCCTCATCGAGAGTAAGTTCTTGGCCAAGTAATTGAAAAGCTTGATGAAGTGAATTACAAGATTCATCATCCGGAAAGGCGTAAGCCATACCAGGTCTACCACGTCAATCTCATCAAACCGTGGCAAGACAAAGAGCCCTTTGAAACTCATTGTTTGTCAAGCAAGAAGCCAAGGTTGAATGAGTCGCAATAGTGGAGATGCTGTTGAAGTCCAGAAAACAGCAATGTTAGCAATTTCTGCAGCAGAACAGGGACCTGTTCTCAGAATTGTGGAGGTGTACAAATGTCATAGAACACAAGGTTCTGACGGAACCACATGTGCAGATGAACTTGAAGCCCTATCGAATTCCTGAGGCCCGCCGAGCGCTGATTTCCAAGGAAGTAAGTCATCTGATGAAACTCAGAGCTGTTGAGGAATCTAAGAGCGGATGATCTAGCCTAATTGTCCTGGTTCCAAAATCCGATGGCGAGTGGAGATTCTACAACAATTATAGGAACCTGAATGAAGTCTCCAAATTCGACTCATAACTGATGCCGCGTATCGATGAGCTGATCAAGAGACTTGGGCCGGCAAGGCACATTACCACATTGGATTTAACAAAGAGATATTGGCAAATCCCTATGTCACAGGAAGCAAAGGAGGAGAATGCTTTTTATATACCTGATGTATGCTTCAAATGCATCCAGATGCCGTTTGGACTGCAGGGAACTGTGCCTCTATTCAGAGGGCCAAGGACCGGATCCTTGCACCCCGTAAGAATTTCAGTGGCATACCTGGACAATATTGTCATCTTCAGCCAGGATTAGGGAAGTAATTTGCAAAAGTTCTAGGCTGTATTTGATGCTCTTAGGCAGATTGGGTTTTCAACAAATCTAAAAAAACTGTGCCAAGTGGAAAGAAATAGGCAAAATACATGGGATGTGTAGTAGGTAGAGGCAATATCAAACCCCAGATTAGTAAAGTGGACGCAATCCAGAACTGCTAGAAACTATTCTCAAAGAAGCAAGTTAAAGCCTTATATCACAGATGGTTGTCATCTGTGATGTAATCCTGGAGTATTGCTCTTTTGCACATAGCACTAACAGATTTGCTTGGTGCATCTGGGCCAAGATTTATGAGCATCCTGGAAGATGGGTGGGTCCGGTTGTCCACATATCCCACCATTGGATGTGATTGACATGTTAAGATGGAGTAAATTGTTTGACACATGGTCTCTGTGTAGAGTAACAATGCCTCCTATGTGTGAGATCCAGAGTGAGCTGGTAAACTGGATGTTATCCTGCCTGTGTGATCAGGACTGGCTCTCAAGAGACTTTGTCAAAAGAACTGTTTATTTAAAGGGAACCTGTCACCTGGTTTGGCCGATAAGAGATACGGCCATCACTTTTCAGGGCTGATATAAAGAACTCTATAATGATGTATATCTGCCACCGACCTGACCAGTAAGAGAAGAGAAATAACTTTTATTATACTCACCTGCAGGGCGGGCCAGTCTGATGGGAGTTGCTGGTCTTGGTCCGGCACCTCCCTTCTTCTTGCGATGCTGCCATCCTGCTTGCTTTCTATGGATGATGTGTCTCCTCAACAAAACATTACTGCACAGGCATACTTCTCTGCCCTATTGAGGACAGAGCAAAGTACTGCAGTGCGCAGGTGCCGGAAAAGGTCAAAGAGCCTTGGCGCATGCGCACTGCAGTGTTTTGCTCTGCCCTCCACAGGGCCGATAAATACACCTGTACAGGAGCGCTGTGCCAAGGAGACTGTGTGGATGACAAAGGGATGCATCATCCACACGAAGCAAGCAGGAGGATGGGGATCATAAGAAGATGGGAGGCATAGGGCCAAGACCAGCAAAGCCCATCAGACTGGGCCACTCCACATATGAGTATAATCAAAGTTATTTTTCTTCTCTTGCAGGTCAGGTTGGGGGCAGATATACAACATTATAGAATGCTGTATATCAGCCCTGAAAGGTGATGGCCGTATCTCTTATCGGCCAAATCTGGTGACAAGCTCACTTTAATTTAAAGTCTGTTCATGTTTTCCTTTGATTATGGCTGATTTATGAAACAGCATTAGACCAGCATGGACATTTAAATGGAAACGCTTCCTGTTTTGCCTCTAGGAGCTCCCAAATGAGTAGTATTCCCACAAGGCTATAATAGTACATCCTGATTAGCTGCCATGTGATCTAATAGCTACAACAAGGCTTTATGGAGAAGCTGACATGGCCATGTGAGCCTTCTGATGCTGATGTAATCTTCCGCCATATGCAAAAGAGTGTGACATAAGTCGCAAATTGTTGAAATGCGTAGAGTTGAGCAAACTCCTAAAAATGTAACTTTAAACTGATTTGCTCATCTCCAGCAGCCATTTTATTTTGTGGACAAAAGAGCTGGTTAGTCTGCGAGGAAGGCTTTACTAAAAAGTTGCAGAGTAGAACTTGCAATACTGATATATTAGTAGTTCCACAACACATTTGATAAAATAGGGATAAAGTCTACAACTCCTTTAACTATGTTACACATAACACGTCAGATTTCAGACCATCGTAGATGGAAAGGACAGTGCTTTCATTACTGATCGTGGGTATCCTGACTAGTGATGAGCGAACGTGATCGCCACTACTCATTACTCGCCCGAGTATCACTATGCTCAGCGTACTCGGCGAGCACCGAGCATTTCCGGTATTATTCAGCGGTAACTGCAGTCTCCACCCAGCGTTTTTGGCGGACTTTAGAGACCCAATCACGGTGCAGGGATTGTCTGCCAGGCCATGAAATGCCGCAGCCATCTTTGTTGTGGTCGTGCAGTGATTGGCTTGGCCGTACAGCATCATCCTGAGAATAAGAGACCTGGCGCCGCCCTGCTCGCCACATTCTGTTTCTGTTTCAGCGAAAGTAGGGAGAGCTGCTGTCGAGATAGGGTCAGAATTGTGGTTTTAGAGTTAGTGTAGGTCTGCAACTCTTACATCCACAACTCCTGAGAAACCAGCAGTCCTTTTTAGGGCTAATTCGTGAGTCCCAATATTGCATCGCTAGGTAGGCAGGGCACAGTATATCCACATCAGTGCAAGGCCTGCAGGCACTGTATGTGCGTCCATTGCTCCCACTGCATCACTCCCAAAGATCCATAACTGTCTGCTGCTGCAGCTTATTTACTGTCTATATACCTATTTTTTTTTCCAAAAATCCCCCCCCCAAAAAAAAAATATATATATATATATATACAGTTTGTTCTGTCAGACTGAGGCCTGTTGAAAAGTGATAGTTTGTCAGGCATACGTAGCATAGTTGTGTGTGCTAGCCTTGTGCCCTTTTTTTTTTCTTGGTGTTTTAAATTCACCGAAAAAGGCCTCATACAGTATATCTCTGTGCTCCAAGTTTGGGTATTGGAGGCCGGAGTGCTTATTTTTTGGCTGTGTGATACTCAAATTCTATACATCGCTATTTAGCATTAAAAAAATTGAAAGGCCACAAATTTGGCAGTGTGGTATTTCCGTTACAACCGTCATATATCCCTGTGCTCTAAGTTTGGTCATTGGAGGCCGGTGTACTTAATTTGTGGCTGTGGGATACTCAAATTTTATACAGCACTATTTAGCATCCCAAAACATTCAAAGGCCACAGATTTGCCAGTGTGGTATTTCTGTTACAGCCAGCATATACAGTGGGGCAAAAAAGTATTTAGTCATTCAGCAATAGTGCAAGTTCCACCACTTAAAAAGATGAAAGGCGTCTGTAATTTACATCATAGGTAGACCTCAACTATGGGAGACAAACTGAGAAAAAAAAACCCAGAAAATCACATTGTCTGTTTTTTTATCATTTTATTTGCATATTATGGTGGAAAATAAGTATTTGGTCAGAAACAAACAATCAAGATTTCTGGCTCTCAGACCTGTAACTTCTTCTTTAACCCCTTCCCGACATGTGACGGTATAGTACGTCACATGTCGGGACCCCCGCTTTGATGTGCGCTCCGGCGGTGAGCGCACATCAAAGTCGCGACATGTCAGCTGTTTCTTACAGCTGACATGTGCGCGCAATAGCGGCGGGTGAAATCGCGATCACCCGCCGCTATTAACTAGTTAAATGCCGCTGTCAAACACAGACAGCGGCATTTAACTACCGCATCCGGCCGTGCGGCCGGATATGAGCGCATCGCCGACCCCCGTCACATGATCGGGGGTCGGCGATGCATCAGGACAGTAACCATAGAGGTCCTTGAGACCTCTATGGTTACTGATTGCCGGTGGCTGTGAGCGCCCCCCTGTGGTCGGCGCTCACAGCACACCTGCAATTCTGCTGTGTAGCAGCGATCTTATGATCGGTGCTGCATAGCAGAGCCGATCGGGCTGTGCCTGCTTCTAGCCTCCCATGGAGGCTATTGAAGCATGGCAAAAGTAAAAAAAAAAAGTTTTTAAAAATGTGAAAAAAAAAAAAAAAACATAAAAGTTTAAATCACCCCCCTTTCGCCCCAATCAAAATAAATCAATAAAAAAAGCGCCCAACCTACACATATTTGGTATCGCCGCGTTCAGAATCGCCCGATCTATCAATAAAAAAAAAGCATTAACCTGATCGCAAAACGGCGTAACGAGAAAAAAAATCGGAACGCCAGAATTACGTTTTTTTGGTCGCCACGGCATTGCATTAAAATGCAATAACGGGCGATCAAAAGAACGTGTCTGCACCAAAATGCTATCATTAAAAACGCCAGCTCGGCATGCAAAAAATAAGCCCTCACCTGACCCCAGATCACGAAAAATGGAGACGCTACGAGTATCGGAAAATGGCGCAATTTTGTTTTGTTTTGTTTTTTGCAAAGTTTGGAATTTTTTTTCACCACTTAGGTGAAAAATAACCTAGTCATGTTAGGTGTCTATGAACTCGTACTGACCTGGAGAATCATAATGGCAGGTCAGTTTTAGCATTTAGTGAACCTAGCAAAATAGGCAAGCAAAAAACAAGTGTGCGATTGCACTTTTTTTGCAATTTCACTGCACTTGGAATTTTTTTCCCGTTTTCTAGTACACGACATGCTAAAACCAATGATGTCGTTGAAAAGTACAACTCGTCCCGCAAAAAATAAGCCCTCACATGGCCATATTGACGGAAAAATAAAAAAGTTATGGCTCTGGGAAGGAGGGGAGCGAAAAACGAAAACGGAAAAACGGAAAAAGCTCCGGGGGTGAAGGGGTTAAGAGTCTCCTCTTTCCTCCACTCATTACCTGTAGTAATGGCACCTGTTTAAACTTGTTATCAGTATAAAAATACACCTGTGCACACCCTCAAACAGTCTGACTCCAAACTCCACTATGGTGAAGACCAAAGAGCTGTCAAAGGACACCAGAAACAAAATTGTAGCCCTGCACCAGGCTGGGAAGACTGAATCTGCAATAGCCAACCAGCTTGGAGTGAAGAAATCAACAGTGGGAGCAATAATTAGAAAATGGAAGACATTCAAGACCACTGATAATCTCCCTCGATCTGGGGCTCCACGCAAAATCCCACCCCGTGGGGTCAGAATGATCACAAGAACGGTGAGCAAAAATCCCATAACCACGCGGGGGGACCTAGTGAATGAACTGCAGAGAGCTGGGACCAATGTAACAAGGCCTACCATAAGTAACACACTACACCACCATGGACTCAGATCCTGCAGTGCCAGACGTGTCCCACTGCTTAAGCCAGTACATGTCCGGGCCCATCTGAAGTTTGCTAGAGAGCATTTGGATGATCCAGATGAGTTTTGGGAGAATGTCCTATGGTCTGATGAAACCAAACTGGAACTGTTTGGTAGAAACACAACTTGTCGTGCTTGGAGGAAAAAGAATACTGAGTTGCATCCATCAAACACCATACCTACTGTAAAGCATGGTGGTGGAAACATCATGCTTTGGGGCTGTTTCTCTGCAAAGGGGCCAGGACGACTGATCCGGGTACATGAAAGAATGAATGGGGCCATGTATTGTGAGATTTTTAGTGCAAACCTCCTTCCATCAGCAAGGGCATTGAAGATGAAACGTGGCTGGGTCTATCAACATGACAATGATCCAAAGCACACCGCCAGGGCAACGAAGGAGTGGCTTCGTAAGAAGCATTTCAAGGTCCTGGAGTGGCCTAGCCAGTCTCCAGATCTCAACCCTATAGAAAACCTTTGGAGGGAGTTGAAAGTCCGTGTTGCCAAGCGAAAAGCCAAAAACATCACTGCTCTAGAGGAGATATGCATGGAGGAATGGGCCAACATACCAACAACAGTGTGTGGCAACCTTGTGAAGACTTACAGAAAACGTTTGACCTCTGTCATGCCAACAAAGGATATATTGCAAAGTATTGAGATGAAATTTTGTTTCTGACCAAATACTTATTTTCCACCATAATATGCAAATAAAATGATAAAAAAACAGACAATGTGATTTTCTGGATTTTTTTTTCTCAGTTTGTCTCCCATAGTTGAGGTCTACCTATGATGTAAATTACAGACGCCTCTCATCTTTTTAAGTGGTGGAACTTGCACTATTGCTGAATGACTAAATACTTTTTTGCCCCACTGTATTTCTGCTCCAAGTTTTGGCATTGGAGGCCGGTGTACTTATTTTTTGTCTGTGAGATACCCAAATCCTATACAGCACTATTTAGCATAAATTAACTTTGAAAATAAAAAAAAAATAATACAGTCGGTTAAGTCAGGCTGAGGCCTGCCTGGCGTTTGGGTTTGAAAAATCGTAGATTTGCAGGCATACTGATCACATATTATTTTGCTACTAATAAAGACATTTGTGTTGAGCATTTGAAATAATGCAGTAGTCCATTTAAAATAGTTAAGGCAAGGGGCAAGGGACGGGGAAGTGGGCATGATGCTGATGGTGAATCCAGAGGACGAGGCCGTGGGCAAGGTGAAAGTGGGCAACAACAAAGACCCACATCTTCTCGCTCGACCTTCCTGTCCCAGTTTCTGACCGCAGCACACCACTAATGAAGCCAGAGCAGTGTGAAACGGTTGTTGGCTGGATAACGGACAATGCTTCCAGTCACTTAGCCACCACCATCACCTTGTCTTCCACACGGTCAAGTCTGAGTAGCCGTGAGTGTTGCCAGGATATTCCTCACCCTGATCCTCCTTCCTCCCACCATGCCGAGTGCCCGGAGACAACTGATCCCACACTTGGACACTCTGAAGAGCTGTTCAGTTTTCCATTTCAAGATTCAGAAATCTCTGCCGATCAACCCATCCAGTATGTGGGTTCCAAGGCCTAATGGGGTGTATATGACTATGCAGCAGGGCTGGCCTTCCTGTCAATGTGTAAAACAAAAGACTACGGGAGTACAAAATGCATATTGTGAAGTGGATTTTCCTGGCCCATCCAGTATGTGGGTTCCAATGCCTAATGGGGTGCATATGAATTGGTAGCAGGGCAGGCCTTGAATTCATTGTAACACTTTTTCAGGCGCACCCCCTGGACATCTTATGACAGGGGTATTGTGGTGAGTCATAATTCTTGGCAGCCAATCCACTGACAGCGTAGGCTACAACAGCTTTGGAGACCCACTGTTTCACAATGGCCCTTTAAGAAGATTAATGCCGCCTGATGACCAGTAAAAATAGGCTCTGTGATTTTAAGAGTCCCTCCTTCATAAATGAAACAAGATGGGTCTGTGCATGTGTCACATACCACATGGCCAGCTAGGGGTGTTAAATGTTACAATGACATTTCCCAGTGAATGCATTTGTAGTGGTTGAAAGCAATGTTAAAGTTGAAAAATGCATCAAAAACACTGCGTCTGAACTAAGCCTAAGTGGGAAAGGAAATTTTTCGTCTGGGGTGAAATATTTGGCCTTTCTGGCAAGTCATTAACCTGCAAAGGATGTACCTTGACATATTTCCAAGCAAAACCCGTTTTGGTTTTGTTTTAATGTGTCTTTTGTAGCATCGGGAAAAATGGCATGAATCTTGGAAAAAAATGATTAAAGCTGTGAACTAGGAGTCAGGAATGCTTCCAGGGGTGATCCCTGTGAGGTCCCTGTGTCATTTGAGCAGTGTTTCCATCATTTTCAGACATTTTTAGACCTTAAAGGGACCCCCGGGGGATCGCGGTTCAAATACTCGGGTCTCCCATAGACTTACATTGGGCTCGCTGTTCTGGTCGAGTACCCGAGTATTCCAATTTGCTCGACCAGAGCAACGAGGACCCGAGCATTTTAGTGCTCGACCATCACTAATCCTGGCCCAAATTCAACAGTCTCATAATATGTATGGTGTTGTGAATTCCGTCCTCAGGCTCCCTCCTGTGGTCATGAGTGGTACTGTGTGAGTTCTGTTCTTGGGCTCCCTCTGGTGGCCTTTAGCGATATGGCTGGTCTGTAGCAGGGCTCAGCTGCCTCATTTCCTGCTATGCTGGTTCCTATTTAACTCACCTGGACCTTTACTTGTTGCCTGCTGTTGTTGTATTCAGTCCTGGTTCTGATCTCTCCTGGACCTCTCTTGTGACCTGTCTCCTCCTGGAGAAGCTAAGTCTTGCTTGTTCATTTGCTCATTATTTCCTTGAAAACGTTTCTCAGTATATGATGAGTTTAGTCCAGCTTGCTTTTATGTGATTTTTTCACTTGCTGGTAGCTCTGGGGTGCAGAGTGCGCCCCTCACATCGTGAGTCGGTGTGGGGGTTCTTGTATTCTCTGCGTGGATAGTTTTTGATAGTTTTTGTACTGACCGCACAGATTCTTTGCTATCTTCTGTCTATCTAGTGTTAGCGGGCCTCATTTGCTAAACCTGTTTCATTTCTACGTTTGTATTTTCCCCTTAACTCACCGTTATTATTTGTGGGGGGCTGTCTAAACTTTGGGGTTATTTCTCTGAGGCAAGTGAGGTCTTTGCTTTCTCTCTAGGGGTAGCTAGTTTCTCAGGCTGTGAAGAGGCATCTAGGTTTTTAGGTAACGCTCCACGGCTGTCTTTAGTGTGTGTGGATAGGATCAGGGTTGCAGTCAGCATAGCTCCCACATCCCCAGAGCTTGTCCTAATATTCTGGTTTACCTGTCAGGTCAGTTTTGTGATCCTACCACCGGATCATAACAGTATGGTACATAAGGCTACATTTTGTCCATGAGAGCCATGGTCATTCCTAAAGTCATGGTTTGTACTTAGATAGTGATAGGGAAAATTCTTATTCTTGCCTTATGGGAGTGGACAACATTGAACTTGGGAAACTTTCTAGGTAGCTTAATGAAAAAGTATTAATTGAATACATTTGAAAAATGTATAGGTTTTAGAACAGAGCAGAAAATGGAAAAAATAGATATATGAAAATGTATAAATTCAAGGGTTTTCAAGGATTGGAATACTGTAGGTGTGGAATTACAAAAATATTTCATGGTCTCCTGATCTGAAATATCCCCCTCATAGGCATAAACAAGGCTATTATTTCAGGTCGGGGGATCGGGGTTGGTCCAGTCATTGTGACTCGAATACCGACTGTAAATTCAGCCTAAAAAAGGGTCTGGGTGAAGGAGGAGCTGAAAGTTGTCAACGCTGAAGAAGGACTATGGTTTACCATGCACAATAGGGTTTCAATATTTGGCCAGCAAGCTTAGGGGGACAAAAAAAAGGGGTTGGTATTGGGAGGTTCGGATAATAGAAGTTTCTATTCTTATATCATTGGCAGGACAGTGACTATGAGTAGCAAAGCACAAAGAGATGAGACAAGGGATTTAATTTATGTAAGTTTTTTTGCATGGGATGGGGGTAGCGGATGAATAAAAGAAGCAAAAAAAACTTTAGAAAATCACTACCTCAAGATCCTTATACAAACATAGCAAACCCTTTACATACATATAATGCTGCAATACGCACTTAGAAACAATACAATAACATAGTAAACTTTATTACAACTTTTAACTCATAGCCTAAAGAGGTTAGATAATATTAATGACTGCAACACTGTAACATGGACCTGGAGTTTGAGGAGGAGGAAACTCTTGCCTTCCACGGAAACCTTCAAAAAGAACCTGAAGACTAGTGTTGAGCATTCCGATACTGCAAATATCGGATATGCCGATATTTTTGCGATATCAGAAATCGGAATTGGAAGTGTGCGGTGCGTATGGTTCCCAGGGTCTGGAGGAGAGGAGACTCTCCTTCAGGCCATGGGATCCATATTCATGTAAAAAATAAATAATAAAAATAAAAAATATTGATATACTTACCCCTCCGGCGGCCCCTGCTCTTAGCGGTGCCTCCGTTCCTAAGAATGCAGGGAGTGAAGGAACTTCCATGACATCGTGGCTTGTGATTGGTCACGTGAGCGGTCACATAAGCGGTCACGCGACCAATCACAAGCCGCGACGTCATCGAAGGTCCTTAACTCTGCATTCTTATGAACGGAGGTACCACTAAGAGCAGGGGCCGCCGGAGGGGTGAGTATATCAATATTTTTTATTTTTATTATTTATTTTATACATGAATATGGATCCCAGGGCCTGAAGGAGAGTTTCCTCTCCTTCAGACCCTGGGAACCATTCCGATATTTTGTGTCCCATTGATATGCATTGGTATCGGGTATCGGTATCGGCGATATCCGATATTTTTGGGATATCGGCCGATCCAATCCGATACAGATACCTTTGCATATCGGAAGGTATCACTCAACACTACTGAAGACCCACCCCTTCCGACAAGCCTACAACCTGCAGTGATCCTCAGTCTACTGAACTGCCGCACAACCAGCTTTATCCTCTCCTAGTGTATCCTGTAGACTGTGAGCCCTCGTGGGCAGAGTCCTCTCTTCTACTTGTGTGTGCCTTGTTTTGCTCATGTTTATTGTACTTGTCTATATTTGCCCCTTTCACAAGTAAAGCACCATGGAAAAAATGGCTCTGTAAAAATGTATAATAATAATAATAATATTAATAATAATAATAATAATAATAATAATAAGGAGAGCATTACTGCTCCATGGGGGAGTAGGGTGAGGAGGTTACTAATTTTTTTTATATCCTTGCGCTGGAACAGAGGATGCACAATGGGGGTGTTTTTTAACAGGAAGCACGATGCACGATTGGGAGTGTAAGTATTATTATTTCCATTGTACAATAAAAAAAAATAACAATATCGAAAAATGAAAGGCCATGAGCAAATCAATTCATAACAAATCAAATTTGGAAAGATTTTCCCAGTAATTTAGGAATTCAAACTGTCTGGGATTTGATTTATAGGAATCCAGCAAAATTTTGCTAAATACTTTAAAGGTTCAGTAAGGGGTTAGAATAAAAATATTATACTCCACAAAGGCCTTCAGTTTTCCATGCTGAGGCCAGGGATTGGCATCACATGTCGCCCCTCACATGATTGCATAAGACGAGTGACTGGCCTCAGTATCTGAAGGAACAACAACCGGAACAGAGGAGGGAGGCGCTGCGGTGAAGAGGTCAGGTGAGGGCCTAGGACAAGTATGCTGGGTTTTTAACCCCTTCCCTTTCTATTTATTATCTGGAGAGAGCTCAGATCATATTAAACATCTTTTCACAGCAATCGGGGCACTGTCATTCAGAAAGAATCCAAACTGGAAGTAGAATCGAGTGAATCTGCTGAAATGAATTTCTTTGTGCATGAAAAATCAAGAAACATATACCGGTACCTTACTAAATTTCCATAATAAAACAATGTATTTTTGTGATTTTTCTTTGAGCATTCCTTTTCATGTTTTCAGAAACCCTCATAGCTGTTTTTCCTCTTCTACTTTTACATTTTTCAGCCTTTTTTTGGTGCGTTTTTTATTGCAAATTTTCAGCTGCATTTTACAGAACCAGGAAAGTCTATAAAATTTCAGAAATCTCGTGCACACAAATTGTTTGTTTTTTTTATCCCCAATGTTTTGTGCTTTTCTTTTTTTTTTTTTTGTTTTTGTTTTTTGTTTTGCACAATAAAGCATGTTACTTATTTCAGCGTTTTTTCCCCATTGAAAGTAATGGGTAGCTAAAAATGTTGAAAAAACACCGAAAAAAAGCAGGTGTCAGGTTTCGCAGTGTTGTTTGTGACAAAACCTGATGTAGTAGAATCAATTTTTTTTTATTTTGCTCTAAACTTTATCAGCATGCACAAGAGACAAATGTAGGATGACAAAAACGCAGCAAAAACAGCACAAAAAATGCAGCAAAAACGCAGAAAGAAAAAACAAGCAAAACCTGCTTTTTTCTGCAGATTCTTTACTGCCAAGAGAGCAGGTTTGGCTGCCGAAAAAAACCCACTGAAAAAGCGCCTAGTGTGAATATGGCCTAGGAGATTCCCTATAACTGGTCATATAATATCTTTGTTTCGCCGACACTTGTCACATAGTATCTTTATTTTGACTGCACTGGCCACATGGTATTTTTGTTTCGTCAGCACTGGTCATATAGAATATTTTTTTCATCAACACTGGTCACATGATATCTTTGGTTCGCCACATGGTATCTTTTTCTTTTCCCACACTAGTATTTTTGCTTCTTCAGCACTGGTCACATGGTATCTTTATTTCGCCAGCATTGGCCAAAGACTCTTTTTGTTTTGCCTGCACTGATCACATAAACCTCTTGTTTTGCCAGCACTGGCCATATAGTATCTTTATTTCTCCAACATTGGTCACATTTTTTTTTCCTGCCAGCATTGGTCGCATGGTATCTTTCTTTTGCCCACACTAATATCATGGTATCTTTACTTTACCAGCACTGGTCACATGGTATATTTTGCTTTGCTTTCAATGGTCACATGCAGTGCTGCCACTAGGAATTTCAGGGTCCCATACTGGCAACATTTTGGGGCCCCCGTGAGACTCTGCCCAGGCTCCACCCCAGCTCCGCCTCCACATCTCGAACCTTCCACAGTCCCACCGCCCACTCTTGGAAAAACTCATTTTCTGCAACACATCCTCACCAGTCAGATAATATCAGTTCCCAGCAGACACCAGATCACATACATAACTAGCAGCTTTTGCTTTGGCCAAAATAATTTTTAAGCTGCCACCACGACAAGGTTGACTCTTTTGGCTGGGCCCTACTCTACTCTAACCTATTAAAAATTTCTTAAAATATCCAATACTCTTTAAAGGTATATTTTTCTTTATTTTTCTTTAAGGGAATGAGTCACATATATTTTTTAGAATAACCATTAATACCACATACAAGGGACAAATACCATCACACCATGACCAGACGACATATTACCACCACATAGTGATGGAATAATACCACATTCAAGGAACAAATACCTCCATGCCATGACCAGACCACATATTACCACCACATAGGGACCAAAAAAACACGAGCAGGGAGAAATACCCTCACTGCAAAACAAGATTGCATACTACTACCATATAGTGACCGAATACTACAATACTGATCATTAAAAAAAACAACACTAATGTAATTATACACAGGAGCTCTGTATATAATGTCAGTGAACAGGTAATACAGTGATCACCAGTGACATTATATACAGGAGCTCTGTATATAGTGTGCAGTGAACAGGTAATAGAGTGTATAATGTCAGTGTACAGGTAACACACTGACTCACCAGTGACATTTCTAGCTGAAGTCCTTCATCTTTGCTTTTCTTTTTCATGCAGCACAGATTGCCATCATTTCTTCCAGCCAGGGCTCGTCTCTGTGTAAAAAAATGGAGCGCCCCCACTGCCGCAGGGCCGAGGGGTACCCGGTACCGGGCCTCAGAGTCTCTGTTCTGGGGGTTGTCACGGTGGCTAGGCCCAGTCCGTGGCCCTGCCTGTCAGGGGGACGTCCGGTGAAAGAGTGGTGAATGATGGTGTAGTTGTAAAGTGCCGGTCGCAGTAAATAACGAGGACACCAGGTTGCAGTCTCTTTACCTCTTTACTGAAGATCTCTGGGTCCTCAGTCCGGAATCCGGATAACCAGGCTGCGCAAGTCCGGCCGGTCCAATGGCACCTCCAGAGTTCTCTTTGCAGGTGGAAATCTGTGCCTTCCTGCTAGCGCTATGTGTTGTGGTCCTTCCCTGCTGTGCTTACGGAAAGTCCCCACAACTGTTGTGTCTGTTTCTCGTGTTCCCTCACAACTCGATTAGATGATGTTCTGCTAATCCTCCGTCCCTCCCGGTGTTATGGTTGGGACGCACCCGTATGACGGGTAGGCTCGGAGCTCTTCCGGGACCCTAGAGTCGCCCCTCTCCACAAGTTGCCCCCTATGTCTTCTTAGGTGATTTAAGTGAGACAGACCGCCTATGACTGACTGTCCTGCCGTTGGTTTGAAGTATTGCTTGGAGCTAGAAATATAAATACTTCCTCGGCGTTCCGGCCGCCGGTTGTGCGCCTCAGTAGGATGTTGCCTCGGTCTTACAGCACGACTCCTACTGGTATTCTCCTTGTTGCTTTGATCTCATTTCTCACTCAGCACAATATATCTCGCTTCTGATCCTTTCTTAGGGCACCACCGCTATGCTGAGCAGGCACAGTCCCGTGACGTTTTTCCTTGTTGCCAGGCCTCTGTCAGGGTCCCAAACCTGACAGAGACCCTACCGAATCTTCCCCCACAACACTCGCTGCCACAAGGTGTTGCCTGGTTCCAACCCAGTCAGCTTTCTCAACTGACTTCCTGCCTGACCCCCAGTTTACCCACGATGGTGATGAGTGGCCTAATAAATAGCACCCTTAGCTCCCCCTGGAGGCCCGACTGTGAAATGTATTGGTGTATGTGATACCTGGTCAGATGAACTCCTTCAGTGCCATCAGACGTACCATAGCTCCCCTTAGCGGCAGAGCTGCAGTACTGCAACGACCAGGACTCTGGGGCGCTGCAATAACACATAGTTACCTAGAGCACCTCTTCCAGAGCACATTCCCCACTTTTTCCCTTTCTTCTACACTATACATCTGAATACAGACGTGCACCCACCATTAATATATAATTAGTTATTATTAAAACACCATTGCACCCCCACCAACTATAAAAAGCCATTTTCCCCACTTAATAAATATATACATTAATTAGCCCCTATACTCTTGCCCCAATTCATTACCAGTCACTGCATTCTCAACTCCCCCACTATGTGCCTCCCGCTCCCGTTTCATTATATTGCCCCTTCCACCCAAATTCATTGTCATATCTCCTCTCTCTCCCACCCCCACCCTCTATTCATTATCATCTGCTCTCCCCCACATTCAATACATCATTTACTCCCACCACCCTCAAAATTCATCATTATTTGCTCTCACCATGTCGTCATTTGCTCTCACCATCCCCACCTTCAAATCAATTGCTGTCCCCCATCCCTCACTTCATCATTTGCAGTCCCCCTCACTTCATCATTTGCTGTCATCCTCCCAATCACTTCATCATTTGCAGTCCCCCTTCCCCTCTCACTTCATCATTCGCAGTCCCCCTCCCTTCATCATTTGCAGTCCCCATTCTCTCCTCACTTCATCATGTGCAGTCCCCTTCTGTCCATTTGCAGTCCCCCTTCCCCTCACTTCATCATTCGCAGTCCCCCTCCCTTTATCATTTGCAGTCCCACTCCTTGCACTTCATCATGTGTTGTCCCCTTCCGTTCGTGTGCAATCCCCTGTCCCCTCCCTCACATCATCATTTGCAGCCCCCCTTTCATCATGTGCAGATCCCTTTTTATCATGTGCAGAACCCCCTTTCATCATGTGCAGAACCCCCTCCTCATCCATTTAATTCATTTTTTAAAGGAAAAAATGTTTTACATACTTGCCTCATAAGCAATCCCCAGCAGGAAAAGCTCCTCTTCTGCTCACAGTGTCCTCGTACATGTCGGCGTGTACATGATGACGTCGTCGCGCACATGCCGACTCCTGACCAGAAGTCCAGGGAGAGTGGAGGGAGTCAGAGCTGCGCAGCCATCAAGGTTAGACAGCCGTGCACAGCTTTGAGAAAGCTCCGGGGACCTGGCACCAACGTGTGCACCGTAGGCCCACAGCGCACACCACATTAGTGCAGGATGGGGCCCGATGAGCAGTAGCACAAGAGGTAGGGCCCTGCGGACCCCCTGTGTGCTGCTAGTTATCGGGCCCCAAACTGCAGTAAGGGCAGTAATGCCCTGATGGCGGCCCTGGTCACATTATATATTTATTTTACCAGCAGTAGTCACAGGTAGTGTTGAGCGATACCGTCCGATACTTGAAAGTATCGGTATTGGAAAGTATCGGCCGATACCGTCACAGTATCGGAATCCAATCCGATACCGATACCCGATACCAATACAAGTCAATGGGACTCATGTATCGGACGGTATCCCTGATGGTTCCCAGGGTCTGAAGGAGAGGAAACTCTCCTTCAGGCCCTGGGAACCATATAAATGTGTAAAAGAAAGAATTAAAATAAAAAATATCGCTATACTCACCTGTCCGACGCAGCCGGGACTTCAGCGAGGGAACCGGCAGCGTTGTTTGTTTAAAAATCGCGCTATTACTTGGTTACGTGAATTCCCGGCTTGTGATTGGTCAGGTCGGCCATGTTGCCGGGACGCGGACCAATCACAGCAAGCCGTGACGAAATTACGTCACGGCTTGCTGTGATTGGTCCGCGTCCCGGCAATATGGCCGCCCTGACCAATCACAAGCCGGGACGTCACGGGAGGCTGGACACGCGCTCATTTTAAAATGGGCGCGTGTCCAGCCTCCCGTGACGTCACGGCTTGTGATTGGTTGCGCCGCGATCAACCAATCACAAGCCGGGAGGCTGGACGCGCTCATTTTGAAATGGGCGCGTGTCCAGCCTCCCGGCTTGTGATTGGTTGACCGCGACGCAACCAATCACAAGCCGTGACGTCACGGGAGGCTGGACATGCGCCCTTTTTAAAATGAGCGCGTTTCCAGCCTCCCGTGACGTCACGGCTTGTGATTGGTTAATGGCGGCCATGTTGCCGGGACGCGGACCAATCACAGCAAGCCGTGACGTATTTTCGTCACGGCTTGCTGTGATTGGTCCGCGGCCCGGCAACATGGCCGCCCTGACCAATCACAAGCCGGGACTTCGCGTAACCATGTAAAAGCGGGAATTTTAAACAAACAACGCTGCCGGTTCCTGCGCTGAGGTCCCGGCTGCGTCGGACAGGTGAGTATAGCGATATTTTTTATTTTAATTCTCTATTTTACACATTTTAACATTAATGTTGTTCCGATACCCGATACCCGATACCACAAGAGTATCGGAATCCCGGTATCGGAATTCCGATACAGCAAGTATCGGCCGATACCCGATACTTGCAGCATCGGAATGCTCAACACTAGTCACAGGGTATCTTTGTTTTGCAGCACTAGCAACGTAGAATCTTTGTTTTGCTTACTCTGGTCACATCATATCTTTGCCTCACCAGCACTGGCTACAACATATCCTTATTTCACCCATACTGGTCTAACAGTATTTCTTTTTTGTCAGATCTGGTCACATTTTATCTTCAACAGATGTTTTTATTCATCTTAAATAAGCAAAGCACAAGCTCCGCTTCCCCCACGTTCTACACTTTCAAAGGCAAAGTGTTTTTCTAAAACCCCTTCAGCACAATGCTAGACAAGTTTATGCAGAATGTGTAGCAGAGTTGCCAACTGGATGTTGTATCTTTGCAGAAGAACTTATTTGAAATTATTCAGACTGTTGATATTTTTCTGAAAGCAAAGCTAATATGGATTAGCGAGTATGCTAAGTGATAATCAGATATCACTCGAGTATCTGCGTGCTCAGATGTGCCTGCCACTTGGCGAGCAGTAGCCTGTGCTTGAATTCCAAACTCAAATCCATGCCCTGCATGTTTGGCGCCTGTTACACAACCAATAAGCATGCGGGGATTGCCTGTAAGTCACTGCAAAGCTGGAGCCATCTTGGTAGTGGCATTACTGTGATTGGCTGGCCCTATATCATCATCAGAGGTCATAAAAGGACAGGCTCTACCACTCTTGGCACACTGATGCCATCTCACTCCTCAGGGACAGTTCTTACTGGAGGGAGGGAGTGCTTGTACAGGCCTGTGTGAGTGTAATCAGGGCGGTTTATATTAAAACAACAATGAACTCCTCTCAAGGAGGTAATGGTTGATTAACAGTAGAATTATGAAAGAATGCCACAGTCTTATTTACCCCTTCATGACCGGAGCTTTTTTCGGTTTTGCGTTTTTGTTTTTTTGTTTTTCACTCCCCTTCTTTCCAGAGCCATAACTTTTTTATTTTTCCATCCATATAGCCATGTGAGGGCTTATTTTTTGCAGGACGAGTTGTACTTTTGAACGGCATTATTGGTTTTAGCATGCCGTGTACTAGAAAACTGGAAACAAAATTAAGTGCGGTGAAATTGGAAAAAAAGTGCAGTCCCACACTGTTTTTTGTTTGCATTTTTTGCTAGGTTCACTAAATGCTAAAACTGACCTGCCATTATGATTCTCCAGGTCATTACGAGTTCATAGACACTAAATATGTTAAAGTTAGTTTTTATCTAAGTGGTGAAAAAACATTTCAAAGTTTGCTAAAAAAAGCGCCATTTTATGATATTCGTAACGTCTCAATTTTTCGTGATCTAGGGTTGGGTGAGGGCTTATTTTGTGTGCTGAGCTGGCATTTTTAATGATACCAATTTTGTGCAGACACGATCTTTTGATCGCCCGTTATTGGATTTTAATGCAATGGCACGGTGACCCAAAAAATTCTGGTGTTTCGATTTTTTTCTTGCTACGCCGTTAAGTGATCAGGTTTTTATTGACAGATCAGGCGATTCTGAATGCGGCGATACCAAATATGTTTAGGTTTCATTTTATTTTTATTGCTTTATTTTGAATGGGGTGAAAGGGGGGTGATTTGAACTTTTATGTTTTTTTATTTTTTTCAGATTTTTCAACACATTTTTTTACTTTTGCCATGCTTCAATAGCCTGGCAACTCAATTGCCTCTGCTACATAGAGGCGATGATCAGTTTGCCTCAATGTAGTAGAATGACAGCATTCCTATGAGCGCCGACCACAGGGTGGCGCTCAAAGCAATCTGGCATCAACAATCATAGAGGAGTCACCGATGTGCGTAAACATTCTTTCAAGAGCAGTAGGGGAAAGAGAGAAAGCCCAAGCCTGCGGAGCCTCCCTTAATAAAGAGATGATAACCCCCACCCCTTGACTCTGATATCCTGAAGAATGGGGTCGCAGAGAAAAAAATAACTTACACACCTCTTTAGGCCGGCGTCACACTGGCGAGTTTTACGGACGTAAGAGCGCAGAAACTACGTCCGTAAAACTCGCATTACATACGGCACAATTATTCTCAATGGGGCTGCTCCTATTAGCCGTATATTACGGTTCAGTATTATACGGCTTTCTACGGCCGTACAAAATCGCAGCATGCTGCGTTTGTCACCGTATTGCGCAAAAAAATCGCCAATGAAAGTCTATGGGGGCGAGAAAAATACGGATTCCACACTGACCAGCAGTGTGACTTGCGAGAAATACGCAGCGCTGTTAGTGAAAAGTCGGTAATTCAATTGCCGGCTTTTCATTTCTCCTGCACAAACCCGACAGGATATGAGACATGGTTTACATACAGTAAACCATCTCATATCCCCTTTTTTTTTGCATATTCCACACTACTAATGTTAGTAGTGTGTATATGCAAAATTTCAGCGCTGTAGCTGCTGAAATAAAGGGTTAAATGGCGGAAAAAATTGGCGTGGGCTCCCGCGCAATTTTCTCCGCCAGAATGGTAAAGCCAGTGACTGAGGGCAGATATTAATAGCCAGGAGAGGGTCCATGGTTATTGGCCCCCCCGTGGCTAAAAACATCTGCCCCCAGCCACCCCAGAAAAGGCACATCTGGAAGATGCGCCAATTCTGGCACTTGGCCACTCTCTTCCCACTCCCTGTAGCGGTGGGATATGGGGTAATGAAGGGTTAATGCCACCTTGCTATTGGAAGGTGACATTAAGCCAGATTAATAATGGAGAGGCGTCAATTATGACACCTATCCATTATTAATACATTAGTACGAAATGGTTAATAAAACACACACACATGATTACAAAGTATTTTAATGAAATAAACACAGCGGTTGTTGTAATAATTTAT